>NW_028277075.1:86174642-86485000 GCF_059951505.1 Python bivittatus | reverse complement strand
TTTGCTAAGCCATAAACCAGAATCGTTTTTTTTTTTCAGGCCATGAATCATATTTTGCCTAAAGTGGCTAGGCCAAGAATTACCACTGGAATTAATTTATATTTTAAATTCATTTAAATTAAACCAATTTAGTCAAATGCAGTTAATATAATTTCTCTCAGTGCCATGTTCTTCCTCTCCTCTAGAATGATGGAAGGCCCAAACCAAACAAGCCACAGTCTGGCTTAGCTTGATGGGTGAATTTACAGAGAGTGTGGAGCCATGTTCTTGAGCAAATGTTCTCTTCATGCCAATTGGATCCTCATCATAATATAGCATTCACCAGCAATAGATCCCATTATTCTCTAGAGCAGTGTTTCTCAACCTTGGCCCCTTGAAGATGCGTGGACTTCAGCTGGCTGGGGAATTCTGGAAGTTGAAGTCCACGCATCTTCAAGGGGCCAAGGTTGAGAAACACTGCTCTAGAAGCATGGAAAGTAAGGGAATGTTCAAGGGGCTTCCTGTTTGGAATAGCATGTTCTGTTCCTATAGTTTCTGATGGACAGATTGCCCCATTTGCTGTCATTAACTGGCCCACAGTGGTCCATGCAATGTTCATGGCTGACTCTCCATGTTAAAGAAAAGTCTTCAGTTTACCAGGGGCTGTTTCCTGTGCTGCAATAGATATACAATGGTTTCACCACTCAAATTTCTTCCAATTAGAGCAGTCATATACATTCACTTTAAAGCTTTCTGTATACTGAAATCATACTAGTAAAGTAAGTGATCAGTAAGAAGGGTACCCTTTTCGGTAGCATGAACATGAGCTTCCTTCCAAGATAGTATTTGTATTATTTAATTTCTGGCTAGCTGACTGTCTTGTGCATCTTTTGCTATGTCAGTTATTCCTTCAAATTTATTCACCAGAGCAGGAATTACTGAAAAAGTAAAGCTTCAGATCATATTCCCAGACCTGCTGCCTCCTAGTCCCAATTTCTTTACAATTTTATTTTTTAAAAATAAACCCTCTCTTCTGTTAAAAAGCACTGCCATCTTCTGGCTTGCCACAGAACTGGAACCATTGATGTCAGAAAAAAGTGCCACTCCATTTAATGAATGTGCCTGATCATAAAAGCCTACTTTGCTTTGAATTTGTATGGAAAATGCCAGTGATAATAAATGAGATTCCAGCTGAAAATGCTAATATAGACTTACACAACATGGGTTAAATTTTAAAGAACATTATTAAAGTCAGAGCTCGGTGCAGTTTAAGAGAGAGACGCTCTTCTGCAAGAGTCAAGCAAGCTATTATACAGCAGCAATATCCAACATAAGAGACAAAAAATTAATTTAGAGAGCAGGGAACTTAACAGAAAGGACACAGAAACATAAACTAAACAGATTACAAAGGAAACATTACGCATTGCCAACACAGTAAAGGCATCATCGTTATTATACACAGTTATGCATTTGCATTGCCTTTGTTTATTTTAAGTGAATATGACTAATGTATGACTAGACTTTGCCTAGAATGCCTCTTCCTTTGCCAGTTGAGTGAGCCTTGATAGTTCTAGCCTTAGGAAGTCGACATCTGTTTAGCGAAGATGGGCAGTGAAAAAGCATTGGAGCCAATAGACTAAGATAATCAGTGGATAAATGACAACTGATCCAAGACAGCATAATGTACTATTTGTGGTTCTTTTTATGTCTTTCTGGCTCTATCTATCCTGTTTAACTACTTTGAACATTGGGGAGGTACTGCTGGGGATGAAAGTGTTTTAGTTTTTCCTCCCACATCATGAGCTGAGTTGTGTTTATGAAATAATGCTGCTACACACAGATACTCATTATGGGATCATAGGAAGGGAAAAGGTCTCAAGGATCTAGTATAGCTTGACGTGTCTGCAGATAGGGATGATAACCCAAATAGACAAAACATAGTTATGATGTCAGTAAGTTCTGCCCATTACATACTGGTGTGCAATGTTGCTATGCAAGTACAAAAGGGGCAGGTTTTGCATGGTGACATTGTGATGCACATTTTATCACTTATCTCCCCCCACTTAGACACTTTCTGTGGATGCAGCATTCATCACAAGTACCTTCTAGATATGTTGGATTATTTCAAGATGGGCAGCCCATGGCTCATGAGCCGCATGTGGCCTCTCCATTCCATTTACACACATATACATCCCATTCCCCAGAGTGGACAAGGATGAAGGTTTTGAATGTTCTGTTTGGGCAAGAGATTTAAGACACACGGATGCCTTAAGATCTGACAACTTGCAAAGGCTTAATTCTTCTTTAGCTCCTTTTAAAACTCCCAACACTCTGAGCTGATTTTTTTTTTCCATTTTTGTGGAGTTTTAAACCAAGAGCAAAGTCCCCCCTTTTGTCCCTTTGTTGTTGTTCAGTCGTTAAGTCGTGTCCGACTCTTCGTGACCCCATGAACCATATCGCGCCAGGCCTTCCTGTCCTTCACTGCCTCCCTGAGTTTGCTCAGTTTCATGCTCATTGCTTCAGTGATGCTATCTAACCATTTCATCCTCTGCCGTCCTCTTCTCCTTTTGCCTTCAATCTTTCCCAGCATCAGGGTCTTTTCCAAAGAGTCCTCTCTTCGCATTAGGTGACCCTTTTGTCCCTTACACCCCATCCAAAGTGAAGCAAACAATAAAAAAAAGGCCCTGAAAAGTTGAGCCCCACTCTCTCTGATCATGGCAGAAAAGAAAATGTGTTTTGGGTTACACAGTCAACCAAATGTGATGATGGAAAATGCTACTGTAGTCCAACTTCCTGCTATTCCATCCCCCCACCCCACGCCATGAGCACCACCAAATTTTACTTGAACATCCATGATATGCAACGTCTGCTTAAATCCTCTAATACAGTTTAGAAGCTGAGGTCAAACAGAGGGGAGAACAGGCCAGATCACAGCAATATTTCCTTTTATCACACAAATATTAACTAACAATTAAGCAAGAAATGGCATCTCATCAGTTTAATAAGAACCACAAAGTAGTGTGTCCATCACATAGAAGATAACAACAACAGCCCACCCAATCATGTACAAGACTGGTAGAACAGGCAACTATATATTCCAAAACTACCAACAAACTTCACTTTTCCAAGATCATAGCAATGAAGATGCTACCTAGGTAGTAATGAAACATCTGCAGATGGAAAACAAACCTCAGAAAACCCCTACAACCCAACTTCATTATGATTAAGACAAAACATTTTCCCTGTATTCACCCTGTGCATAGCAAGCAATAACTAATGAACTAGAAGACAATAAAACTAAACTAAACTAAACTAAACTAAACTAAACTAAACTAAACTAAACTAAACTAAACTAAACTAAACTAAACTAAACTAAAATCTAATAACAGGTCTAAGGCCCAAATCACTATGGTTAGTAGGGCTGAGCATACTCTGAAAATGATTCCAAAAAAATGATTCAGACATCATGCAAGCTCAGACACAACACCTTTCTGCTATTCATGAATATAGCCCATCTTTTTTCAGTCTTCTGTGCAAACAAGAAAAAAATTGCTGCTGCAAAAGACAATACAGAAATCTTCATCTACCAGACTACAGTGCAACAGACTTTGTATGGAACAGACCAATTTTCTGCACCAGTGTAGTGTTATTTGCATAATGACATTGTTATGCAAATGACATAAATTGCTCCAGGTGAGTACTTTCCAGTTTAACAGACATTTGTCAACAATGAACCTCATCTCTTAAGACAGAGTTTCACTATATTGTCACAATTCAAGCAAGGAGAAAAGCTATGGCATAGATCCAACCTACATTGGGTCTAGCTTTTCGATTAACACTAGATATTTTTTCTTCCACAGATGAATAAATACTTACTATAAACTGGCCAAACCAGTTCTGTTTTGTTGGAATAAAATACAGTAATTCTTTAATTAGGATATTTAAAGATTAGTACAGGCAAGGCACTCTAGGAGAGCTTTTTTATCCCAAATACAATTGTAGTGTTAAGGATGGCATACCTGCCAAGTGTGTGAATTATGTGCTGGCTGCTGATTCTGCAGCTTCTGATTAATACACTCATTATTCACTTGACCCAGCTGCAGCACAGTTTGCAAAATAGGCATTAGACACATTATCCAAATATGAAGTTATTTAGGTTGTTAAATGAAAGAACGCCAAGCTTTCAGGATACTATTTAAACATTCACTGCATGTGAAACCTGGTTTGATTAATCTATACTTTGGATGAGGTCAAGTCACAGCCTTTCCTAATCTAGAGTCCTCCAGATGGCCATGATAGCTGGAAGCTAATGGGAGTCCAATTCATCTGGAAAGTATCAGGTTGAAGAAGGCTAATCTAAAGGATGGAACACTTCCAACTCTCTCTTTTGTGGAGCAAGATGGAGCTGCCTTCAAAAACGTATACAATTAAAAATCAACATTTTTTTTCCAAATGTAGAAATATGGAGTGAGAATAATGTAGGATGTAAGCAAGGCTTTCCTTTGATTTTAGTTTGAAACATTAATGCTTATTAGGAATATGCCAAGTAAATGGGTTTAAACCTTAATACCTGCACTGAATGATAATCCCAAGACCTGTAATAAAACTAGAAAACTATTTACCACTTTCACATCTACAGAACTATATCATTTTCACATTGTCACCATCAAATTTCCTTTAAGCTCATAAAAATAAGATTTGTCTTCCTAATCTTTCTTTACTTTCAGCTAAGAAAGTAGTGTCCTCTGCATTGTTCAAAAGGTTAGTACTTTGACCTTCAATTTTGATTCCTTCTGTCACATCCTCCAGTCTGGCACCCTTAGAATATATTTCCTACATGAGTTAAACCAGTATGGTGATAATAAGCATTCTTGCGTCAATCCCTTCCCTTTTGTGAACCACCCGTTTCTCCCAACTGCTGCAGTACAATGTCAGAGATGTTTATCATTCCAGATAAATGGGTCACTGAGCTAACTGGATGGTGGACCTGCTATGGTTATGCAGGACACCTTCTTTTAATTTATATTCCAGATGAAGGAATGAACTGAGGGGAGAGGGAGACAGGAAATGTGGGTGAAAAGACAGGCCTGAGGAATGTTCAGATCCTAGCCTAGGAAACCTTCATCTGTCAGAGAGACAGGGTTATGAAAATACTGAGTGTCATAGAAGGCAAACATTGACCCTCTATAGTTAATATACAAACTGTATATTAAGTGCATGTGTCTATAGCCCATGTTATGTTATTTAACAAATGGTGTTTGTTTAAATGTTACATAAGTGACTGTGCCATCCTATAACTCCCCCCATGCTCTACCTAGTCACATTATGTCAGAGATGTAAAGAAATAAAAGAGAAAAACAAAGTGATTTCCAAACAAGGGTTGGTGGAAAAGTTATGTGCTATCTTTTGATATGTAGCACTAAGAGTCATTTATCTGAAAGCACCCACCCAAACTCGATCAAATCTTCTTATGTTAGCTGGCCAGATTGAGTGTAAGAGGTCTTTACACCACTCCACATCATCTCCAGCTCTCCAGGATAACACAATACATTGATGCGCAAGAAATAGGCCAATTTATTGTGTCTTTAATGTGATGTCTTTGTAAATGCAGTAATACTATTTTTTAAAAAAACAAGAACAACACTGCAGTGCTGTAGAGTTTGTGTACAAGTCATTTTCTTATTTACATGAACTCCTGCCTCATCACCATTACCCCAGGTTCCTGGAATTCAGCCTTTTAAGGAGAAAAATGACTTAAAGCATACTACAATATTAACAGTGCTTCTTCCCAGGAAGTGCTGTGATTTTTTTTCTTTTTTCCATAAAATTAGAGAAATGCATATAACATGCAACAAGAATGTAGACATGGGGAAGGCAGTGTCCATGCATGCAAGTAATCTATTTCATTTCCCTTTGTGTGGAGTAGGTGTTCGGGGATTTTTGTTACTTCAAGGTTTGCAAAAACATGAGGCAGTGATTCCTACTTCTTGTTCTCAGCCTTTCAAGATGGACAGATTTATAGATGACCACAGCTCATCTGCTTTTGTGTGATTGAAGAATGAAAGAGGGAAGTATGTAAGTGCCTTCATCATAGCAATCCCACTTAGAGTCCTTTCAAACTGGCTTTAGCAACCCAGGATCTACAAAATGAGATGAATTCAAGTGTGTAGATTTGTATGAGGTTTTGCATGTGTTTTGAAGAAACATTTAAGGGTCAGACGCTGCAGAAGATCAATTACTTCAAGCCATCTAGATTGACCGATGGGCTTACAAAACCCTCCAAAAATACAGAGTGAGTCACTGCTAGAAGACAGGCAAGGTTAAATTAGTTGACATCCTCCTGTGCTCCTCAGGGAATGGATGCTTCAGCAAACTGTCAAGATTTAGAATCACAAATTGTGACAAGTGGTGCTCGAAATGTCTCTCTAAGCCAGATAGAATGAAGCCTGCGTGAAGAATTCACAACTCCAATTAGAGGCTTTTTAGCTTCAGTGACAACTTGAAATGCATTCCCAAGGTTCCCTTACAAAATTGTAATCTGGTAAGCCCATACACATCCGTATCATTCCAAACTTTTCTAAAGTTTGTCCAAGAGGAAACGTTGAATGTGGCTGTTTATAAAAGTCATTTCCTAAAGTCAAACTCATTCAAATATAAATCAGATTTCAGATATCTTCCAAGCATCTCATAAGTGCCCTGCCAAACAGTGAAAGGAGAGAAAAACGAAATAAATTTGAACATGAGTATCTCCTCCTCCCTCCCATACACATATTAAATCCACCCACTTGTGACACAGAAAAGTATCTTATACGAAGATCCTAATCTTAAAGGGTAATCAAATATTATTCCAATTTCATTGCTATTGTGGAAAATGAAACTGTTTTGTTTGCACCATCTACCGCCCGAAGGAGGATGTGAACATGTTTGCTAGCAAATCTTAGGGCTGTGGGCTTTGCAGTGGGACTGAAATAAAGCAAGTTCATTTTGCCCACAGCTGAAATAAAAGGGCTGCTGAAAAATTCAGTTGCCTGAATTTGAGAAACTGCTCAACTAACCTTCCAGGAATTCAGCTAAACCTCCTGCCTTTGACAGTGCAAGGAAGTTTTCATTACGCTCACCAGGAGAGCAAACAACAAGACAAATAAATAGTTTATCATGCATTTCCATAAGACACTGTTCTGTCCCATACTGCTATAATTCCTGCCAGGGAATAATGAGACAATGGAAAAATCTAGACCGGTATTGTTTTATCAGGCTTCAGGCCAAAGCTTGATAATCATAAATCCAAAATAAAAGTGCAAAACTGCATCAGTCGAAAACATAAAAGCAAAATAAAAATAATAAATCAAATCACCGGCCAGATTTAAAATGTTTCAGCCAATAAACAGGCATGACCGTGAAAAGCCTATCATTTGTTGCCACTGCATTCGTTACTAGGAGACTTCCAGGCCCAGTTCAAAGTGCTGGTGATGACTAACAAAGCCCTATAGATACAGTGACCATATTTTCTTGGAAAAAATAAAGGACAAACCTGAAAAGGGCAAATCTCAAAGAGGTTCACAAGGATTAAAAAAAAAGTTTATGTTTATAACTTTGGTTTACAAAAGAAAATTCAGGAGCAAAACCAAGAAAATAAATAATTAAATTAAATAAATCTAAAGGATAGCTTTCTGAAATACAGATGGCCCTCTACTTACAAACTTTCAAGTTACGAACTTTAGCCGATACGAATAAACCTGTGTGCAGTTCCAACCTAGAAGGTCCTGGAAGTCGGGAAAAGGCAGGAAAGGGTTCATTTATGGCACACTGCAAACGTACACTTGGCAGCACCATCACACGTTGGGGGGGCATGTTTTTTATACTTGGTTGGACTTACAAACAAAATGGACTTACGAACAGCCTCTTGGAACGTAATCTGTTCGTAAGTACAGGACTGTCTGTAAAGGATTTATCATCACTGTACTACAGAGCATAGCGCTGAGTTAGGCACCGCCTTGCCAGAATTGAATCTGCATATCCAGTGAAAACATCTTGGGGAATCTCCCCTCTTTCTAAAGTATGGGGGATGTGGACAAGGCAATATGTCCCCATACTTTGGAACACTTTACCCCCAGAGCTCCATAAGGCTCCCTCCCTCATGATTTTTAGAAGATCTTTAAAGACAATTTTATTTCACTGAGCCTTCAACCCTAGCTATGTTTTACTGGCAGGGCTGATTTGTTATTGCTGTTTTTTATTCATTCATTCATTCATTCATTCATTCATTCATTCATTCATTCATTCCTAACATTGGTTTTATAATATTAATGTGCAACTTACCTAGAGTTGGGCAGACTATAAAATGGTTAAATAAATGCATGCCTTTGTCCTGGCAAGAGCAGCTGCTGAGAAGTCTGCCTTATATATTCTTCCTACCCTCTTCTTCCAAACCAGGCCACTTCAGATATTAGAGCAGAGTTTAAAGGCTTAGCCTCATGTCCTGCTATTCTCAGCAGAAAGACACTGCGCCAATTGTTTTTAAATGCCATGTCTTCCTGATGTTGCCTTTGTCTTATACCCAGTCCTCTATGAGTGGAAAGACAGTACATCATGCTTTTTGCAATTCCTCCATCACTCCAGTAACCTGTTAAAGTCCTTCTTAACATGGATCAGATGTTTCTTTTTTGTGTATGCGTATGTGTCTTCGAGTCACTGTTGACTCTTGGTAACCGCCTGGACAAGTCCCTGAAGTTTTCTTGGCAAGAATTCAGAAATGTTTTGCCATTGCCTTCTTCCTAGGGCTGAGAGAGAGTGCAGTGGGGTAGAGGACAGGTCTAAGGGGAAGCAGGATGGAGCTCTCTCTGTGCCTTATGTAACCTCTGTCCCACTTTAGCCAGCACCCCGCCACCACTGACCTGTCAGCTGGGCTTTGTTTAACTTGGGTCTTTGGTCCTCCAAAAAAGGGATTGACCCATTTTTGGAAATAACCCAAGTGACAGGTTATAGGTGCAGAGCACCTCTGCAGCAGCAACTGTCACTCAGGCAAGCTGGACATCCAAGGTGCATAAAGTCTCCATTCCAGGTAACCACCTAGAATAGCTCAGCTATGCCCTACCACACACTTTCAGGAGCATGATTATGATTACTGTTAGTTCTTCCTGCTGGGTGGGAGAGGAAATGAAGCCAATTTCTTGCCCTTACATTCTCCCATAATAAAGCTGTAAAGACAGGACCACTTGCAAGCCCCATAACTAAGGCAGATAAAAGCTCTTCTGTAAGGGCAACAAAATTATGCCAGTGTGTTTTTTTGCCAGCTCAAGCACATAAGGAAGTACATTAATATGGCCATGAGGAAGAGGCCTAAGAGCGTCTGAAAAGGGCCCCAGGATAGGAGTACTGGAGAGCTCTGAAGGCTGCAAGGAATGTGATCTATTACTCTGCTGCCCATCCCTTTTCAGTTAAAAAGCAAGCCAACATATTCTTTTCTATATGTCTGAAGCATATATTTGAAATGCCCAGAACTGCTAAATTACTTCTAGACATGCTATTACTTTTAATCCCTCCTCTGGTAAAGGGATTAATCTCTCCTCATCAATTTACCAGGGTGAACTGTGGATTATACAGTCAGTGGGAAGTTAAAAACAGAAAATTATATCTGTGGGACGTAGAAAAGTATATACCAAACAAAAAGAGAAATACTAGAAACAGAATTAGGACAAGCAAAAAGTAGTCTAAAATGTTACAGGATGGTGATCTGATGAAACCCTTTGGTTTCACTTCAATTTTTTAAATATTTATTCTAGAAATTAAACAAGACAGAATATATATTCATCTTTGCTTACAAAATCCAAATGATTTATGGAATTTCACACGCGGTGGTCGCGTCCCATGATCCCTTTTCCTATTTGGGAAGAGCAATCCAGTAGTGATTTAATATTTCCCCTCATCTTCTATGTAGCAATTCAAAAAAGTTCAGAATACTGTATATCCTACACATTAAGTAATCTTTACAATACTCTGCAGCTCAGGCCATCCTTTTTATTATTTTCATAATACCAATAAAGCAGAGACAATGGCATAGAATTTCAAAATTTCATTTAACCTAGGAGAAGTTTTTCTGCCCAACCTCATTTGGGCTCCATGGGTATGTCTGGAAAACAAAAATAGGGAGTGGCTGCAGTCCAAGGTCTTTCTTTCAAAGTGTGCCATCTGAACTGGATATTTTCTGACTGGACGCTTGAATCTATAATGTGCTCTCAAAAATCCCAATGCAGCCACCAGTGCAAAAAGATGGTATATACCCCCAGTGTAGCCATGACTGTAAACAAAACAATCATGTTCTATATACCAGATTTCTCAACCAGGTGCCCTCTAAGTATATTATGCTACAATATCCATCACTTCCAACCACTGTCAATTCTTTTTTTATAGTAATTTTATTAAGAATTGTAATTACAACAGTAAAAACTAATGCAAACTGGAAAAAAAAATAAAAAGTATTAGGTGCAGGAAAAAAAGGAAAAAAGAGGAAGAGAAAAAAAAAATAAGAATATAGTAAAGAAAAAGAAAAGTAATATATAAAGAAGTGACTTTATATCACAGTAAGTACTAAACAATTTTAGTAACTTACTATCTTCTCTTAAAATATAACAAATGATCTCTTCTTCCCATATCCATCTCTTATCTATAAACAAATCCATAAAGCATTGTTATTTCAGTCCTGATGTCAGCAAATCCATTAAGGATTACCAGAGATAACATATCTATTTTAGCCTTGATCAAATAAACCAACTTTATATAACTTCCCTTTACTTCTAAAAATCTGGATCTTTAGACCCTTCAAATAATGTTATAGAACTTGATTTCATTTTTTCTTCGTCCCTTCTCACAAAATTCTTCAAAACTTTAACAAGCCTCTTTTGTAAATCCAATATAGGAAAATTATCCAGGTCACTCTCTTGGTCTGTTGTTTGTATATTCTTTTTAATTATTAAAAGATCAGCCAGTTTCTTTTGTATGTCCAAGTGTAACATCTTTTTCCATGTCATTCTTGTAGCCTGTCATTTTTAAATCACTTTCAACTCAGTCTTGATCTTGTCAGGTAGAATTTGTTCCTCTTCCATAACATATTTTAGACATAGTCAATCTATAGAGACAGACACTTTTAAAATTAACTTCTGAGTCCACTGTTCAAAAATATCCTTCAATATGTCCAATGTTAAAATATTTTGCCTCATTCTGTAGTTGTAAGTCAAGTTTGAGTGTTCTTCTCCTTTAATTGTAATCTTTAGTTCCTCCTAGTTCCCTCTAGTGTCCAATTTTTAAAGTCTTTTAAAGTCTTATCTTATTATGTTCTAAAAAAATTCAAAACAAAAGCATTTTCCCATAGGAAGGATACTTTATAATTAATTCCAAACTCTTATTTCAAATTTATCTGGCCCCTTAGTCCATTGTAGCTTTTTAAAATCAAAGTTTTAATCACCCTTTTGCTGTTTATTCAAAAAAAAAAATCTTTTTAAAGTTCTTAAACTTGTAGCTAAAACTTCTTTCACTAAGGATTGAAGGAAACTCACCTGGTGCTGTAAAACTTGTCAATCCAAAGGTTCCTAATAGCTGAAAAGCAGTTAACAAGCATTTTCCAAAAGTGATTAGAAAAGGAGGTATGCAAACCCAGTACCTTTTCAAAGACGCCAACCATGATTTGAGCAAGATGGCTATTCCCTCATCTCCCAGAGCTCTAAGCCCACTGGAGACTGCTGTCTTGCAGTCTTCTCACAAGAAGCAACTGTCTGGAGCACTTGTGGGTGATCTCAACTCCTCCCCTTGTCCGGAGAGTAATTATTGAAGAGCTGGTCTATTCACTGACTCTTCATTCCACCCGGGTTGTTGGCTCCACCCTGTTCGGTCCACCATTTCTTCCCTGGAAGTCCCACCAACCACTGCTCATTCTGTCTATGGCCCAATGGAAATTGTAGTCCATCATAATTGGAAGGTGCTAGGTTTGGGAAAGGTGCTGTACATACTTACTTGGGAATAAAATTTAATGAATGTAATGGTCTCATTACTGAGTTCAACATGCATGGATGTTGATTACAATGAATGTAATGGTCTCATTACTGAGTTCAACATGCATGGATGGACTCTATAAAACACACTGTAATTATATACATACATACACATACACATTGGAAAAGATTATTATTTGATATTTTGTATCTCATCTTCCCAGTTTTTTCAGAGCAGTTTACAATAATTTAATCTGCAAATACAATATACACATATCTAGGATATGTATCTCATAGAAGGAAATCCCATCACAAGCATGCATAGGATTGTACTGCTAGAATGGTATTAAAACAGAATGCAGCAAAAACATAAAAGCAAGAAGTTGAACAGGTTCTGTTCTCAAAACCACAACAATAAAAAATATAAAAGCATCTGACAATTACAAAACAAATACCATATATGTCATTCCATGATATCAGAAAGACGGGGATACTTTGTTTCAGAGTATATCTACACACACCCATGCAAATTTTCATGTACTGTTTAAGTTAAAATAAAGATTCAAAAGTGTGTTTACCTCATTGTGGAACAAACCACATCAAAGAATAAATCATATGAAATGGTCTTTGGAGAGTTTTAGCACCATAGTGATCGATATAGAGTATGTCACCCAATTCTAATATTGCATGCAAATGAGCCAACTCATGGAAATATAACAGGTCTTACCCAAGTATATTGGGCCTTACACCTGTTCTATACCACACAGTTAGTTTAAAGATCCCACTCTGACCATCACTAAGATTTTGTTCTGTCTCCAATTAATCTTTTTTAAATTAATTGCATTTTTTAAAACAATACCTGAATTTGTGTTTTCCATTATTTTAAACAATACAGGAAGCATTTCTTGGAATAATAGTAGCCCAGGTTCATTGTCCATTCTTTTTGGTGTGGCTCTCTGGACTCAAGGAGAGTCAATACCAAAGCAGAGATCACGTTTTTACAGATGTTTTACCTTGCATTCCTCGTACAGGTAGTCCCCAGTTTAAGAACGAGCTCTATTCCCAAGGTCTATCCTTAAGTCAAATTTGTATGTAAGCCAGAGCAGTATTACTGTATAATATTGTATAAGTAGTATTGTGTAATGAACTCGAACCATTGTATGTTAAACCTGAATCATTGTGTATTTAACTCAAATTTTGCTACAATAGGCTCTGTTCTTAACTATGGGTTGTCATAGTCCTTAAACCAGCCATTCTTAACCTGGGGACTGCCTGTATTGATCTCCCTAAGCCTAAGTAGTCCTTTAATAGTGACCCAAAACAGAAATACTGAAATTCCTTCTTTTGCCTGCTACTAATGAAATACAGTATACCTCCACCAGTGTCATGCGCTAGCTTTGCCCATATAGATCAAAACACTTCCTTGTACCAATAAGGCTGCAACTCTAAAATGGCTACCAAGGACTGCAATGATCTTAATGAGACTAATTTCTGAATTCTAGTTTCTAAGTTCTTCTATAGATGTTAGAGTGCAAGTCCATTTTAGATGCAGTCTTTATCTGCATCACATCTGGGGTAAGTAGGAGAGGATTTGGCACACTGATGCCATCTCATACATGAATTGTGAACATGCAAATGGCAGGAAGGAAACACTGGAATTCTGTAAAGTATTAGCTGGCGAATATATTTTGCCAATCCGAGCAGATTAGACTCTACCTACACTTGAGAGAAAAGTGTCAACTTGCTTGGTTGGTTCTGCAGAAATACGTATTTATTTAGAGAAAATTTAAGGAGGAAAATCCTCGAGTCTGGCAACAGAGCCCTCCAAATCAAGCTGGACTCTTGGTGAGTTTTTTACACATCCATGGGGTGGCTTTTGACAACAATACAGAAGTCTGCCACTACCTTCTTCCGTGGCTTTTTTTTTTCTTTTACTTCCTAATTTCATCCACGACTTTGAGATTTTATGGTGGTTTCCCGTCTGAATACTAACCAGAGATCTGGTATCTCAGTTAGAGTACAAAAATTGAGAGAGAGAAAGAGGCATCATGGATGGAGACATAACTTGTTTGCACAAACGCCCCTAAACAAGACCATTGTACTTTGCATCATACTGATATTTTCCACTTGATTTAACGATAGCCCGTTTCGAAATATTCTTTAGAAATACGTGTAGAATGCAAGACACGCATTTTCCTTTCCCTGAAAGTATTTAATCCGAGCAAGCTTGGGGGAATCAACCACAAGCATCCACCATCTCTTTTCCTTTGTAAAAGCCAAACGAAGGAAGAAGTCGATAAAACCAAATCCTCCCGGGGCGCCCGCCCTACCTGTCCTTATTAAGACTAACGTTACTTCCTCCCAGCCTCTAGAGGTCGCTGAAGGGCGCCGTTGGCCGCGGGGATCAACATCTGAGGCGGTGCTGGATCATCTCCTGCTGTCATTTCCGGTTACGTCCTCTCCTTCCTTCCTTCCTTCCTTTGGCGCACGTGTGGTGCGTCGCCGAACCCTCCGGTCATTGCCGTTGCGGAAGGTCTGGATGGCGGCGAATACCGGGAAGCTTCCGATGCGGCTTCTCCGCAAGAAGCTGGAGAAGCGCAACCGCAAGATCCGCCAGCGCAATTTGGCACGGCAAGGAGCCGCCGACCAAGGTCTGGCCGTGGGGGCATCGCTTGCGGGAGAAACGCTGGGTGAGGACATCATCTGTCTATCCGAGTGCCGATTCATCCCAGTGCCCCCAGGGTATGGGGGAGCCGGTGGCATGATTGAAGTGGAATGGTTGCAGGGCAAATTCGATGCCTCTTGCCCACAATGGGAGTCTCAGAATGCGGCTTCGTTATAATGCCAGGATAGCTAGCCTGGGTGCAGTGTGCTTGTGAACGATGTCTGACACAAAACCATATTGGTGTATATGCACCATCCTATCAATCATTTGCAAAGCAGGTGTCGATATAGGGTGAAGGGTAGTAAGTTGCATGAGATAAAGAATCCTCCTGGATAATTTTACTTCAGAGAGGAAGGCCAGCTCATGGATGATGGGGTTTTGAGTTGCATTGAGCCTATCAAGGGGCTGGAGCAGCTCCCCTGTGAGGAGAGGTTGCAACATTTGGGACTTTTTAGTCTACAAAGGAGGCGAATGAGAGGGGACAAAATTATGCATGGTGTGGATAAAGTGGACAAGGAGAAGTTATTTTCTTCTTCCCAAAATGCTAAAACCAGAGGTCACCCAATGAAATGGGAATCCTGGAAGAATCAGGACAGACAAAATGTGTTTTTTTGTTGTTGTTGTTTTTTGCACACAAGTAATTCAAGTTAAGAATTCGCTACCACAAGATGTGGTGCTGACTAGTCAGAGTAGTCATGGAATCAATGGTTATTAGCCTTGATGGCAGTGTGACTGCCTCAGAAGGCCATCTACTGGGAGACTAGTAGGCTTCCTTGAGCAGTTGGTTGGCCACTGTGAGAACAGCCTGCTGGACTAGATGAGCCTGGGGTGTGATCCAACAAGGCACTGGTTATGTTCTTATCTAGTGGCTCAAACAGTTGGTTAAAATAGTAATATTTAGATCCAATAAATGCTTTAGCAAGTATAGTAGAATACAGGGGCTTAATTGATATTCTTACATAAACTGTGTGGTATACTCATTGATGATCCTTGTTGCCTGAATGAGATTTCCAGATAAGCCTTTGGCACTTAACACTGCTTGTAGTAGCAATTGACCTTTTTGTTTGTGTCAGTAGAAAATGCAGCTGAGAATGTCACAGAAGAAGTTTCCAATATTTCAGCAGCAGCAATGAAAGACCACAAAATGACAGATGGGGAACTGCCTAATGTAACAAAAGCTGAGGAATCTGAGTGTGAACAACCTGGGATGAAGAAGAAGAAAAAGAAGAAAAGGAAAATTGGAAATTGTCCAGAAAATGGTATGATAGCTCTTATTTTTACTTGGTTTTAAATTAGTGTTATTATTACTTTATTTCTTTGGTTCTTTTTCTCCCCATGATAGCATTGTAGTATTCTTTTTTATTTATGTATTTTATTTTAAAGTTATACTACATGCACACATGCATACCATACACAAAAGCTACAGTGATTGAGGCACTTTAGCTTAGAAGATAAGGGAAGACATAATAGAAGTATGTACAATCATTCATCATATAAGTAACTTGAAGAGAGAAAAGTTTTTCTTCCTTTTTGACAATATTAGAATGGTGTCCAATGTCATCCACAGGAACTAAATGCAGGGAAATGTAAAGCCATTAGAAGGAAAGACTCTGCTTAGATAATGCAGAGTTAAACTGGAATTTGCAGCCAGAAGTTGTGGCTGGTTTTAAAAGGCAAATAGGTAGATTCATGGAGGATCATACTATTAATGGATCCTAATACTGATGCCTGCTGAATCATGAACAGCATCCCTTAAATATTGGTTACTAGGACGTGACAGTGGAAGGGGACTATTCCTTTCATTCCAGGTTTATCAGCATCCAGTTGCCGCTGTAGGTCACAGAATGCTGGACTAGATGGGCATATCTAGCAAAGCTCTTTTCCTATTATAGACAATGCATGCTGAGATGCTTCAGTAATAATGAAACAAGTGCTGTGTTGAGTATATACTCTTAATTGTCAGTTCTACAATAAAGGAAGTGGCTAATTCATGGAGAAAAGCTATATTAGCTGTCCTAATTAAAATTGAATCTCTGAACTAAGTGGAAGTATCTCTTTCATCTTCTTTCTTTTCCGTGCATTTTTAGCTGGCAAAGTGTTACATAAAATGGACATTTGATCTGATCAGATTCATCAACACACAACGTAGGTCCATTTGAAACTGCTATCACAATTTCCCCAGTTTTCAACTCCATTCTGTTCTGCTTTACGTTGTGCAGTATTTATCTGTTTATTTCATGGCCACTTAGATGGATATATGGCAATGGTGTAAGGAAACAAAAATTTATTTTTATTTATATCGTTAAGTTAAAAGTTTAAAGATCAGCATTTTGAGGGTGTTTAACTTTCAGTGGAGAGATTATTGCTTCATACCGAAATGATTATCGTTGATGGAAATTGGTTTCCTGGACTAGGTGGTAAAAAAGCAAAAATTGAGGAAGAAGATGCTGAAACAGAAGAGGCTTTACCTGAGAATCCCAAAGAAGAAAATTCTGATGGTTTGGCTGAAGA
The DNA here is from genome assembly GCF_059951505.1 of Python bivittatus. Classification (NCBI taxonomy): domain Eukaryota; kingdom Metazoa; phylum Chordata; class Lepidosauria; order Squamata; family Pythonidae; genus Python; species Python bivittatus. The sequence continues at coordinate 86,467,861 of NW_028277075.1, read as the reverse complement.
AGAAGAGGCCGATGATGCTGATGGGCCTGTCTTGCCTCTAGGTTTAACAGGTAAGTTTTCTCAATTCTGTTTCTCACATAGTGAGATTTTGTATATTGATGTATCCTCATTCAAATCATAAATGCATGGAATAAGTCTTATCAAACTCAGTGGAATTTATTTCCAAATAGAAATGCATAGAAATTGGTTGCAGGATTCTGAACTTGGACTCTTTATTTTTATTGATCTTGGAGATCAAGCCATCCTTCTTTGGTCTCAGTTAAAGATTTATTTGTTTTAATTATTTCGCTGGCTTGTGGGCAACATAAGACCTGCTGTCAATGTCTGCATTTAAAAAAATCCATTCCTAGTGATTAGAATGTTAAGTGATAGAAAAAAAATGTTAACAGCCTTGAGTACTTCCTTGAGATGGATGATGGGCTGTAAACCAAATGAATAAATATAAATAAAGTTAATGGATTTTAAGGGTGATTTATATCCTTTAGATATAGCTGCATGAGTATCTGTTGAAAAACTGGGATGGTTTTATTGAGGAATGTGATATATGTGGAAATGCATTAGTAAAGAGTCTAAGCATTGCAAATTATTCAAAACAGAGTGGCTAAATTTGGCTCAGCCTTAAATGGCTTGATCACCTAGCATTTCCTTCCATGTTTACTTTCCTGACCTTCCACTCAGTGCTCTTCTGATAAAATGCTTTCTTTGAACAGACTTGCTTGACATTAACATTGTCTTGTACATGCTGGGAGAACGAATACACACGCACACATGCACACACACACATACACAAACACATATTCCCCAGGTATTTTAGAAACGGTATTAATGCTTTGAGATCTTTGTAGTGTTTTTTTTTTCTTTTGCTGCTGTTTTGCTCTAGACTCATTTTTGTTTTTCCTGCATCTCATGGTTTGGATTGTTATGTAACCTCCAAGTTTAAAAATATAAAATTTACTAAATTATATCTTATGCATGTCTATACAAAAGTAAATCTTAGTGGGATTTGCTTTTAGTGAGCATATAGTTTTCAGCCTCATTAAACTAACCATCTGAGTCTTTCCCATTGAATTAGCACACTCAGTCTCATAAAACGTGGGTCCCAATGCTGCATAAATAAACGTTCTTAAAAACTGGCAACAGCCATGTTAGTTTCTCAGATATATGGCTGGCATAGCTGAACATATTAAACAAGCAGCGACTGCTGTTTTTTAGAAAAAAGTCTGTGAGGATATAATGCACAGAATAAAGTATCTGGCTGTTCCAGACTGTAACCTTTAAACAAAAAAAGCATCACATATGTAAAAAATATTTTTATTTTCTGTAGAAATTAAGTTTGATAGATTTGTATGTGTGCATGTGCCTTCAAATCAGTCTTGACTCCTGGTGACAGCTTGGACATGTCCCTGCAATTTTCTTAGTAAGGTTTTTTGGAAGTGGTTTGCCCTTGTCTCTTTTTTCCTAGGGTTGAGAGAGAGTGACCGGCCCAGGGTCACCCAGCTGCCTTTGTGCCTGCGGTGGGACTAGAACTTACCACCTCCCAGTTTCTAGCCTGATGCCTTAACTATTACACCAAACTGCCTCCCTTGATAGTTTTAGACTAGGCATAACTCTATCCAATTTTAATATAATTAAGTGCCTTTTGATATAGAGGTAGTCCCCAGTTTAAGAATGAGCTCTGTTTCCAAGGTCTGTCCTGAAGTCAAATTTGTATGTAAGCTGGAACAATGTTATTGTATAATACTGTGTAAGTAGTATTGTGTATTTAACTCAAATTTTGCTACAATAGGCTCTGTTCTTAACTATAGGTCGTCCTTAAACTGGGCATTCTTAACCTAGGGACTACCTATATAGCAATAGATTTGAAGCTATTAAACAAGACTGACATTCTTTGTCTCTTCAGGTGCTTTTGAGGATACTTCCTTTGTGTCTCTTAATGGCCTTGTCAGTGAGAACACATTGAAAGGGGTAGCTGACATGGGATTTACACACATGACAGAAATTCAGCATAAAAGTATTAAACCACTTTTGGAAGGCAGGTAAGAAATGACATTTTAAAAGAGAAGGGCAAAAGAAATGTGAATTTCTGTCAGAGATGACTGACAGGCAAGAGATAGTGATGACTGATGTTTAAAATGGTTGGCTTGGAGTTAGACTATTCAGTTAATTAGCCTTATCTTAATCATTATTTATTAAATTTATCAATAATAAATTAATTATTGATTTATAAGTAACATGATTTATATTGATGATGCTACTATTATTTTTTTATTAAAATGTTAGCTGTCCTAACTTGCAATATCACTCATAAATTCCTATTTTTTTTTTCTTTTTGTAATTATTCTACCTGCAGAGATATTTTAGCAGCTGCAAAAACTGGCAGTGGCAAAACTCTTGCATTTCTTATTCCAGCAATAGAACTTATCTACAAGTTAAAATTTATGCCTAGAAATGGTAAGATTTTCTTTCCTGAATTATCATTTGAAAGCTTGAAAATAAATTTGATGCGGAAGGGCCAGATAGGCATTTCCAGGGGAAGAGAGGCCTCCAATTTGGTGGCAATCACCTCTTCTAATTTGGCTATCCCATCCTGGGGATGTGGTGGTTAGATTGTCAGGGCACCTGGCCTCAAGTGTTGCTGGTTAGTGTCAGGTCTGTCTGGAATGAGAGCACATCCATCCAAAATGAGCAGGCAGATCTGATGTGTATTACTTTAGCTGAGTGAGGGCAGGGGTGTTGCCCACTTAGAAACCTGCCAAGGGCTGAGAGAGGGGAGATGGTGTTGATCTATTGTCACTGTCCCTGAGGTGGCATGAGTACTTATGTGTTAGGTTGAGCCATGGTTACAAGTTAGGGGTCCCTTTAGTGTATCAGCCCCCTTTGCTGATTGGGACTCATCCCTGGGCTCTCTAGTCACCAGCTTGATGGTGGAGACCCCTTGCCTATTGGTTTTGGGAGGGACCAGATCAAGAGTTTACAGCCTCCATGGCAGCCATAGGCTTGTCCCAGAAAATCTGAGCTCGAGACATGTAAGCAGTCCATGTTAGACCTTGTCTTTACCTCTGGGCAGTTAGCAATCAGGATGTTGAGAATACAGTATTACCATCTTTTCTGTGCATGGTCAGATCACTTCCTGATCCAAATGCAGTTGATTGCCACCTCTTCCCTCTGCAGGACTGGACCCATTCAGTTGGTCCACCTCAGGCACTTTATCGATCCAAATGCTTGGTGATTTCCTGACATGGGGAAGGGGTTAGTTGATTGAGGATCTGATCCATCACTGGCAAGAGCCAGTGTCTCAGGTCCCTGACAAAATTGCCTCTGAGCAGCTTCTCTCTATTGGCCAATCTGGGCGGCTCCTTGGTTTTCAGAGGACCTCCAGGAGATGAAATGGCAGAAGCAATGCCTGGAACACAGGTGGAGGACAGTGAAGACTGAATAGGAGAAAGTAGGCTTTAATTAAACCGTAGCAAGTCAGAGTTACTGTTTGTACATCAGGGCTCCTCTGCAGTCCCAGTGGTAGATTCTGGGTCAGTTGCACTATCCCTAAAGGAGCAGGTCCACAACTGGGTCCCCTGAACTCATGGCTTTTGCTGGATCAGTAGTTGGGAGCTGTGGCCAAGAGGGCCTTTACCCAGTTTTGGCTGGTATACATGTTGTAGCCTTATTGAGACATGAGGACCTTGCCACAATGGTCCAAGCCCTCATTACTACCTACTTAGACTATTGCAACACACACTACATTGTGCTGCTTTTAAAGTCTGCCCAAAAACTTCAATACGTGCCCAGGTGCTGACTGCCAGTTGTCATAGGATTATATTATATCTGTATTATGGGCCCTGCATTGGCTCCCTTTTAGCTTCCCAGTGCAATTCAGACTCCTGGTTTTAATTTGTAAAGCCCTTTATGGCTTGGTTCCAAGTTGCAGGACCACATCTTCCCAGTGGGGTCAGCCCAGCCAATTTGTGCCAGGAGAGGCAGCTGTTTGCTCCCCATTTTCAGGAGGTCAAACAGGCTGAATCCCAGAAGAGCTGTTTTTCTGTAGCAGGTCTAGAGCTCTGGAGTGGCCTCCCATTGGAGGTTCAGTTAGCTCTGACACTGTCCACTTTCCAGGAGAAGTGGACAACAGAACTCTTCTGAAGGACATTTGAAGTATGATGTCACCTATTGTCAGCAGGTTTTTAAAATATTTTGGTTTTATATTTTTCTTTGTGTTTTATTTTTTTGCTGCTGTTGTAAGCTGCCAAGAGTGAGTTTAGATTGCAGTGGGACGATAAGCAGGCAGGCAGATACGTTTGCTGTTATCAGTTAGAAACTCTCTAGACCTCTCACGTTCCCTTCTCCTTTTCAGGAACGGGTGTCCTCATACTTTCACCAACTCGAGAACTTGCCATGCAGACTTATGGTGTTCTCAAAGAACTGATGACTCATCATGTCCACACCTATGGCTTGATAATGGGGGGCAGTAATAGATCAGTTGAGGCACAAAAACTTGGAAATGGCATAAACATCATTGTCGCAACTCCAGGCAGGCTTCTGGACCATTTGCAGGTAAGACGGATAGTATTATATAGTACATGTCCTCTGTTTTGTCCACGTGTGTGGTTGATGACATTGTTGGATGTCTTTTAGAATACTCCAGGATTTATGTATAAGAACCTGCAGTGTCTGGTAATTGATGAAGCTGATAGAATTTTAGAAGTTGGGTTTGAAGAAGAAATGAAACAAATCATAAAGCTGCTACCAAGTAAGTCAGATATTCATACTATCTTTATTTTGTGATATTTAAAAATTAATGTGGTGGTCCTGAGTTTTCTCAGTAAATCCTATTCTTTTGTCCACTGTACTAATGCCTATAATTCACTTTAAGCACTCTACAAGCTACATAGATCTTGAATGTTTGGTTGATTAGTACTTTTACAGTGCTGTACTATGCATATTTACTGAAGGAAATCCTTCTCTGTTCAATGGACATTATTCCCAAGTACAGTTATTTAGGTTGGTTCTCTTGAAAAAACACATGTATAGTGATTTGGAGGAGTATATATGTATGTATAACACTACCACTGTGTTTCTGTTCTAAATCTGATTAGGATTAGTTTGATTTTTTTCTTATTGTAAAAGCTTGTGAGACACTAATTTCAGAAATGTATTCTAAATGGCTTGTATCAGCTGGATATTACTAGTTTGTTACTTTGTCAAAGTTGGAAAAAAACATGTATGCTTAATTTCATCCCTTTCCCTCCCAGGGCGTAGGCAAACCATGCTGTTCTCTGCTACACAAACCCGTAAAGTTGAAGATCTGGCAAAGATTTCTCTAAAAAAGGAGCCATTATATATTGGGGTTGATGACAATAAAGAGACAGCAACTGTAGAAGGACTTGAACAGGTAATTTAAGCACAAATATCTTGGCAAACAATCTATTTTATTTGTCTACCCTTGACACTAATTCTCTTCTTTCTTTGGGATTCTCTTTCTTGGCCATTCCTTTCCCATGTTGAGATTTGTATCCAAGTACAAGGATACTTCTTCCCTGTGTTTCTAATTCTAGCTCTTCACATTCTATTAATTTCTCTTTTAAAATGTTCATGAATTCTCTATCAGGCTTGATTGATAGCTGCTGACTACATAGGCATTTCTGGATTTTCACATTCCTTTGTCAATAAATTGTCTGTTTTACAGGTAGTCCTCAACCTATGACCATTCAGTCAGCAACCATTCCGAGTTACAATGGCCTTGAATGAATGATGGTTACAACTGGTTCTTAGAGTTCTGGCCATCCCAGCACCCCTGCGGTCATGTGATCACAATCTGGATGCTTAGCAACCCATTCGTACCGGTTGCCAAGTACCCAGTGATCACATGATCGCCATTTGCAACCTTCCTTGCTGGCTTCCCCAGACAGTCAGTGGGGAAGCCGGCAGAAGGTCACAAGTTGCTGGGGTAAGTATCCCCACTCACACTCCCTCCCCCAACCCCTCTGCACTTGCACCACACTGGCCACTCGCACACCTTCCCCAACCCATGCAGTGCCTCTCACGGCACAACCTGCATGGTGCCTCTCACATACCCTCCCCAATCCACGTGGCACCTCCCACATACCTTCCCCGACCTGCGCAGCACCTCTTGTGCATCCCCGCACACTCTCCCCAACCCACACAGTGCCTCTCATGCACCCTCACACACTCTCCCTGAGCCTCTCATGCACTCCCTCATTCCCTTCCCACCCAACAACAGCCACTTACCTGTCTGCGGAGCTGGGACTTGCAACCTCCGGGCAGCTTCCCACTGACTTTGGTTGTGGGAAGCCAGCAGGAAACTGCCCCTCCTAATGACCATGGGATTCCGTTAACGACAGCAAGCGGAACTGCAGGGATTGCCATCACTAAGCAATGCAGTTGCACTTTATGACTGCATCTCTTAGCAACGGAAATTCTCGTCCCAGTTGCCATTGTAATTTGAGGACTACCTGTACTAGCTTTATCCAGACTGTTTTCATGAAGAGCTCAAAAATTATGTCTACTAAAATTATATTAATTGGTTTCAACTTTATTTACAGCCCAGTGTGTTTTTTTTATAATTTAGCTTGTAATGCTCCCTGAAATTTTATTCAGAGAAATTAATTTTAATTTAGGGTCTTGCTGACTAGTACATACTATTGAGTCTAATTTTTCAAGAAATATAAGTAGGAAATGTAATGTTTTAGATAGAAATATTTGTGTCTTTCTTTTAGGTGGTCTTTAATTGACAAGATTAATCCATATCCCTTAAGGTCTAGTGGAAATTCTTTTGCCCAATTAAAATGATTACAAAAGGGATTGATTGATTGATTGATTGATTGATTATGTGCCATCAAGTCTGTATTGACTCTTAGTGAACAGATACAGTGGTGCTTAAAAGTTTGTGAAGTCTTTTGAATTTTCAGTATTTTTGCATAATGAATAAGTATAATTTTTTTACTGATTTGTTTCATTGGGTTCTCTTTATCTAGTTTTAGGACTTGTGTGGAGGACAGATCTTTTATGCAGAAATATGGAGAACATATTTTTATGCAGAAATATTGAAAATTCAAAAGGCTTCACAAACTTTTAAGCACCACTGTAGATAGTTTTTCTCCATGACAATCTGACCCTAACCTGATTTTTCAGGTCTTCCAGCAGTGCACCCATTGCCACTGTAACTGAATCCATCCACCTTACTGCTGATCATCCTCTTCTCTTTTCTTCCACCTTTCCCAGCGTTAAAGCCTTCTCTAGATAGCTAGATCTTTGCATAATGTGTCTGAGGTAGGATAATTTGAGCCTGATCATTTCTCAATCCCAATTTTATTTATGGCCAAAAGGTCTAGTTTGTATGTCAAGTGAAAACTCTGGTCAATGCTCTTCCTACCCTACTTCTTCAAAGTCCAGCTTCACTTCCATAGACTGCCACAGGGAATACCATGGTTTGCACTATTCTGATCTTTAGGAAAGGGTTTACAAAAGTCTATACTTTTGGTATATGGAATTAAAATGTAGATTTGCATCCTTCATTTTGAAGTTATTAGAAATAACAGTTGAGGAACTCATGTAAAAAAACTGTTTTTCAAATGATTACAGGGATATGTAATATGCCCTTCAGAAAAGAGGTTCCTCCTGCTGTTCACTTTCCTCAAGAAGAATCGGAAGAAGAAGTTAATGGTGTTTTTCTCTTCATGTATGTCTGTGAAATACCACTATGAACTTCTTAACTACATTGATCTTCCAGTTTTGGCCATTCATGTAAGTATTCATGATTTGGATGAATTGATGTATGTACACCTATATTACAGTAATCCAGCATCTCAGTTGTAATCTATAGTTTCTTAGTTCTAAGTTGCTGCCTTACATCGGGATGGATCCAGAGTTTTTAACACCACCAGAATACCTTTCGTTTGCTAATTTCCTATATGATACTTGGTGCTACTTTACCCCATCCTCCAGAGCAGATTTTCAGGCTGTTACATGGCTGAGGAGGATTACCAAAATAAGTCTCCTCCATTGAATCAAAAGCCCCATCTTCTGATGGAAGGGACCACTTCCTCTCCGGGAAGTCTTTCTGAACTCCAGCCCTCTGCATTGTAGTAACTGTTATAAGCACTTTAACCCTCTTTGGTCAGTTAATCTACCAATTATATTTTTGACCAGCTAAGTGCCAGTTTTAACTGATTTCTGTCCTTAGATTTATGAGAATTCTAGAGCATTATAAATCCAGACGCTTTTCTTCTGCTCTGTGTTGCAGTGAGAGCCACTTTTGTGCCTTAGTTGGGTGTCTCAAACTGTCTTTCAAGCCTGAATAATGCAGGCTGCTTTGAGGTTATTGCAAATAGCAAGTGGCCTTTATGAAGGCTGGGGTGCATAACAACAGTGTCAGAATCTCAGCAAGATTTCAGCAGCGGAGTCATAAATTAACCTTTAAATGCCATCCGGAGCATCTTTCTCTTAAAGCTGTCTTTAAAATGCTTATCTGAAAAACAGGGTTCTGTCAGCAAGGTTGAAGTTGTTTGTTAGAACAGTGTTTGCTGTCAGCAAACTATTTTAAGTAGCTCCAGTTGGTATACTGACATTTGTTTCTACTGTATAGTGTGTAGAAGAACTGAAACATCCGTTGATTCTATAGGTATTAACATGAAAACAAAAATTAGATTTTTGTTTGCACATTGTTAGTTCCGTAAATGGATTATATTCCAAGCCATTTTTATGGAAATCTGAGTATTGCTTCTGTGCAGAGGCTTACAAATACGATGAAAGAGATTCTGCCAATATACATTAGAGGTATGCAAAATGTGGTTTTCTCAGACAAGAACTTAGACTTTGGGCCGACTGCTGCTTTATGACTGGGTTACCTTTTTCATGATTTTTTTTCCCAGCTTTAAAAGAAACTAAAGCACAAAACTACTACAACAGAATGACAGTAAATGGGATATTGTCTTAGGCAACCAGTAAATCTCAAGTAGCAATCTATTCCTATTGCGATTGGTTGGTCATGGCAATCCTAGTCCTTTTTCTCCAGGAGCTGACCAGGGTCCAGAATGGCCTTCAGACCCAGAACCATGTCCTGATTCCTCTTCTACCCTTGTCCCCATAAATCTGTAGCATCCTTGAAAACCCATGCTACACCACCTGCACCATAAGCATGGGTCAGTAATCATAAGGACACTAAGCTTTTGTTATCAGGAATTCTTTTTTGGCACCTGCTTATGTATCATCCAGTGATCTTCACCATTGCAGTGAGCGTAGTAGCAATTGGTGAGCAAATGGTAGGGTGTTCTGTGCATCACATAGGATATTAGGTATCAGCAGATTATGCCTTTAGATAACCAGCCCTTCAGCATGATGGAAGATACAGACTTTGAACACCACTTCCAGTTGCTTTTATTTCCCAAAAATAGATTACTCTCAGGCACCAACAAATAGGTAAAACCTTCCAGGAAGGAAGTGTTAGGTTTGCTACAAGTTAACAGTTCCTCCCACAAGAGTACATTACCTTGGGCAATTTCCTGAGTTGCAATGGAGTCCAAATATCTTCCTCACTGTGCATTGAAGCAGCTATTACATCCAATCCTTTAAGCTTACATAATCATAACACAACATGGTAGATACCTGATTAAGCAGCCAACTCAAGTGCAGCTTTGTGGTCATGAAGAGTTGGGCCAGCATGGGGGGAAAAAAAACCTGTTAGGCACTCTTTGTAGGAATTTGCTTGTTTCCCCTGAACTGCACTTGGCTTGCAGGGCATAGACGAGCACAAAGGTTGCCGTCACTGCTATTATAGATAGTTGGTGATTACTTCTACTGAAATTTAGAGGGGAGGTAGATGACTGTCAAGCATCAAGTTAAATTCATTCATCCACCATAATATTTCGGGATATCCTGATTTGGTGGATGTCTACCTGCTGTTTCAGTGGCTACTTGAGCTTCAGGTAGCTGTCCGTTACATGGCAAAGAAATCAGAAGCTATTCTTCTTTATGACGAACAACGAACAAAGTTTTGTTCTTGAAGGACATTTCAAATTTTGTCCCTTCAGAACAGCCAACAACATTTTGAGGGGCTGTTTTGTTGTGAGCTCGAAACACATTTTCTGTTTCATGTAAGCCCAGACTTGTCATTCTTAGAGCTTTACAGCAGAAGTACATAATACTTTAGAAGTGCATTATGGTTTGCGATGGAGTCAATATCAGCTTATTAGCTTTGCTGACTGATTTAGTAATTTACTGCTAGGCTGCTTTACATTCAAACCACTCTTCACAGAATGCAGTAGTTGTTAATTCTCTTTATCTTGCATGTCTTTTTTTTCCTAGGGCAAGCAGAAACAAACTAAACGCACAACCACATTTTTCCAGTTCTGCAATGCTGATTCTGGAATACTGTTATGCACAGATGTAGCTGCTCGAGGGTTGGACATTCCAGAGGTTGATTGGATAGTTCAGTATGACCCACCCGATGATCCAAAGGTATAACATATTTTTGAAAATTATGTAGTTTAAATATGTGTTAATGTGAAGCTCTGTGAAAATCTGAAATTAGACTAGTCTGGGATAGTTTACTTTTAATTAACTCCAGCAAAGCTGAATTTCACAGTTTTCTATTTACATTTTATTTTTTACTTTTGTATCCCACTTTTCCTCTATGGAACTCAAGGTGTGTACATTTGCAGTGACCATATCCATAGTCTTCTAGTGTCAGCAGGTTTGCTGCATCACTGAGACTGGGCCACTTCAGAACTTATTCTCTAACAAGAGGTCCAAATATTAAGAAGAGATTCGTAATTCTACGCTAGAGAATTAAGAATTGATGACTTAATAATAATAGTTGATGCTGCAGTCTGAAGACTTAGGAGAATTTAATCATGTAGTTGCACACATTTTTAGAAAACAAAATAACACTTCTGTGTAGTTCGTACTGATTCTTATTTGCTTTGCAGAGTTCCTTTTTTCTCAACATCCATTACTCGATTTCTCCTCCTTTCCTCCACTGCCCACAAATTCCCATGCAGTGGCATAATGATGTAACAATTAGTGCCTTAATCATGCAGCATTCTATTTGCCTTGCAAGTTGAAACTCCATAATGTGTAGTTGCTGTTGTATCTTGGACACACTGTTTTAGCATTGTAAGTGGCTTCAGTGTTGGCCCAAAGGTTGAGCCATTGCAGTTGGGTGCCCGGATAGAGAAGACAGGTCTTATGCTCTGCCGATGTGGGCAAGTAGCACTGGCTTTGAGGAAAACCAAGAAAACGAATTCATGTTAGCGGTAGGTTCTCCTGAGATGCTAGAGTGCCTTAGTAACTGACTCCTGAATTTAGCTATTGTTGAATCAGATGCTGCCATTCAAAAATTAATATATTCAAAAAGAGTCTACTATCTTAAAACCTCCATGCTGTTTGCCTTATTAGTGTGCAATTTGTAAAGTAATTCAAGTAAGAATAGGGACTGTGGATATATTTGCATGACCTTCCATGCTATGATTTCATGTTTATCAGTTTCCAAACTTCCATCAGTGTGTTAATTTATCTTTTATTACTTCCCATTAATGAAAGGAATATATTCATCGTGTTGGGAGAACGGCCCGTGGAATAAATGGGAGGGGACATGCTCTGCTCATTTTACGGCCAGAAGAACTGGGATTCCTGCGTTACCTCAAGCAAGCCAGGGTAAGTTAGTATGGAGTGCCATAGCAGTGTAACACCATTGCTGGTGGCAGTAGTGATTAATCAATTTTTTTTCAGTACTATGGCTGTCCTAATGTTTAATATTTAATGGAATAAATTTACTAGAAATGCAGGGCAGCTGTCATAACAAAACTGTAATTAGAATATATTTTCAGTCCCTCAAATGTGAAGTTTAAAGGAATGGAGCAGTTTTAATCCAAATTACCTTAGAAGCAGTAGTTGTACTAATTGGATGCTGTGGTTAGGAATTCAGGTTTCATATGGTTGCTAGTACTCAGAACGAAGAGGATTAATTATCCATAATGCCAGGAATGCCCATCTGCTGGGATTTTTTTTTTTTTTTTTTTATAAATAAAACCTTCTCCCTGTGTTTTCAGTACCGTAAATGGGACAACAGTACCAGGGAGAGGAATTACACTAATGCTTCATGTGTTGAGAATGACCTGTAGACATTCATATATATCCCATTCTAAGGCAGTTTACAGGGTTATTAAAATATGGAAATGACACATTGGTACAGGAAGAAATCATTATTTGTTATATAACTTCTTTATATACCCTAAATTGGCTAGAACGGGAGAGCAAAGCTCAAGGTTGCAGGGAAACTGATCTGGTTCATACCAACACAATATTGATCCAATTTGGGTTCACACATGGCACTAAAGCATGATTTTTTGCAAACATTATAGTATAGTTCATATACGAACCTATAGATCACACTGATTTGGTTCACACATATAATAGCACAGACAACAGATCATATTGTGGCTAAGTGCACTATGTAATTCCAAACATTGTGTAATTTATTTTTAAATTACCTGTTATTATTCAGTATCCTGTCTGAAGCAAGGCTTTAGCTTTTCAGCAGACTAGGAATTAAAAAATTCTAGCTTAGCAAGATGTGTAAACATGACCTAGGCTTAGGTGTGGTGAGATTTATTATATTCTTAATATCTTCTCTCTGTTTCCATTATGTAGAATTTTCTGTTAAGAACTTATCTTTATTATTTTTAGGTGCCATTAAATGAATTTGAATTTTCTTGGTCTAAAATTTCTGACATCCAATCTCAGGTAAAAACAGACTATACTATGAACATTTTAAAAGCTTGCTTAATTTTTTATTTTGCATTTTTAGTACTGCTAATAAAATGATCAAAAATAGCTTTTAATGATGCAAAGAACAGCAAATATAGCGGTCTTATTTTGATATTTATTTATTTACTTATTTGTTTGTTTGTTTGTTATTTATTTATTTATTTAACAAATTTATGCAGCCACCCAACTCACACACAGTGATTCCAGGCAGCTTATATTCTTGTGAGATGTATTAGTACAGATCCAGACAACTGATTAAATCTGATGCAGGACAAAATTTCTTACTGACTGCTCTTCTAATATAGTGTCACCTGTGCAGCTTCTGCACAAGGTACCCAGGTTATGTACTCTGGTGTTATAGAAACTTAGCCTTAGTCTGAACATGTATGGATGAATGTGTGTGTGACCATTTGGATTTGTGATTTTTAGAAAGTTCTTTGGAGCAGATTTCTGGGATGCAGATGGGGTGGGAGAGGTAGACGACAAAGCAAATGAGAGCAAGGTCAAACTGCAATTATATAAAAGGAAGCCCACTTCTAGGATGTTGCATGTAGCCATGGAGAAGAATCAAGTTGTGGCAATAACTATGTTTTAGTAAGTGGGGAAGATTGAGATGATGTTGTTTTAATGCAAGCAACATCTATAGTAGTTGCTTTATACAAAGAACATTGTTTAGAATTTTCTGTAGTGACTTAGAATGGTTCTCCAGAATTTTGGGCAGGAGTTTCTCCAGCCTTACCTGTCTGAAAGTTGCTCACATGCAAGTCAAGTACTTTACTGCTAGCAATGGTCCTTTCCTAACTATGATCTTAGTACAGCAGCTAATCTAATATTTGAACTAATAATAAAAAGCAAATACTTAATACTAATGTTCTATATCCATAAAGCCACAAGATACGTTTTAGTACTGTGAATTTTAGGATGGAGTGCAATACAAACAAATACATATTTCTCTGTTTGGGTAAATGTCAGCTAACTGTAAAATGTTCATGTTTATGAAGTAAAAAAGTAATTTATGCCTCTTTATTTTTAAATTTTCAGCTGGAAAAATTGATTGAGAAGAACTACTTCCTTCACAAGTCAGCCCAAGAAGCATACAAAGCCTATATAAGAGCTTATGATTCCCACTCTTTGAAGCAGATCTACAATGTCAATAACTTGGATTTGCTCAAGGTCGCTTTGTCCTTTGGCTTCAAGGTCCCACCTTTTGTAGATCTCAGTATCCTTTCACTGCAAGTTTATTTATTTTTATTTATTATTAAATTTATATGCCACCCATCTCCCCCAGACGAGTTATTCACTTCTCTTCCCTCTGTGCCTCCCAGCCTTTCTCCTCCTGCAATAATGAGCTTGCTTGAGCAGATTGGTGGCAATTGCTGATGTTAATAAACCATTCTGAAAGTTAGTGAGATACTAGTAAGCTATAAGATTTCTTCCTTCATGGTCAAATGTGAGGAAAAACCAGCTTTAGATGCACACTTGCTCATTCGTGTTGCAACATAATATCATTTGTTGTGATGTTTGTATGCCACCATTATGGTGACCTTACAGCTACTACATTTTAACAATAATTTGTGTACCTATTGTGGGGAAGGAGCTGCTTAGACTTATAACAACTTTTGATTATGCTGGCAGTGAGTGATGGGAACAGAAATCCAGTGCATCTGGAGAGTACTGTAGTTGAGGAAAGCTGGTTTAGGATCAGCTGTGCTTTCTTTGTTCTCTCTTGAGCTAGAAATGTATTGCCAGCAAACTGATTATGTGCTTAAGTGAAATACTTGTGTCAGCCTCTAGAAGTATAAGAACTCATTTCCACATTTAATTATGGTACCAAAAAAGAGGATTAATTGAACTAGCTGTCTGTAGGAAAACCAGTGGAAAAACTAAGACCAATAATAAATAGGCAAGTTTATCTATAGTTAGGAATAAATTGCAAGTTCATTGTGGAAATTAGGGCACATGCCACTTTTGGTGCCATGCTTTTTGAACTCTTAGCTATTATCCGATGCACTTTTTTTTGAGCCTACATTCCTTAACATAATTTTCAGATGTAAATAGCAGCCATGGAAAGAGACTACAAAAAAGAGGTGGTGGAGGTGGCTTTGGCTATCAGAAGTCAAAGAATGTTCAGAAATCCAAAATCTTCAAGCACATTAACAAGAAAAAATCTGACAGTAGACAGTTTTCCCGCTGAATTGCTTATTCTGTGTTGACTGAAATGACTGTATTACTTCCAACCAATGTACAATCAGGTTCATGTAGGGATAGAATTATATGTACAGATTTCAAATGAAAGCTCAATCCAGTCCATTCTGATCATTACCTTATTATGGAAGAATCCTGTATGTTGTCTCCCCAACTGTTCAATGAATAGATGTAGACAATGGGATCTGATCCTGTACTCCAGAAGGTATAAGTTAATTCATAGTTCCTTTGCAGTGCAGGTAACAGCGCAATCAGGGCTTGCTGACTGCCTAGAAATCTTCCAAGAACAGGTACCATGATCACAGTGTACAATATATTATGTAGTGTTGTTTGCTTTTCTTCCACAAACTGTTTGAAATGATTAGGCATATTCTGGAATTTGACCACAAGCTATGTATTGATTTTTTAAAAAGATAATTAACATGTTTTTTCTATTGTAAAAATTTTTATTGAGATGATCTTGTTGTAACACAAAGTTTGACTGGCTATTAGGATTATACTTACATTTGAATCTGTTTTGTCTTCTCAGATATTATAGTGGTGCCTTCAAAATGACTTTTTTTAACTAGCAAAGGTTGTTTGAAGAATAGAGGACCATTATTTTGTGATTATATAAAATGATACTTTGAAAGCTATAAAGAAATTGGGAAAGCTTGTACTTCATATGAGTTAAATGGTTAAACTCAGAAAGATAGGTAAATGCTGAATTAGTATGTTGGGCATGCATTCAGAGCTAATAATGTGCTAGCATTCATTTTGGGTGATTGGTTCTTTTTTTTTTTTTTTAAGAACTTCATTAAATTACAGCAAAAAGTAAAATATAGAAAAATCATGAAAAATCAAGAAAAGAAAAAAAAATCGAAAGAGAGAAAGTCAGAAAAGAAATACAAAAGAAAGAAGTAACTTCCAACTTTTTTTGGTACAGGTACAGTGGTACCTCTACTTACGAACTTAATCCGTTCCGTGACTCTGATCGCAAGTCGAGTTGGTCGCAAGTCGAGGTAAATTTTCCCATAAGGTTCAATGTAAATACGGTTAATCCGTTCCGCCCTCCGAATTTGGTCGCACCCCGAAGCAAATTTTCCCATAAGGTTCAGTGTAATTACCGTTAATCCGTTCTGGGGTCCGCGGACCACGTGGTGGGGCGGCAAAGTGCCCGCGTGCAGTGCGGCAGGGTGGCAAAGCGCCCGCGCGGCGGGGTGGCAAAACACCCGCGTGCCGCGCATCAGGGATGAAAAAGCGCCCACGCACCATGCGGCGGGGCGGCAAAACACCTGCGCGCCGCACATCAGGGACGGAAAAGTGCCCGTGCGCCGCACGTCAGGGGTGGAAAAGCGCCTGTGCGGTGGGGCGGAAAAGCGCCCAGGCACCACGCGGCAGGGCGGCAAAGCACCAGCGCGCCGCACGGCGGGATGGAAAAGCGCCCACGTGCTGCGCGTCAGGGGTGGAAAAGCGCCTGTGCGCCGCGCGGCGGGGCAGAAAAATGCCCACGGACCACGTGTCGGGCGGAAAAATGGCCACAGACCACGTGTCAGGACGGAAAAATGGCTGCAGACCATGTATAAGGGTGGAAAAATGGCTGTACCTCGAGGCGGAGTTCACACATCGAGGTAAATTTTTGGGGCCGGAGCTGGTCGTATCTCGAAAATTTTGTAAGTAGGGGCATTCGTAAGTAAAGGTACCACTGTATAGCTATAAAATACATTCACCTCCTACTCTAATATTTTAAAAACTGCAAAATAAATCTATATTAACAGAAAACATTTAAAAAGTTAATACAAAGTATTTCAGTAGTTATAAAATATATCAGTTATCAAACCCCAAAATTAAAGTTTCATTTTTTTGAGTCTCAAGTAAAAAGTCCAAGAGTGGTTTCCAAGTAGAAACAAAGCCAGACAATGTCTATTCTTTAATCAAAGTAGTCGGTTTTGCCATCTCTACCAATTCCATTAATTTCATTATCCTTTCTTCAGCTGTAGGTATTTGTAAATCTTTCCATTTTTGCACATATAAAAGTCTCTGAGGGATTGGTTCTGGCCAGCAGATGCTTTCTTATATCTTTTTTTTGTTTAGTATAAGCTTCCATCTCTGTTGCAAATGCAAATTATATTTGGTTTACATAGCTTATTTGGAAGAATTTCCCTTTTGACATTGCAGTAATAGCATAACACTGGAAAGCCAATTACAAGAATTGCTGCTTGCATGCCAATATGAGTTGCTGGGAGTTGGACATCAAAACAATTTAATACATTTTTGTTGATCGCACAGTCAGCCAGTTGTTTAGACTGGATCTGACAGTCTTCCTGGGACCTGGGATAGGCCAATACTGCTGTTGGTGTTAAAGGTATCGTCGCAGGATGTAAGCTGTTCCAAGTAAAGCTGCCTTTTCCAATTGTCTGATGGTGATTTTGTCAGTGCTGATGGTCTTCAAATGGTTCTCCAGATGTTTTGGGATCCCACCCAAAGTGCCTATAACTATTGGTACTATCTTTGCTTTCTTTTGCCACAGTCCTCCTTCTGTTTGCAGGTCTTTGTATTATTACTATTATTATTATTTAAGAACTGCATGTAAAACCTTCAGTGTTTTCCATTTTAATAAGGTAAGTTCCCCTAGATGCACTGATCCATGGATTTTTTTCCCCCGCATCTGATTACGTAGATGCAGTATGTATGGGTGGGTGAATATGGATTTGTCTTGTACTTATTGAACATCATTTTTCCCCTTGATGATAATGAGCTGTCTTTAAAATGGAGAGCTGATTTTCTACTATTGCACAAGGCATGGGCATGTGGTAAAATGTTTTCTTTGTTCCAAGAAAAGAAAAAGATCTACTGGATTAACGTGAACCTATGCAGGTCTCCGCATTCTATCTAATGTATACAGTAGTGTACAAATATGAGACTTGCTTGTCTTTTGTGCATTACTTTTAGCTTTATAGGAACCTGTAAACAACGATAAACTTTAACTGGAAATCTAAAGTTTCCTGTGCACTTTTCCTGTTATCAATCTTAGGGTTACTTAATAGACCTTACTATCACACACTCAAGGCTTGTCTCATAAAGATGAAAGATGCTTTGAACACTAACACTGTTTCTTGAGGAATTATCTCCCATTCAGAGAACCTTGACAAGGAAATTGGACTTTGTAAGCCAGTTAAAAACAGGTGATCAAAATATGATCACGTGGAAACTTTTAAAATGAGAACATAGTTGCCTTGCTGTGGCTCCTAATAGTGATAAATAATCTGGTACAGTCCAAGCCCATTCACCAGAAAAGTTACATGCAGGCATTAAAAAGCAATTGCAATCAAGATGGAATGATACAGATGGACCATATACTGACTACACAGTAATGGTTTCATAAATTAGGTACACTAGTTTCAAAATAGCAACTGGATAAAACATAACACCCAGTTAGAGTTGTTCTGATATATAAGCTGCCCTCACTTCCAGATGAGTAAATTGCACAACGAGAGACTTAATTAGGAAGATAATTTGCAATATCTTTTTTTTCACACACACACATATATGGGGACAATTTTGGCACTCTAATTAGTGAGTGAGTCTCGGAAATACATTTCTCTATAGTGTATGTGAGTAAATCAGCCATACGAGTAGTTACTTATAATGTGAAAGGGTGCTGGCTTAAGTGTTTCGTTTTTCAGCTTGTAGATGGAATTAGCCCTCCTCAGTAGGACATCCACTGTACCACATAGATCAGTGTTTCTCAACCGTGGCTGCTTTAAGCTGTGTGAACTTCAGTTCCCAGAATTCCACACAACTTAAAGCAGCCAAGGTTGAGAAACACTGATGTAGATGATCTGAATGTTTTCTTCAGGTGCTGTAAGAATAAGAAAATTTGCCATTGCTTTGCTCCTGTCACAATCTGCCTCTTTTAATATTTAGCAAAGAAGCTGTTGTGCAAAACGTTGACAAAATCTTTGATGGCCATAAATAGCACTGGAAATAGAACAAGACTCCTCTTCAGTCCCAGCCAACCCAGTATTGAAATAGGCTGTTTTCATCCTGTATCCTCCCAAAGATACTGCTATGTTAGCAGTATGTTGTCATGGAGCATACCGTTTTGAGATTCCGTCACACCGCAGTAGATCCATGTAGCTCTCCTCAGTATGGTAGTTGTTAGAGTTAAGTAAGCATCATGTTGCTAAAGCCCTGCAGTGTACTCAGGTTAATTAAAATAGCTTGTTGAATAAAGGATGAGCCATATCTACAGAAGATAAATTGTATGTAGCTTCCAGTAACAAAATAAACTTATTTTTTTAATGGTAATGTAGTAAGTCCAATCAGCACATAAATGAATGGACACAAAGATAACATCTTGGGAGACAAAGCTAATTTTATGGAATGGATATTCCACTGTTTGCACTATAATTAATTTTTTTACATTAGGTAAATTATCACTATTATAGTAAACAAGATTATGGAACAGAAATGGCTATTTGTGCAATGCCCAAAATTAAATAAGGCAATTGGAGGTTTAAGGTGGTGTGTGGGCCCATTCACAAAGTGCTGAAATTCTGCTCTTGTGATTGGTTCTTGAAAAAAAGGGGGGTCTTACTTCCCTTAATTTCAGGCCAGGTGTTGATGTGGGTAAATTTCTTCATGTAGCTGGTAGCTACAGATAATCAGTTTTGTGTTTATAGTATTCTACTAGAGAATACTGCTGTTGGTAAATGGTGATGTGTATCAGTGTAAGGAGATACATTTATATGTGAAGGCATAATATTATGGAACAACAACAGAAGAAAATCTATTGCCCTAGCACCCTACTGGAATCATTGTTGGCTGTGATTGAAAACAGAATGCTAGGCATGGCTCTTTTTATGTTGTTAGTGTTGCCTTTCTTCTCACATCTCTGGATCCTTCTCAGTGCTTTCAATTGGTATTAAAGGACCAAGATGACTTTTCTTTAATATCACTGTCCCCTGTGCAGAGAAGTCTTTGGTGTGGACTATTCAACCATAACCCCCTACTCCCATTGCAAAGGAAACAACCAGATAACAAATGAGTTACTGACTGCATTTAAATTTTGTAGTATTTGATCATCTCAGAGATCTGAGGTCAAAGAAAATTGGGGACCCATTTAAAACTATAAGTAGGCAACAGCTGAATTGGAGAGTATATCTATGTCAGCATCTTTCATTAGTGGCAAGAGATATGCCTCCTTTTATTATTTGGCCCCTCCAACTCATATTCTGCAAAAAAAAAATGTTTCTGCAGAAATTTGGTTAGCTGTCATAGCTACTACCAACTGATAGCTCAGACAAGGAGCAAGTGGCAGCTGTGGTTAGGGGGCCTTTGCAGAGCTTTGTGTTGTGCATCAATTGCACTATTTCCTGGGTCAGGAGGCACTGCACATGGTCACTCATGCTCTACTCACCTCCTGAGTGGATTACAGTCCTTGAAGAGCATCTGGAAGCTTCAATAGGTCCAGAATTTGGTGATGGGCAATTATGTCTCACTTTGCCATGGCTTCCTGTTTGCTTCTGGGTGCAATTCAAGGTGTTGGTTATTATCTATAAAGGCCTACATGGCATGGGGCCAGGGTATTTGACAGACCACTTTGCTCCCATTGTCTCTACCCATTCCATTGTGTCAGGCAAGAGGAACAAGCTCCAGGTCCCATCTATCAGGGATTGTCATCTAGCGGGGTCCAGGAAGCATGCCTTTTTCATAGCTGCACCTGCCCTCTGGAACACCATACCAAGATATGGTTGGCTTCAACTCTATTCACCTTTTTGAAAGCCTTGAGACCTGGCTGTTTTCACAAGCTTGGGGTCTAGGAGAGTAATTGAACCCACACTGTTGGTGAGTGGTGTGTTGGGAGCCACTCAGCTGGGGACACTGTGTTATTTCTTTTTCTAAATATATATTGTATTTATGTCATATTTAAAATCGTGTTAGCCACTCAGAATCCCCTTGGTGAGATAGGCAGCCATGTAACTCAATATAAATAAATAAATAAAATAGTTCATTTTCTGTATTTTTTTAAAGGCATCCTAGCCAGTGGCCTATCACTATATGACATTAAAGCTGCAATCCTACTCACATTTTCCTGGGAATAATCTTCAGTGAAGTCCGTAACACTTGCTTCTGAGCAGATATATATAGGACCACACTGTGATTTAGTTATATATTCATCAATGACTTTTATCAGTTTATTCTGAAGCTTCAACTAAAAAAATGAGATGTCATTTTTCCCTGCTGAGCCTCTTTTTCCATGTCATGCTTTGTTATATGGATCTCCATTGTGTCCCTGTGTACTCAGTTGGCTATATTTTGAAAGACCTACAATTCTTCAGACAAAGTCTCCTTGATCATTTTGCTTTTGCTTTTGAATCTCATCCAGTTCTATAGCACTTTTTCTGAAAGGGAAGCCAGGCATTTAGACCATGGTTCTGATCCACCTGAGCTCCTTTAATGTTCTGCTTTCTTTATTTTTCAGCCCTTAAACCAGTGTTCCTCAGTCTCAACAACTTAAGATGTGTGGACTTCAATTCTCAGAATTCCCCAACATACTGGCTGGGGAATTCTGGGAGTTGAAGTCCATAAATCTTAAAATCGCTGAGATTTGAGAAACACTGCCTTAAGCAATCCTTAAGGGATTTAGCATTCCAATCTGATCCATAATTGGGGGTCAAGGTGTCAAAGACTTCCTGCTTCTATATGAGCTTGCTTGCACTTGATCTACAGCCATGTTGCATGTTCCACCACCAGAGATGAAGTCAGGTTGTGGAAACAGAGGACTTCCCTCAACAGAATGTTTTTACGACTTTCAGAATAAGCTTATTATTGCTTTCCTTTTAAGCTATTGCAGTATATATTTTAATACATAAAATGAGCAAGTTGTAAAATATTACTTCAGTTTAGACTACATTGAACAACACAGAGGTCATAGTCACAGAGTTGCTGCCTGGTTCCCTTTCCATTGAAAATCACAGAACTAAAACACACCAGTTCTGCAGCATACTTTATCCCCAAGCTTTAGCTGTCAATGTTAACTGGTACATTGAATTCCAAACTACCATGCATAAAAGAAAATTAATCTTTTACACTTGCATGTAAGGAGGTGGCAAGTAACACCTCAACACTTAAGTTTCCATAACAAAATGGTTTTGACCAAAACAATGTTTAAACACTTCTCACCATTTCATTAAACAGCTGAATAACTGATTGTGGCATTTACTGCTTTTGGAGGTAAGATGAGTGCAAACCTGCCCCCACATGCTAATTATTTTCCAAACAGTATGTGAACTTATTTTCTACCACTGTAGCCTTCTTTGACATAGGCTTTACTCTCTCTCTCTCTCTCTCTCTCTCACACACACACACACACATATACACTTTTTAGTGATAAATTCACAAAAGCATTTGTAAGAAAATTCCCACTTTTAACATTTCTGTGCACTGATGCTATCTCCTTTATGCTTTCTCCCTTTATCTTAGCAAACACAGTTTCTGCAGAAGCTATGTTTGCGCTGTTCTGCATTCACAGATCATTTTTCCACTTCTAACTCAGAAACAAAAGAAACGATAAAAGGTAATTTAAGAGTTGATCATATCCGTTGCCAAGGCACTCTGTTTCTTGGGACAGACAGGAAATTGAAGTGGCGCCCTTCCACAGATTATAACTTATCATGAAGAAAAAAGGAATTGAAAAAAAATCTATTATGCATAACAATAATTGCAAACTTAAATGTGGATTTCAGTTGGCCTCCCCATGTCTTTTACATAAGATTTGCTAGGTAAGAAAAAAACCCGTGTCTCTGAATGCTTGTTGTACTCCCATTTAATGGGGCAATTACCTTTCCTTTTTATATATATTATGAAAATATAGAGAGAATTTAACTTAATCTAAACCTGTCTTCTTTTTCTCCAAAGTATAGCTTGCCCTTGAGAGACAGCAAGAGGTTATCATAGTAACCCACAGCATGATTATCTGTAAAACAAAAGCAGTCCCCCCCCCTCACAAAAAAAACATTGCAATAGTGGTTGAAAAGAATGGTAACTTATGGTGAAAAGGAACCCCATACTGAAAACCATCAATGGAGGAGGGAGGTGACTTCTTCACAGATGCAATTATTTCTGTCCATTCATGTGCATCCTCTGAAACTAACTATGCAAACATTTCCCCAGTAAGGCCAGCTCCCTGCACCTTACCTGCTCCACTATTGTAATTTTCTCACAGCACCTATTAAAGACAATCCTATCAAACCGTTATTGATTTTCAAATAGCAAATTCAGTGATTAGTTCTACATAAGCTGGAGTCAAAAGGGGAAGAATCAGTATGCTGTGTTGAACCTGGAAAGTCTGCAGATGTATTTTCAAGAGGGTGGAGATAGGCTCTTTGAAAAACAATCCAGTAGGAGCCATGAAGCATTGAGGGTCAACCTCTTATGGACTTTTTGTGTAAAAATCAAAAAAATGAACTTGTGATTTATGGCTTTGATTCTTAGATAGGATAGATAACAGAAAGAAGAGTATCATGATGTAATTTTAGAGAGGTTAAAATATAATTGTACTTATAACTGCTGTGAAGAATATCAGAAGCCACTGCTTAATAGAAAGGAAGAAAAAAGATACAAAGCAGTGGCTTCTGATTAATTTTTTCCTTTTCTTACACTTTTTCCTCTTTCTTTGATTCCTTTCTTTTTCTTTTTTCTTTATTTTATATTAGTTGTATTAGTTTTTATCTTTTTAAAAAAGCTTTTATATATATAAGATATATATATATATATATACACACACACACACACACACACATACACCTGTATGTATGTATGTATGTATGTATGTATGTGTGTGTATATATATATATATATATATATATATATATATATATATAAACTTTATATATGTATGTGTGCACACATGTGTGTGTGTTGAGTGTCAGCTTGAGGAGAACTCATTGACCATGAAGCTATGAAAGGAATTCTGGACTTATAATTGAACATATCTGGCAAGTATCAAGTTATTGGAAACTGGTAAAATTTTTATTGAGAAGAGCATTCCAAAGTGTGTCCAATACTTTTGAATGCTTTGTGTATGTTATGAAAAAGATGATAAGCTCTTGCTAGAGAAGTCTGCAGCTATATTTTCAATAATATTTCCTGCCATCTAAGCCTATTCACCAATATAGTAAGATTTGCCCATTCCATTTTTACCCATTAAAATAGTAACAGAATTGTAAAAGCTTCTTCCTGAAGAATTTGACAATTTCAAGATGTTTTGGGATATCCTAGTCTGGTATTTTGTAGAATCCTCAACTTTGTGTACCAGTGTGAGGATTTTTTCTTAAAATATAATTAGCTAATAAAGCAGCAATTACCTATCCTGATCTTCAGTCTTTCTTTGTTTCAGCTATCCTGAACAGAATGGTATAATTAGTCTACCTTCCCTTAAGCTGTCAGAGCAGAGTATGTAAATTTTAATGTTAATAAAGAGTAAATTTTAACCTTTTGCAGTTTTTAACTTGTATATTTTTCTAAGATTTTATAGGGTTTTTTTTTTACCTGTAACACCACCTAGAGTCATTTGTACAGTGAGATAGGCAGCATATATAAATTTGAAAATAAATACATAAATACATAAATAAATAAAAATAGAAGATACATTATGTCATGTATGGGGTTTTACATGACTTCTACTACCACTCATTTGGGGGGGGGGATTTTTCTATTTTACACAGTATATATCCTCTATCATGTTTTAAGTTACACTGACCGCCAACACCATGTGGTGTCTCCTGGTTGGAGTTAAAGTTTGTGAGAAGGCATGGCAATAACGCCACACTTTTTCAGAGAGAGACACATCTCTTCCTTTAGTGGAGAGGACTGGCCTTTTACAGCTGTCTGTATGGTCGTGGGGCACCTCCACACATCCCCTTAATTTTAGTTCAGGGTTACCTTACTAACTATTCTCATGATGCAGCATTCTTCTCATCCTCAGCCCGTAGCCAAGAACACCAGACTGGAGTTTTCTGATTCCATGTACAAGTAGTGTTTTCCATCCTCTGACAACATAAACATTCCTATATGCACAATGGCTTGGCAGTGGGGAATGTGATGATGGTGTGGCTGGGGCTGGGACTGGGACTTACGCAACTCCTCTTGACTGTTTTCAGCACATTGTACAGGAAGGACAATGCACACAGCCTACATCACACCATGCGACCTTCCCATCAAATGTAGCATTTTTTTTCTACACAGATCAATACACATAGGAAGAAAAAACCATATCAGGTAGCTTGGCAGGGTCCTTTTACTCTAAGATAGTAGTAAAAAAATATTTAAGTAAATAAATATAAAAAGTTGGAGGTAACAGAGTGGATCTGAGATATCAGATACTTAGTAGTAAATAATTCTTATAAATCACTTGTATTTGTGAAGGTGGCTGAAACAACATCCATGTGTTTTTACTATAGTATCTAAAATTATTTCTCATAAATTTCTCCATCTATTCAAAATTCTAAACCTGCAGTGAAGTAAGCAATTGAGGGCATCAGTACAATTATTTTCTTGTAATGTTTTCAATATAAGGGTGATATTATTAACGTTACTTTCCAATCCAATGAAGCAGAGAAATCAGCTGGCCCTTTTCACTTCCTTTGAGTGTGAACTCCAGAAATTTTTCAGCCTTGGCAGGATGAAGATTCATCACAGCTGGAAGGTTGTAGTTGGGGAATGCTGAGTAACAGTTGTGTTCAAATTTCCAGAACAGCAGAAATGTTATTCTTTTGCAGTAAAAATGTTAGTGGTTGTAGTGTGGAATCAAAATGCAGGACACAATGCAAAATAATCAAGGCTTCACTGCAGTGTTTATTAGGCAGTACATACTAGAGGGGCACCCCACCAAAGGCTAGTGGGAGATACTCCCCTATAGGCAAATTGGATCCCCTCATATTTATACAGTTCTACAAGAAAGGGGAAGGGAAAAGAATGCATACGTATACGTATTCATATGATGATGCAGGCATACCTAAATGAGCAATACTTCTCAAGTTACTTTCTGCCCCTGTTCTTCTCTGCTATCTACAAGGACAGAACAACTGCTATCTATAAGGAAAGCAATTGTGTCAGAGAGGAAGAAACAAATTGGTCCAAGGTGCCAACTGCCAGGAAGAAGGCACCATGTTGCTATGGGGATGTTTGTGATAAGGAGTTTACAATCAGTCTAGTTCACACCAGCTTCAAGGAACGTTCTCACCAGTTTCAAGGATGCTGCACATTCCTTTATGTTTCAATTTTATTAAGGTGATCCCATTCATCTGAGGCCTCTAAAAACTTGCTTCTTTCACCCAAAGATTCACCCAAAGATATATTTTCCTCACAATAGCCCATAGAAGGAAACAAGGATTATTGTGTTGCAGGCCTGAATTATTGAAACAGAGAAATTTTGTTCCAATTTACAAAAATGAAATTAACAGTACACAAGATGGGTCTAACTGAAGATGAACTATGTCACCAATCACAGGCGATAAAACCTGATCTGTGTTCATTATGAAAAATTATATTCACAACCAGAGTTTCAGAATTAGTACCAGTTAAATTAACAGTACAGCTGTTGCATTACTATCTCATTTGGGAACCTGCCTGGAGGACAGAGAACCTGAATCTCCCCTTCTTGTCCTCCACATATAGGTAGCAGCATATATATATATATATGTGAATGCAGTACTGTACCATTTATGGCTCATATGTGCCAATATATAAAAGCAGAAGTTTCCTTCAAGTTAAGTTGATGACTTCATAAGCTGCAGTGCAGAGGTAGTGTGCTGTTTCTTTCTGCTGGATATCTATCTATCTATCTATCTATCTATCTATCTATCTATCTATCTATCTATCTATCTATCTATCTATCTATCTATCTATCTCATCTTTCCCAGTCTAGGTTTCACTCTAGGAAATCCCATCACAATGTAACTCTGCCTAGCTTTTTGGAATCAATCAAACAATATATACCGAAGTGTATGTTTACTTCAGTTAGTACCAGTTTCAGTCAACCACGTTCATGGATCAAGAAAGGTAGAAAGTGAGACCAGATCTGAGATACAGAACTTTACAACTGTGCAAACAAAGAAATATTTTGTGTGTGAGATTTTGAAATGGCAGAAGAATTGGATACACTTTGAGAAAATTTATTGGTTCAAAGAGAATGGAGAGAAATGTAATAAGTATATGCAGGTGTTGTGAATTACTTAGATGTTAATATTTATTATGAAGTGCAAAGGGAAGAGCTACAGACCTCAAAAAAGGTGAAAGAGGCAAAGCTGCAGTGAACGAGTATTGTGAGAAAGGATGGTTTAAGGTGATCATGATAGAGGGAAAAGGCTTGTTTGCTCAGTTGCTCATAGCCTGAAAAATTCAGTTAGGGCAGTGGAACACTTCTTAAGTGCAGCTAGCCTTTTGATTAGTAAATATGATGTAGAAGGAACATTTAATACTACAAGAGGAACTACTGCTGGCTGTGCAGTTACACAGAATATGTATATTTACATGTTTTTCATTAATCATATATTGTGAAGTTTGTTGAACTAGAAAGTAAATGACTGTATTGGAGGAATACACACACACAAAATTGGATTTGGTCTTGTTTCCTCAATAGTGATTGACAGTGTCTTTTAGCATCATCCAGCCATCCTTGTGGCCATATAAAACCAGATCTCACTACTCTTATTTTGATGCAGTGAGGGTTAGATTACATTTTAAGTTGCTAAATTTAATAATTGTTGTGTTGTTAATGACGACTTATTCTGGACTATCTCCAGAGGTATCTCTACAGTGTCACAAGCATTTTTTCCTTATGTGAGGCAAGACACTTCTTAAAAAAAATAATTTCTGCCTACTCAATGCAGTTTCTTCTGCCTCTGTAAAGCTGAGAAGGGCCATGGAATATGTGTAAAAGTGTCAACAAGTATCTTTTTGCACACAGTGAGCATTTCCACTGGAGCAAAGGCATCATTGAACACAATATTCTAATTTTGAACCTAGTTCTCCCAGTCTCCTTCTATCTAGCAGCTTCTGAAACCTTTCTTGGTGAAGAAATGAATTATTCAGTACATCTTGGGACACCAATACATCTCTTTTATTTCAACAGAGTATTACAAACGATTTACCTATGGTTGAATTGTTTTATTGTCAGATTTTTTTTTATAAAGCCACTATTCTGAATTGCTAAATCTTGCTCCATTGATATCCTCTCATAGTAATGGGGAAAGAATAATGAATTCTGAGCCACATCGCTCTTAAAGAAATAAAACACTTTTTTACTTAAGATCTCTCCTAAAGCTGGATTATAAAGCTGAATCAAACTTTTGAGTTCCAACACTGGGTGATCAGGTACTTCAAGACAGAACATAAGCAAAAAAGGATTTCTTGTATGTTTCCATTGTTTCAATTTCAAAAGACATCCTCTATCTAAATAGGGAGGTTTCACTTAGCTGTTTGAGCTGTTGGTATGTCTGTCCTTGATTAATTTTCAACAAGCATTTTTCACACCGGCCATCAATCTAGTGTCACAAATCCAGTTGTTAGCAATGTTCTTTTACTCTGCACTGTTTGTTATTTAACATCAAACACAATCTGATTTGTTTTCAGTATAGTTTTCCTTCCTGTGACTAAATGTAAGAGATTAAAGTTTTAAATCATTGTAGAATGTTTTGTGTGGGATGTGTGTGTTTCAAATCAGTTTGTTTCTTCACATATTGAATAGTCTTCTCTGTTTCCTGTTATCACCTCTTAAAGTGTGTTTCTTAAGTGTCTTCTCAACACTCAATCTGTTCCAGAATAGGCTGATAGTATTAAATTCAGGCTACTTGCTTGAAAATCTGCAAGTTTGCTCTGTGAGTCAACTGCTTGGTCTGGTTGACTCATCCTGGAGTTATGAGAAGAACTGCTATTGTAGCACAAATGTTCATGATTCTGATTAGTGGGACCAGACACAGAAACATTTTAGAATAACAAACTTTTATAACTGAAAATGTTTTACAGTGATGCTTCAGAACTATTTCCTGTATGTAAATGCAGGAATACCCCTCAAAACATGGTAAGTGTTTTTAGATGAATTCTTCACAAAATGGAATTAACAGTTTAAAAAAAAAAACTTTCAAAAGCATCCCAATAAATCTTTTACTAGGGAGAATGCACGTTGATAGAGATGGAAAAATCCAAGCTACCTAGGTGCCCAGCAAACTAATATTTGCCTAGTAATTTGAAATACTGTTTTACTCTGCGTAAGTTGTATATGTTGTGCAGCACGAGTCATAATAGGTATTTTGCATGCTAATAGGTACTGGTACAAAAATTGTTTTACACTAATGTGATTTCCTTATGTTAATGAGTGACTTAAAGCAATGTTCAGAACTTTTAAATGAAAATTAAAGCCTCCATCAAAAACTAAAATCTCTATGGAGCTGAGCTCAAATCTTGGACACAACCATGACTTTTTCTCAGCAATAATATGGAAGTGGTTTGTCAGCCTTCTAGATTGTTTTTCAACTTCCTAACCTAGTCTTCAGCCTTGGGATGTCCTGAAGAATCTCTAACCCTAATCCTAACTGAATCCCACTCTGTTTAGTTTCCAAGCTTAGTCCAAAATCAACAAGTTGCTGCGCTGAGATGGAAGTATCCATCCAAGAAATTCATATAAGCTTTGCTGCATCCCTTTCTCTTCCCTTTAAATCAGGAAACCTTCTACACTTTCAGCCAAAAAGGTTTCCCATCCAGTTTCTGGTGCTTGAAGAATCAAGTATTTCTCCTTTTTTACTTTCAAGAAAAATGCAATTAATCTCTGCATGCAAGTTCTTATCCAGTTCAGAGATCTGTTAACACAACCATGTACTATAAACATTTTTCTATTTTCCTAACATTCCCCTCCCTTGGTTTAAGACATTAGATTTGTTTCTGAAAGAAATAAAGTTTACACTGTTTATTTACTTAATTAAAAGCATTTAGTTAGAAGCAAAGAGATTTGTTCCATTTTTCCCAGGATTTTCTGCAAAAACTTTACAGTGATTTAAAAATAATAATAAAAAAATGTTAGGCTACCTTCACAGTGAAATAATTTTATTACTCATCCTGATGATCTTGAATAGATTGTATTTTGTAGTTAGATGATTATTTGGTAGAACAGTGCTAATACATGGCCAGCAGGCTTGTGGCATTTCCTTTATCCATGTTTATTACAGTAGAGGCTGGAAAAAAGGTAATTAGATTTTTAGGCAGTATTCATACAAACTCACCTCCAGGTACAGGCATCTTCAGATTTACTGGGGAATTAAAAACTGAGCTAATAAGCAAGAAGGACTATTGTATGTATCCTAGGCAAAAAGTAATTAAGACTATTACATGTTAGGGGGATTAAATATTTAAAAAGCAACAGTGTGTCAGTGCTTTAATTGTTAGTTTGAAAAAGTTATTGGTTTGGCAAAGTGAAGGGTCTGATACTTCAGTGCATTTCATTTTCATTTACGTTCATTTTGAAAAGAAGCAAATCCATCAAAAGCCTGATGAGACTGCAGAAATAAATGATGAACTGTTGCCTTTGCCACCATTAAGCTTTACTCCTAGAAGGACTGCTGGAGGCTACTTTACATTTCATCTATGATGGGAAATGCAAAGCAAAGCTAACACCTATTCCTTTTGCATCTGAGTGACGTTTCAGGAATAAACGCGTAATGTACTGCTGCTTCAGCTATTGCAAATCAGTAGGGTTAGCCCTTGTGCCTTCTGCTGGAGCTATGGGACAGTTTCAATTGCATCCATGCAAAGGTAGAACAAACAAATGCCCCATTATTTTCCTTGTCAGAAAGTTAGGGTTGCAGGGATAGGAAATGCCTCTATGAGCAATTTCATTCAATCCAGATAATTTTTCCCATTCTAGAGGAACACAGCATTACCCATCCTGATATCGAATAGCTGCCTTTTATAGTCACTTAGCCTGCCCATGACTTCTCTCTCCTGATCATATTAAAGAGGTTTGTGAGGCATTTTGAAATTTTCAAAAGACACATCAATAAAGAAAGCATAGCTGGTTCCTGACAAAGTCATTGTTGAGATAATGTTTATTAAAGTTTCATTTCAGCTAAATTGCGGACAGTTCTGTTCACAAAGTGCTAACATAAAAAGAGGTGAGGAGAATAGTGGCATATGCACATACATGTAAGATGATCTGGCCCTTAAGATGATTTCGACAAAACGATTTTTCTTATTAGAGTCAATAAAGTCATCAGCTAGCTGATCATGACTAGACTGTCAATGATTTTCCAAAATTTTCAGGTTATGTTTTTTCCTATTCTTTTTTTAGATGAGGGGCTGAAATTTGGATCTTCTGCATGCACTTTTATCATTCAACTATTTATCACCCCACTTCACGTATCATCCTAAACTGCAACAGCAAAAGGAAGTAACAGGGAACACAATGATGAAAAGCGTAAGGACCCTCTCCCTTGTCACTTCTCCACTACTCTTCATAATACAGTGAAACCTCATTTTATTGAATCTCAGTGCAACAGACATTGCATTGGAGGGTGTGTGAGGGTGTGAAGGGAGGCGCGGCAAGGCTCAGGGAGGGTGCATGGGGGTGCACGAGTGGCCGGCACAGTGTGAGCGCAGAGGGGCAAGTATAGGGTGCATGGGTGGGGGAGACTTACCTCAGCAATTTGCAACCTTCCTTGCTGGCTTCCCCACTGACTTTCTGGGAAAGCCAGCAGGGAAGGTTGCAAATGGCAACCACATGATCGTGGGGCATTGCAACTAGTTGTAAGTGCGAGCCAGTTGCCAAGCGCCTGAATTTTGATCACATGACCACAAAGATGCTGGGCTGACCAGAACTCCAAGGACTGGTTGTAACCACCACATTCGTTCAGTGCTGTCATAACTTTGAATGGTCACTGAATGAATGGTTGTATGTTGAGGACTATCTGTACAGGTATATTAAATCTTAATTGCAGACTGAATACGTGTATGTATAGGTGTATGTGAAGCTGTGTGAATGATTCCCTTGCAGTTGGACATCGCCATTTCCCCAATATGACACCAGAAGTGCCCTCTACTAGCTTACTGGGCATTTCAGATTCAGGGCCTGAAGCAACTATATATTTGTTGTACATGGCAACTGAGTGAAAGTTGGATGCTACTATTTAGGCTCAGTAAAATTGTTCTTGCCTGAGACTCAGACTCAAAAAGGAATTTGTCACTTTATGAAGTAAACACATTTGCATATGGTAAAATATATTCTCTCTTCCACAGTTGTCTGGAGGGGCTAAACTTCAAATTCCTTTTTGATCATTACTTTATTTGGATTATTTCCAAAGTAAAGCATGATGCACATTTAGATTCTGATGCCAGCTATTCGGTTCTGCATCTTGCAGAAATATCTGAGTTTCTATATCAATTCTTTAAGGAAGTAGGAAAACTCAATTTTGGTGCTTAGTGCTTTTAAGACAGTAAGACTCATTTCTGTTATCTGAAGCATTCCTCTAATAAGTATGGTATGAATGAAATAAAGGGTTAGTTTTTCTCCTTATGCACAGGAGGACAAAACAACATTGTAAAAAATTTTTCAATATGGTTAAGTTGACCAAACAAGTTTGGGGCTTTTGTTTTACATGTTACTTATTTATTCTCTGCTTACAACATGATGCATGTATTGTTACTGAAATCTTAATTAGATTTCTATGCAAAGATAAATCAAATAGGAATATATTTTTGAATGATACTGAAAAGTGTGTGAGGAATAATGAACTTGATCATAGCAGCAAACTTCTGCCTGAAGTTCTTCAGGAACACCTGGCCTTCAGCTTTGACAAAAGCATTTCATTTTTGCGGCACTCCTGTTGATACAAAAGAAATAGGTAGATGCTTCAAAACTTAAACAGACATCCAGGATAAACAACAAGGGTAATCCTGCTAGGCACTGCTAGTAAGATGTAAATTGTACCACATTCAGTGGAAGCTCCTCCCCAAAAGTGATTGTGGGTTAGTACTGCAGCCTAGGATGGCTGTCTGCTTTAATGAAATTCCATAAACATGAGAAGCTAAAGCAAGTGAAATTGGCAGGTCAAAGGTAGAGGTAATGAAAGGTGATCAATTTGGCCTGTGTGAATCATGTTGGAAAATAAAAGACTATCTGAAAAATCACAGTAGCCTTAAACAACAGTGTTGTCTGGATTGGTTTTAAAAAGGTATAGGCAACCCATTAACTGCATGCAGCCCCCCCATCCCATTTGCTTGCATTTTTTCACTTTTCAGGGGGTGGGAATGAAACCATTTGCTTCCTAGAGGTCTCCTGCTCCCATTTCCTAAACATGAAAAACATGAAAAAATGGGCCAAAAAATTCTGGCCTTATCCTTTCCTGTGACATCATTATGGCCTCTACCCCAGTTTATGTGTGTGTGTGTCCCAAATATGCCCCCGAGACCTGCAAAGTTACCCACTTCTCTTCATGTTCTTCTCAAGAAGCCAAAATGAAAGAAGTCAACAACACACTAAACTATGAAGTACGATCTATAAGCCAGAATAGTTTGGGTTTAGACCATATGATAAGCAACAAAACCACCCAAAAATCAAAATTATGGCTTATCATAATGTATAAACCCAACAATCCCACACACTGCTTTCAGCTTTCAGCTACCAATATTAAATTCCATTAATTTCATAGCCTGATTTATTTGATATTAGGTGTTTAAAAAAATACATGGTAATATCAAAAATCCTGCTGAAAAGCAATCCAATTTTAAAGTATGTTATCAAGCCAGCATGTATCATATATACACCAACATCAAAAATAGTTTCTGTCACTACATATAGCATACCCATACTATATTACCCTAACCTTTCTTGGAAGGCCATTAAAACCTGGTTTAAGGGGGATGATTTGAATCTTTGTTCCCTCTGAACAAAAGTTTTGGTTGTGCATTGTCTGTTATGTATACAGCTGTCACATTTTGCTAGTTGTTTTTCCTTTCTAAACCTTGTTACAGTATCTGGAGTGGTAAGCTGTTCAGAACTCCAGTAAAGAAAATATAAATTCTACCAGTTCCATAACCACCACCCTCTTTTACCTCTTTAAATTCTTTGACTGTTTTGAAGTAAAGCCTCTGCTTCTCTAGTAATTCCAAGTATTCATCATTTAACTGGTCCCTTCTCATTTTGTTTTCTTGTTTTTTTCTCTCCAACTGTTGGTAAGGAAAAGAAAAGAGAGGGATGGCACTACGCAACGCTATTCAATACGCAGCAACTACATCACAGCAAGCAATAAGTGAAAACCCAAAATAAAACTTTCAGGGATATTTTTCTACCAAAGCAAAAACCAAAACTTGTTCCACAGCGCCTTTCACCTGCAAATCTTAAACAGGGAAATGGGGAAAACAGGCATACCCTGAAGGATTATATAACAAAGTTCTATAAACTCTTCAATGCTGCAACTCTGTTACCTCTATTGTAACTTTCCTTACTCTTTCTGCTTAAAAAACAGAAGTCAGAAAGACTCTGAGGCTCCACTTTCACGGTCAGTGTTCATATGAAAATCTAGATCAAAGGAGCTTTCATTCTTCTCTCACAGGGAGTTTCTGCCCTACCTGAGCCCACACTGGATCAAGTGTAGTTTAGCCATAACAGAGCAGAGCAGAGCAGAGCAGAGCAGAGCAGATTGTGCTTGGTTCATGCACTGGTTGCTTTGAACTATGGCAGTCACAACTGATTAAGTAAAAATAAATGTTATACAAGATCATCCGGTTTGTTAATCTACAGCAAGGGGTAATATACAGGGTAGGCAGTATATTAAACAGTCCGTATCTAATCCAAAAGAATCTACAGCAGCCTCACCAGAAAGAACACCTAGCAGTATCCTGGCTCAAAAACAGTCCCATTAGGAACCATCTCTCTTGGAATTCTCCAAAATGAACCAATAAAAAGTCCACCTACACAAAGAACCAATCAGAAGTCTGGCTCAAAGACAGATCAATGAGGCCCTGGTACTCTTGGAATTTCTTCAAAATGGACCAAGTGGATGAGGAACCAGTCAGGATCCGGCTTTCCTGAACTCCCATAACATGGACCAGAGATCAATTTGCCAGGTTCAAATACAAAAGCCCAGTCAGCCCATTTCAGATGTCTGTGAGCTGCCAAGAGGTGCACCACAAAGCAGCTTACTTGGCCTCTGAAAATGTCAGGCACAGCTTCTGGCAGAACATTAGAACAAAAGAAAACTAGGCCATGGCCATTCAGTATGAAAACTCATCACTACTTCATTGATCACATTCACGTATCATGTTCACATATTCGGTACTACTAAAATGTCTGTCCAGGAACCAGATAAGAGAGTACTGTCAATGCGAGGGTGTCTAGAAAAAGAGGAATATATCTTAATATCAATCATCTCTGCCCTGGATGATGATGATGATGATGATGATGATGATGATGATGATGATGATGATGATAAAAGGCAGTTTTACTTGGAACAGCTTATATCCTGCAACAGTACCACCATCAAACAACAGCATCTGCCTATCCCAGGCCCTTGGGAAGGACTAACAGGTGGATAAAAATGCCAAATCCAGTCTACACATCTGGCTGACTGTGTGACCAGCCATAACAACAACAACAACAACAACAATACACTTTATGTTCCATTTCAGCTATTCGTTCAAAAACATTTTTTAAACTTTGCGCCAGAAAAGTTTGTGTTTGGATAAAGGTGAAGGAACTGCCAGTATTCCAAATAAGAGTGATGCTCGCAATTCTTTGAGACAAGTTGTAACTTGTCTAGATATAACTAAGTAAAACATCAAGCTTTCTAGCACTGTGTAGCCTTCTATGTGTAGAAAGACAGTGAGTGAGATCAGGGTACAATGGAAGAGATAAAGCACTCTACAAAGTACTTCTTTTCAGGGGCCTGCAAAACAGACCTCAGAAGGAATTGTGTATTTACCCTAAGAATCTGCTTCTGTTTAATTGCAAGAAACTTAGAATCATGGAAGGGACCTGGAAAAAAAACTGGTTCAATTCCTTTGTCAAGGTAAGATGTTCTTACTCAGGGGTAGGGATTTTGACAGGCCCTATCTAGCCTCAGCTACCCCAAACAAAGCAATATTTTCTGCTGCTGAACAGCTCGTAACCCTTCAGCTGAAATTTGCTTCTCTGAAAATGTTGGCTGTAGTTCAATTCTCTGTAGCACACTGGAGTATGCTCATGTTTAGAGGAAATAAAAGGATACCAGCAAACAATTCTACTGATGTTTGAAAAAGAAAACACACACTCAGATCAAGTATCTGCAAAAGATTATTTAACCTTCATTCGGTTCTGTTTAATTCCTTCTACAATCTGTTCCATTTGTCGCAGAAACTGGTCTCGAGCACTAGAAGAA
The DNA here is from genome assembly GCF_059951505.1 of Python bivittatus. NCBI lineage: Eukaryota > Metazoa > Chordata > Lepidosauria > Squamata > Pythonidae > Python > Python bivittatus. Next base: position 86,431,490 of record NW_028277075.1, on the reverse strand, counting down.
GCCATGGCTCTGAAAAGGAAAGAAAATGCTTTTAGATGGTGGACAGACCCCAAAACATAGAAGGCTGAGACTGGAAAGTGAAAAAAGAGATATTTGGCCAGCTTATTTTTCTACAGCAATGTACAGTTAAAGAAGGATAACACACACATACATACATATATTCATATTCTACTCTTTTTATCGTCTTATTTTATTTTTGTGCCTTTGAGTCAGTTTTGACTCCTGGCAACTGCCTGCACAAGTTCCTGCAGTTTTCTTGAGAAGGATTTTTGGAAGTGGTTGCCATTGCCTTTTTTGTGGAGCTGAGAGAGAGAGACTGGCCCAAGGTCACCCTGCTGGCTTCGTGCCTAAGGAGGGACTAGAACTCCCCGTCTCCTGCTTTCTGGCCTGGTGCCTGAACCACTACACCAAACTGGATCTTGTTTGTATAGTAAGTGGAGACAGTACGTTAAGAATTCTTGGCTGATAATAAATCAATATTCAGAATGAAAGGCAAGATGTAGGTTTTGTTCCATTAAAACATTACTTGGAAATAGTATTCTGCATCTATGAAAAGCAGTACTGAAAGTCAAACCTACAGTCCATGGCCATATGTAGCCCTCCAAATCATTTTCTGCAGCCCTCCAGAACATTTTGTTGGCACTGAGGACACTGCCCAGTAAGCAAAAGCACTGAACACCATGTAGATGTACAGGATGTGCCACAGGAAAAGGAGCGGACTGGTCTTCACAACTTGCTTCAGCCCCACCCAATGGATTTCCCAGCCCAAGAATGTCTTGTTAAGTGGTCTTGCAGTGATAACCTCAAAGCCGCTCATGCCAGTAGCCCTGCCCTCCAGGAACTCCCATTCTCAGGCTCTATGGCAGGCAGTGCCAGACTCTCCAGGCAGGGGCAATGGGGAAGTGAGACTTGGTCAGGGAGGACAGACAGGAAGCTGGGGCTGCCACAAGGAGAAGGTGGTGGAGGAGAAGGGCCCAGTTCAACTGCCCCTCATGCTGCTCCCTGTGCAATGCAAGGAGTGGAAAAGACCAAAAGCCAGCAAGATTCCTCTGCCTGGCAAGGAGAGGGAACAGAAGGGAAACAGAAAGGAGAAAAGTCCAAGGAACAAAGCTATCACTCCAGTCAGCAAGGAGAGACCAGAAAAAGAAAAAGCAGGGCTTGGGCAGTTCTATGGAGGATAGGTTTCCTACAAGATTTTTTTTTTTTTTTGGCCTTCAGGTCAGTGTTGACTCTTGGTGACTGCCTGGACAAATCCCTGCAGTTTTCTTTGCAACATTTTCGGAAGCGGTTTGCCATTGCCTCCTTCCTAGGGCTGAGAGAGAGAGACTGGCCTAAGGTCACCCAGATGGCAAGTTTCTGTTTCACAGAAAAGTTTTTTTTTTTTTTAATGGAATAATTATATGATTAACAGCATGCTGTGATACTTTTCATTTTCTTCATTTCTGACTCATCAAAATCCTTTGTATCAGTTCAGAAACATGACAAAGCTTCAGTGTGGCAGCCCTCCAGCTAATGGAAGAAGTTCTCATGTGGCACTCATGACAATTTAAGTTTCAGACCCCCCGTTTAATGAATGCTCCAAATCATGTTCAATGAGCACAAAGAGCTCTTACTAAAACAAGACAACCTGGCAGGCAAACACTCAGGAACCCCATGAAATCCTCCTGTTTGCAACCGAAGTCTGCGTGCCTTTGCAAACACAACCACTGCCAATTATGGTTTAGCTGCATGCATGCCTAGGGACTCCTTTCTTTAAGTGATGTGGTTGCAAACCAATCTTTCATGGTTTCTTGGATGATGTACAAACCTGACATCATTATTAATTCCAGCCATGCTTCATGAGGACAGGCAATTTTACTTATGTGCCTGAAGGAAATAACTTAGATTCAGAAGAATATTGCTAAAGCACAGCAAATACATGAGAACCAATTTGGTGTAGTGATTAAAGTACCAGGCTAGAAACTGGGAGATTGTGAATTCTAATCCTGCCTTAGGCACAAAGTCAGCTGGGTGACCTTGGGCCAGGCATTCTCTCTCAGCTCTAGGAAGAAGGCAAGGGCAAATCAATTCCAAAAATCTTGCCAAGAAAACTGTGGGGACTTGTCCAGGCAGTTGCCAGGAGTCAAGAATAAACACACACACACACACACACAAATATTTAAAGGACCATTTTCTGTTTTCCCTGGAAAACAACAAACAGCATATGACTTTAAAAATTCAGAGAAAAGTAACTAGGATAAATTTTGCATGGACAACAGTAAGTATTGGATAGAGTTTTATAATTCATAGTATGAGATGCTGACTTGTATATGTAAAGACTTTAACACTGTTTCTTAAATTGAAACTGATCATAAGAACTGATGAAACTATGCTTAGCCTAGAGGAAAAAAATATGGTTAGTCTACTTACTGCTGGAAGTTATCATGAACGGAATTAAGCAAATTAACCTGGAAAAGCCAAAATACAAAATTTCCCATGTAAAAAGTTTTGTAAAGTCATTCAAGCAACAAACTTGTTAAAAAAATATTTATACTGTATATTATACAATGGAGTACTAATAATTACTGGCATGTGAACGTGTGAACTGATCTTATGTTTGAGGCTATCCTGGATTGCAAAAAAAGAGATGTGATGGTTCATAGATTATTCATGCATACTTGCAATCATTATGGTAAGAATATTTATCTATGAACCAGGTTTGTGTTACCTTGGTATATTAAATGCAAATACTATATGCTATCACATTCTCAGCACGACACATCAAAGGTGTGCTGGCAGGAAATTTTGATTACCACCATCCAAAATATCCAAATATTTATTGTATTTACAAAAATAAATATATACTGCTGTGCAATCTAGCACCAATATTTAGATAAACATAACTATGGAACACTACATGCAGTTTCTCACTCATTTCCCCAAATAACCTGGAAGAAATTCAAAAAGCAAGTTAAAAGGTTCATAGATATGGGATTATAAATAGCTATATAGCCAGAGAGGAACAAGCTAAGAAGAAATAGAATGAATTCAGCTAATAAGGCCGCAGTCTTATCATTAGTAATCTTAGAATCAGAAAACACTAGACTCCCTGAGCCTTGCTTCTCAGTCGCATCCTCAGAACAGAATTGCACAGAAAGAGGATTAGGCTCCTAATAGGTTAGTGGAACAGGCTGAAGCAGACTGACTTGAATAAGTTCTTAGTAGAACAAATTATGTTTGGCAATATTCCATCTGTTTCCTCCCAAGACTGAAGTAAGAAAATTAAATTGTATCTATGAGGAAAGGGACTTAGGCAGAACTCTCAACCAGCACTAGAAATTATATAGTGATACTGCATGATCTAGACTGATCCTCTTATCCCTCCCAGTACCAGCTTATGGACATCAGTGATTCAGAATGCCTGCTATGAGAAAGATCCTCCTTCTTCAGGTACCACTAAATCTTTCATAAAACAATTAATTCTGTTGCATCAAAATAAAGTGTGTCCACTCTGCAGTTATAATTTCTCTCAGCAAGCCTTATATAATGAGCATAAGCACATTTTGAAAACAGAACATGTGTACAGTTGATTCTGTTTCTTTGCTAAGTACCATTTAGCTGTTTTAAACGTCAACACAAGGTTAGACCTTTATGCTGTGTGCCGGGGTGCACAACGCAGGATTGGGCAAGTGATCTCAGGTCACTGCAACAGTTGCTGGAAACTACAGGGCCTGTCTGCAAAGCAGAAACATTCAAACTACAGAAAATCTCTTATAATTGTGTAGCCTCTTGGCACTACTGCTGCAGAGTGGACATGTGTAATGCTGTGGAGTGATGAACAGTCAACAGAAATTTTGATGTGGATGGTTTTGAATTGAGGTTAGGTTAGAGATGTTGGTCTTACCTTATGTTTAAAAACCATGTCAGTTTATAGTGGGGGTTCAGGCTTTGCCAGAAGTCTGAACACAGAACAGAACTGACATAATCCCCTCAACCTCAAGCCTGTTAGGTATCCACAAGGGCAGGGAAAAGCAAAAAGCCAAGGTGGCAGGTATGGTCATGTGATCAGAGCCCTGCTCCTTTGAACATGCACAAGGGCTTCTAGTATGTGTTCACGCCCGCCATCTTGGCTTTTTGCCCCCACGCCTGGCTTACCTGGACGTCCATAGTTAGGAAATCTGCTCAGAGTTATCTCCTGAGATGTAACTGTGCTGAACCTTTCTTTATATCCATAACATTAACAGTATTTTTAAGCAAGGTTTTTTTTGATAAATTCCAAGTGCAGCCGAATATAATTTGTTAATAAACAAGTATCAACTCAGTGCAGTTGATCTAAGTTCTAAATAAACAGATATGGGATTTGCAGCCTTAGATGAGTATTTCATGATATTATCAAGCTCAAAAATATACTTTGTGTTTCCCCAAATTACTGCAAATTTGGCTTACCTCTTTTTCCAAATACACCTTTTTATCATCAAGTGTGTTGTAGAGGGTAAAGAACTGCTTTGTTTCTTTGTGTGTTGCCGATACTGCGAAAAATCAAGAATTCAGAAAAACAAAATCAAAATTTAGCAGAACACAATTGCTTATATATTTATTTAGTTTACAGCCCACCTTTCTACTCTAACAAATACTCAGAGTTGCTGAAACAAAAATTAAAACACAAACGAAATACCAAAACGTTAAAATACAGATTAAAATTAATACTAAAATAGGACCCAAATCATTTAAGACTTAAAAGTCTGGGGATGTAGTCTTTCTAACACTGAGGAAGTGAGGCACGAATGCAATTCCACAGGAGCGTGTTCACTATCATATTTTTCACATGAATGTGAAAGACTGGGCATTAAATGGTACCATTTATATGGTAAAAGTTAAATGACCAGAATGAAGGATAAAAGTGAGTTTTTGAAAAATAAATAAATCTAAAGGACAGCTTTCTGAACTAAAGGACTGTCCTTTATAATAAAAGGATATAAGGTCACGGTACCTTGCCCCAGTTAGGAGCCTGTCCCACTTCGGATTAATTGTAACTTCCATACACTTTTTAAGAATACTATTTACCAATTTAAGCAGGACGCCTATGTTTAGAAGTATATCCATTTTTGATGCAGTTGTTCCTGCACTAGTTCTATTTCCAAAACAACATCTTACTAAATGGTATCCTTAGCATACACCATGGTTTTTGCAATATCCCAATCTTAAAAAACTTGTTAAAAATGTTTGCATTTCAACTTTACCTATTTAAAATTCTAGGCAATTTACAATAAGTTCTTCATAAAATTACTAAAGAAACCCACTAGTAAAATCCCAAATACTCAATCATCTAAAAATGTTAAAAACTCCAATTATGATACTCTAATTTGGGATTAAGCATCAGAGTATTGCTGGAACCTTTTTCTGTTATCAAAACTATCCATGGTGGTTATAATGGCTTTGCATTATAGTCCTGATCTATCGCTAAAAAGGTCATTTTAACCATGGAGAGAAAAACGTACAGGGGTATAAGCAAATTTCCTACCTACTCTCATATTGCTCCTACACTCTCCTCCTTTGGGAAAATAATCCCCAAACCTTGGAGGAACCTCTGTATAGGCATTCTATGAGAAGAGAAAACCTGACAAATGCCATTCTGTTTGGGAAGGCATTTCAGAAATAGGGATCAGCCATTTTGGATCACCACCAAAAATTCAGAATTGATTTTTTGGGTCAAGTCTCTTTTGACTTTTCAAGAGGTTATCAAAAGATAAGAAAAGACTACAGGAAGCTCACAAGTACTCAGCCAGTCTAAAAAAGCCAGGCAATATATCTTAACATAAAATCAACATGCTGTGAATTGTAGCTCACATAAATTTATTGGAAGTGACAGAACTTCAGCTTGTAAAGCAAAAAGGGTTATTCTAAATGATTTGCAATGCTCGTTTAGCATCTATCAGGCAGGCAAAAGGTAGAATTCTCCTAAATCATCCATTCACTACATTAAGCACAGGAAAAGAACGCATCTGTTCTGAAGAGAGGTACGGCAGCTTCTGACACAAAACGCGCTTCACGCTATTAATGGTTCTGAAAAGTCTGAAAAGGGATAGTGGTAAAACTCATATATTATTTTGTTTTGCCTGCTGATCAATCATATGCACATGTGCCTATGCACACACAAATGCACCAACCTGATCAGTCTGCTGCATTATATTTTTGCTGCCTTTTACGGTTTGTTATATAAATACAATATAAATACCAAAAATACGCTATGCTATATAAATATGCTTGCCATATAAATACAATCAATCAATCAATCAATAAGATTGTATTTTATCACTTTAGTTCTATGCCTACATGTGTACACACACACACACGCGCACACACAAACACGAATCTTAACTCACTGCCCCAACACCTTTTGAGGAAGGCCGATTTATTTTTTATTTAAAATAGTTTTTAAAGATAAGCAATGAAAAATGCCCAACTACAATTGCAGACAAGCAAAAAATCAGGCTGGGAGTATAGCAGCAGTGATGGAAAGAACCCATTCAGTACAGAGATAATGGTATTTTCTACCAGGATAAACTTAGTATTTGTCACATTACATATACAGAGTAGATATTGCTTTCACAAAGCATACACACAAACACACACACACACACACACACACACACAGAGCCAACAGCTTCCCCAAACCAGATATGCAGGTTCTGTTTAAAAAATTGAACGGCACGGACAATTTTCAATTTTGGAATGCACTGGCCTCCATGGGGGACATTAGCTAATGTGTAACAGAGTTCTTAGAGCTTTTGGTTGTAAGCAAAGATCTCTGAATACCTACATTTCTCGAGGAAAAGAACTCAGAATATGATAGACAGTTGTGCTCCCCACTTAATTTCCCAGTTTTACAATTCATCTACTACCCGCAGCAAGAAATAGTACTGTCAAGAACTTTCTCATGCAAATATTCATGCTAGGAAGCTGATACCATTTGTTGTTGTGCTCCGAAAATTCTGTACTTATCTAAAGGACTTTTCAAATGTGTATAGGCTTTAAACAACTTCAGAACTCTAGCAAACCTACCCCGTCTAGCATTTATTTCCCAGCCTTTGTATATAGGGTTATAAATGCCACTTTCAGAGTTAATAAAGATTATTTATTCCCACTAAAATGAACTTCTGGACTAAGTGCTATAGGCAAATGAGGCTAACAACAGAACAGTTATTAAAGCCAAGAGGAACTTTATTCAAAATAATATATTGAGAGCTTCTAGGACCTAAGGGTTTCCCCACTCTAGTTAACTAGCATATGGATACCAGCATTCTTTTTTTTTAATAATAACTTTATTAAATTTTTAAAAAAACAGAAAGATAAAAACTAACAAGAACTAATAATCAAGAAAGAGAATAGGAAAAAAGAAAGAATAAAGAGAAAGAAAGAAAGCAATAGTGCAGAAAAAGAAAAAAGAAAGAAGCAGAAATACAACTTCAACTTCATTTTTTCTATAATTATTAATTTTACTAATCATCAAATCCATATATCATAATTTCATTTTTTTTCTGTTTCCTGCAAGAAGTCCAAAACGGGCTTCCAATTAGCATTAAAATTATCCAGTGTCTTTTCTCTAATCAAAGCTGTCAATTTCTCCATCTCAGCTAGTTCCATCAACTTTACAATCCATTCTTCCATTGTAGGTAATATCAAGTCTTTCCACCTTTGAGCATATAGAAGTCTTGCTGCAGTTATCATATATAAAAACAAAGGTCCGTGAGCTTTTTCCAATTGTTTATCCATCAGCCCCAAAATAAATGTCTCTGGTTTTGATTTTATACTAATCATCAAAATCTTCTGAATTAATATATGTATTTGAGTCCAAATTTTTTTAGCTTTATTACATGTCCACCAAAGACGATAAAAAGTCCTTTCTTGTTCATATTTCCAACATATATTTGAAGACCCTTTATACATTTTTAATAATCTTCCTGGTGACAGATACCATCGATACATCATTTTATAAGATAACAGCATTCTGTATGGTACTGCTAAGTGAACAGTGCTAAGTGATCTTGACATGGCTGTCTTCCACTTGTGTCCATCCACCCATCTGTATGACTCTGGCCCAGTTCTCTGCAGTTACAGTTCTTGTGCCCTCAAGGTAGAGGAGCTTGACGCAAATGAAAGGTATGAATGCTTCGGATTCCATGACTCTATCAAGGGAGGCAATCCTGCATTTATACAGTTTTCTTGGCAGTGTTACAGACATGGTTTGTTATTGTTTTCTGTTTTTTCAACCTCCTGATCTAGTGTACAGAGAACCAGTTTGGCGTACAGTAGTGGTTTAAGGAACCATGTTAGAGATTGTGAGTTCTAGTGCCACCTTAGGCACAAAGTCAGCTGGGTGATCTTGGGCCAATCACTCTCTCCCAGCCCAAGGAAGCAAGCAATGGTAAACCACTTCCAAAAATGTTGCCAAGAAAACTGCAGGGACTTGTCTCTGAAGATAACTGACTCGAAGGTAATCATCAACACCACCACCATCTAGTCTACAGCTCTGGAATTCCCAGGAAGTCCCCCATCCATGGATTAACAAAGGCCAAACCTGCATAGCTTCTGAGATCAGCCAAGGTCGATTAAATGCTGCCACCTGCTGAAGCACTAACAAAATACATGCTCATTAAAATTTACCACAAAGGATCACAGAAATATCAAATCTTCAACCTTCAGGTAATTTTTAAAGGCATTTTTAAGAGCAGAGTAGAATAGAGAGACATGAGGTGCCTATCAAAATGCAGTTAATAGAGCAAGTATTAGCAAGGTGCATCGTTGTGCTCTATAAGTTCATGCTGCTTAGCCATGAAGAATACACATACCTTGACCATACAGTTCAATAAATCTCTTCTGGTACTGTGTTAACTCAGCTCTGCTGGGCACCTCATCAATCTTACGTTGTAAAATGGCTATTTCCCTGTTTCGACGGGCCTGAAGGGAGTTAAAACAAAATATAAAAACTAGGTAGCTTTTAAAAATAGAGTGATATTCAAAAAGAACTTGATAAAAGAATCAATTGCTACAATGCAGCTGCTTCCCTGAGGCAGCTCTTTGTTGTAAAAGCTATTTTTTAAAATAATTGCTTGAAATGCTGTTTACATTTTGAAACATTCATTTTAAAAAGTTAATATTCATACGTTGAATGTTATGAAATTATGTTGAACATGATGGGAAGACATTTAGCAAATCCATTTTTCCCCAGCCAACTCACCAAAAGCAGCCTGATCTTCTGCAGTTTTTCTTTCTCAGTTTTGTATTGTTGGTCTATAATTTTAGCAGGTTCCTAATATTCAAAACATAAAAATATCCACATTCATGTGAACTGAACAAAGCTCCACTGAAACCAATCTGATGAGCAGAATTGTGTATAGCAATATTCACCATTTAGTCCTACACTAAATGAAAATCCTCAGTCCTGCTCCTTGTCAGAATGAGGTTATTGATTTCAGAAGATACAAATGGTTAATGATGTAGATTAAGGTTTAGGAGTTAACTGAGAGTTGAAGGCAATGAAAGAAAAAAGAAAATCTCATGGATTCTGGAGCTTCAACTCACACACATCCACACACGATACAGAGGTGTGTGTGTATAAATATAAATAAAAATTCCCCTCTCACCCCTATGGGTGGTATGTGTCTTCCTCAATCTCGGATCCTCTACCAGAGTCTGGGAGTTTGGGGGTTCTAAGCAGCATCTTAGCTGTTTCTAGCACTGCACTCTTCTGGGCAGAGAGCTCTGATGTTGTTCCTGGGATCTGTTGGAGCCACGCTCCCAGCTTAGGAGTCACACCCCCAAGTGCTCCTACCACCACTGGGACCACTTTGGAACTAGAGAGGATGTGTAACGTATATATCTCCTCCTCCTCCTCCCTGGCGTTTTTCCTGCAGGTGCAGGATCCACATTTCTGATCGATGAACGCCATTTCATGTGATTGAATGCAGCAACTAAGTCCAACTGGATGATTTTCATGTCCTCATTGTGTCCTGCTACCTTTTCTTTGGTCTTCCACACAGGCATTTGACACTGGTGTTAAAGTGATCAGCAGTGCAGGCAACAGTGTGGGGTGCTGCTCATAGAACATGGCCATACCACTATAGGTGCTTTTCCCACATTTTTTCTGTTATTGGTGCAACACCCATCTGCTGCCTGACTATATCATTGCTGACATGGTGGAGAAGGGAAATGCCTAATGACCAACCGAGTATGAGCATCTCCATGGCATGTAAAGGGTGCTCAGCACTTTTGGTGGTTGATCAGCACTCAGTGCCATACAGTGCTACTGGGTGGGCCATCATTCTATACACTTTTGATTTTAGGCGAATTGGCATGCGCCCATCGCAGAGCACTCCAGTATATATGTTGTGTGTGTGTGTGTGTGTATGTGTAAATATAAGTCCTAATTCATACCTAGCTTCGCCTTTGCCTAGAAGGCTAATACCTTCTGATTCTGCAACCCTTCTTCAGGTTGTGGCATTTTTCTTACTTGACAGGAGCCAGACTAGAAAGCCAGATGTTTCCCCATGATGGAAGGCATAAGAACAAAGGCACAATGAAACCCGTCACTCTTCCCCCTTTTAGAAGCTCACCTGAAAGAGAGGGAAACATCCCTGCTCCTGATTCATTGCTCAGAGTTTGAATTTTCCAGGCTTTGCTGCTCTCTGCCCACTATTTAGACCAGCTAGTATAGATTTGATTAATTCTTAGTATTTCAACTTCTTGAAATGTTTTCTCTCCATTCATTTCATCCTGGGATATCCATGAACGGACTGCAGTATTTCAGACTCAGCTTGCTTTAAAAGAGACTCTCTTTCAGAGTGACAACAGTTCATTCATTCTTTAAACTGTTGTTTTTAATTTGCTGATAATACGTTATTATTTTCTTGTACATTTATATATGCTGTTTGACTTTTAATACTTTTATTGATTTTTTAAAAATACTTTAATGTTAAGTACATTTTAATATTAATGTGATTTTGTAGTTCCAATAAATAATGGGGAGGAGGGAAGCAGACAATATTTATGAAATAATGTGTCCATAACTCCACTAAGTGGCATTCACTGACCAGCAAAGTAAATATAAATATAAATATAAATATAAATATACACACATATAATTTTTTGCACAATTAATTAAATTTTGATTTAATTTTACATACATTTTACATAATTTTAAAATCTTATTTTTGCAGAAATATGTATTTTGGTTCAGCCACATCGCATGAAATCACACAATCACCATCTAAAACATTTTGTGATCCCTTCAATAAAGCAATATTAGATACACAGTATTAAAAAGAAAACAACTATGTGCCATCTAAGCATTATCTACTATGTATTCTACTACCAAGTTTTGAATAAGAAACTGCTTTCAATATGGATGAGACAGGACAGGAATTAAAACAAGAAGTGTATTAATTTGAAAGTGACTATAGGTAAATGGTGTCATATATATCTAGGGCCTGCCAGCTAGAGAGTGGCAAGAAAAATACTGTCAGTTTCTAACCAGAACTAGCAGAAGATTTCAAGTGTTTTCTCATTCAAGCTCCTTAATCAAGGAAGAAAAGTACAGAAAGCCCCAATACTTGCTGTTTACCTTTTCCTCTCCATTTTCAGCTGCATCCACTCTCAAACTTTCAATGTTTTGTTGGAGGCGTGCCATCTCTTCCTTAAAGAATAAGAAAAATAGAAATAGTTCCTTCCCATTAGCAAACACTGCACTCTTTATGAAAAAAAAGCAGCCAAGAACTATATCTGCTACATATTATGTGTTCGAAGAAGGTGAAGACACACATGGACTGACAACAAAATAAAATTAGACCACTGTGATTTAAGATGAAACTTCTTTTTCTGATAAATAGCATGCTCTAGTGTCAACATTTGCAAGGTTTTTTGGGGGGCCAGGGGAGAGAAACGCGCACTCTCTCTCTCGTATTTCTTGTACTAGAAAAGGAAAATAAAAGAAGTATCCTAGTTTGAAAATGTCAGTATACCTACATGGATTAAAAATGCAACCACCATCAAGATTACAGGAAAAAATGGTTGAAAAATCTATCTGCATAATACAAAAAATCAAAGGAGATTTTGAAGACACCACATTTAGGATACCTGATGAGTTCAATAAAAACAATTCTACAGCAGTCTATAACTGTTATCCATACAGGTATGAAGATACTGGAGTTGAAAATTCATAGGAACATTTCATTTCTCTTCTCTTGCTTCCTACATTTATCCTGATACCTTTTCAGAATAAAATGCATGCCATCAGCACAGCAAAAAATACTGCTCAAAATTTCCCTTAGCAAAGTCCTGTTTCAGCCTCCACATAACATTAAAAACTCATGCAAACATCAATCACTCCCTAATTAATGAGTTCCTAGGCTGCCTGGAACTACAGATATGGTAACATAGGAAGCAATGTTATACCACGTTAAATTAATAGTCCATTTAGCCTAGTAATGCAACCAGAAGTTGTAAATCAACATTCCCCAACCTGGGTGGCCTCTCAAGTGTGGACTTCAGGTCCCAGAATTCTTAGCAATGGCCAGGCCAGTTGAGAATTCTGGGAGTTAGAAAATATATATCTGCTTAGGTACTCAAAACAATGTTATGATTTAGCACAAGTCAATCCAACGAAGTCTGTATTTATCAGATGTACCTGAAGATGTACAGAGGAACTGGACAGGGGACCCCTAGAACAGTAACTATGTGACATTCATACTGATATTTAACCAATGTTTATCTTGGCTAATCCAAAATTAGCAAGTGCCGAGGCAAGTTATTTAGCTCAACTTTGCTATTTATTGGAATCCTAAGACCCACAATCTACAATTTGATGGAAATAAGGCTGACCTAAAGAATATGGTACCCAAATAATTTCCAGTCCCAGAGCTGTCTTTTCAAACAAAAGGTCCACAACTTTCTTAATTCCAGTAGCTTAATTTAGGTAAGAAAAATCAGTTTGCTGCTATTACTGTGAAACAATCAGGATTCCAAACCCTTTGTCAATCTAGGCAAATTTACGATCTGCTCATTCCTGCCTATCCTACATATGCAGCATAGTTTGATCACATGTAAGCAATTATTTTGCTATCCACGACTGCAAAGTGAATATATGTGATGTATCTTGAAAGAGCTGCCCATATAGCATTACATAAACAATGACAAGAGAATATCTAGATCCTTGAAAGATGCTCTGTACAGACCCAGCTTGGAATAACTTTCTCACACTTACCCTGCAATGTGTTCTAAATTCTTGTTCTTGACTTTTAAGATTCTCATTCATTGCCACCAGTGCCCGAAGCTTCTGCAAGACACTATGATAGTAATATGTATGAATTATTCCTGAGGATTTAGAACATTTATTCTAAAGAAATATAAGCATTAGGTGAAAGGAAAATCTTTTTTTCCAATTATCTGAAAAAAATCTAGATGATGCCACAGAATGAGAGATGGCAAATGGGCTTAATAAAATGCAACTTCGTGAAAAACAACCATCTAAGTTACTAGTTACATTTCATCCTATATATAGTATTTCTAAAATGTTAATTTTGAAAAAAAAGGACATAGAACAGGAACTTCAATTTGAACATACAGTATTTATATAAGAGGATCTAATAGGTAAGGTTCAGACAGAAGTTCCTAAAATGGACCAGTTTCAAAGGAACATGCTTAACATTTCCATTGAAGTAAATGAAACTTAAATGTACTTGGATCATGTTGATGGTATTCTTTTAAAAAGTACACAGTAAAAATAGGAATCAAAAGTTTCAGCGGGAACATTTGTAAAACGTTTTGGTCCCTAATATGTTTTGACATGATTTGACCATTTTGGGAAAACTGAATTCAAATGACTGTTGGCCAAAGATCAAGATATCTAAGCTATAATTCTGCCCACATGTATCTGGGTGCTTGAACTCCATATGGACATCTCTACAGCAGAGGGAGAGAGAGACAAAGAGAGAGGAACTGCCTTTCCCTGGGTTCCACCAGCAAACTGACAGGTGGAAAAAGCTGCTGCTTTTCTTCTTTCCACTTTGTACCTGTGCACTGTGAATACATAGCTTCTCTTGGCACACTTGTAGCAAGTTTCCTTTTTATCTTCTTAGAGATCAAGAAAATGTGGCTGTGATCTTTCTGAAGCCACAGACTGGTAACATTAGATCACCCTTTTTAAGAGAAGACCTTTCTTTCTGAACACAGGGAGAGAGCTTCAAAAATATCCTGCAACCTTTGGAAGGCACCCTAAAATCATGCTGTAAGTCTTCCCATCAAGAATAAAAACACTAGTGACTATTATCTACCTTAAAAGGTTATTCTGATTAAGAAAGTGCAGCATTCCAAAGTTAAAGAGGAAGAAGGTGATTAGGAACATGCATGGGTGGACACAGTGCACCTGATGGTAATACCTTAAAGGAGCCACATCTTTTCCTAGGCTCACCATGCCAAGGTAGGAAGAGGTCCAACAAGGGCAACATGTAGGTGTGTGTGTATGTGTGTATATGTGTACACATAGATTCTCTAAATCAATTCACCAGTCTTAATATTTATGATTATTAAACCAAAATAATCTTCTGAACACTTACAAAATTACCAAATGTTACTCCCAAGTTCTTAAAAATACATATATAGAGCCCTACTTCAAAAAGATGTTTAAACTCATGTATGCTCTAGCAAAACTAATGCCATAACTCCTGGTAAATTAGAATTAGATTGTAATCCATTTAATTCCATAAAGAAAAACAAATGAGTGGTTTAAGGCAATAACGCTTTAAAAATAAATAAGTCATCAGTATTCTCTATCTAGCTATTGCAAAACATTCTGATTCTTTCTAAATGCTAACGCTTGCTGCACTTATCTTTGCTGATATTTAAAACTGCTCATCTACCCTTCCAAATATGCTGATCAATATACTAAATAATGAAGAACAGAGGCTGTGAACCAAGGCCTATAATTTTGGGAGGTAACATCTTGCTCTCTCATTCACTGTGTTTGCAAGCTGCTTTCAAAAATTGTATAGTATACATAGTTAAAACAAAACTTTGAGCCAAATAGAAAACAAATATTTTTAGTCTTCCTAGCTTTGCACACACACAAAAAAATCCATGGGTAAATGAATAATACTAAATGTTATACTTGCTGGATATAAGGTGGTATTTACAATAAAGTATTTTATCGAAAAATAAAAGATGTTTAAACAATAAGATATGCCATAAGAAAGGGATAAAGCAGAATGGGAATGGATGTAGCACGTACTTTGTATCTGCTTGGGATTCCACCACTTCCAAAGCTGCCAGTTCCTTGTCCAATTTTTCACTATACGATTTAACCTAAGGAATACAGTTAGTGGATCAAAAGATGGTTAAAAGAAATTAATCTAATCAGCGAGAAACATCCTCTAAGATTTTATCTGTCTCTGTTAAGAACTCTTGGCAACATCTGGCAACCCTTTCATTGTACAGCTGGCATGATTTCTAAAAGCATAATTGCTTTTCCCAAACAGGCGGTGGTAGCAGATCACAGGACTGAACGTATTATCTCAAACACATTCAGCATAATTTTCTTGTTGGACCACAATTGCTGTATTGCACTGTTTGGATACTTTGAAATCTAGAAAGTAAGAAACATGAAGCAGACAGAACACTTATTTCTGCAGAAAACGTTCTATATTTAAATATGAAGTGAAGTATGCTGACTGCACTAATCCATTCAACGTCCCCAACGGTGACTGAAGGCTTAGAACTTCTGCTACAATTTCTCCACTAGCTTCGACATAGCGCTGATCAGATGCACTAAGACATCCAATGCCAATCACAAAACATAACTTGAATTCATCCCCTGATTTGTTTTGTCCATAATTGGGCATATATGTACCCAATTATATGCAGGTAAAAGATTAGGTTACCATTCCTTAGAGTAAACCCAAAGTAATTACTTGGATGTCAGACCAAACATGGCTTGGAGTGACATGTTCTTAGAACTGAAGAAAGGCAAAAGTTCCCTATGAACTTCAACAGAGTTGCAGAGAGAAGGGCGGCATATAAATTTAAATTATTATTATTAATGTATTATCATTATTAGTACTATTATTATTATTAACAATGTGCTCATCAAGATTGTAAAACCAACAGTCTTGGTGGGGTGGAAGAATTGGCAACAATAGCATTTTAGGGAAGCAATGCAATGCATTTGGATAACTGGCATAGCTACCCAGCGGAAAGATTTTAGCATTTCGCTAAAAAGCAACAATAAAACCTGTACTGTTACAAGCTGTATCTTACTCCTTTGATTTGCTTATGTGCATGCACACAATTTTAAATGGCTCCATTCATTTTATTTATTTATTATGTATTAAATGAATTTATATAGTTGCCCATCTCACCGCAGGCAACTCTGGGCAGCGTACAACAAAGCTAAAAACAGTGAATGAATCTTCTGCCATTCTTAGGGGCAGATCTGAGAAAGGACAGCAGGAAGAAGAGATGGAGAGAAAAAAAAAGTTTACCTCATTTAGTGTCTTTTTAGCCTCATCACATTCTGCCTGTAAGTCAGCACTTTTAGCCTGCAACTATTATCAGAGAAGAAAAGACGGAAAGGAAATTAACTGATCACAAATTTGGTAAGTGAAGACTTAAGCCCAAAACAGTAATAGTTCAGGGAAGTGGTGTGTGTGTGATTATATGAGAACTGAGTTGCAATAATTTTTGACGTTTTCTCTTATCTTTGCACCCTACTAGGATTATTCAGTCAGAATCTTGTATTGACATACATAACCATTGATCATTCGTCATCCATGTGAGTCAGTCAATCTACATAAAAAGTAGATTAAAAACTCAAGCAGTCTATGGTAACAAAATTGTCAAGAGAATATAAAAAATCCAACCAGAATTTGCATAAAGTTCCAAGTCAGAGGATCCAATTTTTTTAAAAAGTGAGAGTTTTTATAATAGATAAAATGATTTTCCTCTCTTATTACTTGAATAACCATTCTGAAAAAAAGTACATCGGAAAAGATACTGTATGGAAACACTGGTTGGTCACAATAATAAAACATAATAACATCCTCCTGATTTATGCAAAGGCTTTAGGGCCCATTTCTCATATTCATTTCTCAAAATCCTTGAATGCTTCTGAATCAAGATTTAAAAATATGAGATTCTGTCTTCTTGCTTCTACAATGGCATCTTCCATCTTTTTCTTTTTACAATGCATTATTCTGCCTTCTTACTACTGCATTGTTTGAAATTCCACCTCTGCAGCGCAGCAGATGCTGTAGAATGGAGTAAAAATCAAGAAACAGAATCATACGAGGGAGATGGACCTGACTCAAGTCAATGGGTTCTCCTGTGCTATATGAAAGCAGAAGCCCCCCCCAAAAAAGGGGGGGCACTGGGACGGAACAGATGAATAGTAAAAGTGTAACATTACAAAATTATGGTATGACAATCTTTTTAGTATTGACCAAGTCAGTTTTATATTTTAAAGGAATGGTAGTGAGCTATCACAAGAGATCCTCCTTGCTCTGGAGGAAAAAAATAATAACTCCTTTGAGAGAATTTGCATAAACTAGCCAATTCCATGCACTGTTAAATCAACAATAATTTACATTCAAACTATCAGAAGCAGAATGCTGCTGCTATCTGAGAATCAACCCAACTTGGGGATGCTTTAATTCTCAGTTGCTGTCAGATAGTAAGGTAGTGCCTGTAGCAGTCATTAAATAAGGGTTTGCCCATGCTTATTTTGATTCGGATTTCTCCTCTCTTAACACACTGAAGTTAATTCCAACATTGTAAGTCAAATTCTGCCATAGGTCTAGATTCATGAAAGATATTTAAGAGCCTTGTCAAATACACCTCATCCAGCTGTTTGGTTTTCTGTAAGATCTGTTTTTTCAAGGAAGCCGTCTTCCTTTTATGCTGCTGGGCAGCTCCAAGTCTCTCTGGGCGTTCTTCTGAAGAAAGTTCCGATAGCTGGGGGTAAGGTAGAGAAGAGAGGTAAAAAAACAGAGACACAAGTTATCATTCAGGGTTTTGCTAGCTTCCCAAGTACAGTTTGCTGGCTGAATTTTACACAGGGCGGTTCTATAAAATGGCAGGTAGCCTCTAGCAAGAAGAGCTGCCCGTGCTCGTGTGGCAAACACGGAAGGGCCAGAAGAATTCCACCCAGGAGGAGGATGGAAATGGTCCAAGACAGGTTCCATAGACTCACTTTCTATACATTCCTTAAAGTTAAGAAGAAATATGGACACGGATGGGTATGGGGAGCCCACTAGCCTGAAACATGTAGTTATAAGTTACAAAATGAGTCTCCCTCAAAAGGAAAAGCCCTACAGCAATTTCTGTTAGGATAGTTTTGCATCATAAAATATAAATATTGTTTGATACAGTAGCTGTTCTAACAAGCATGTGTTGCATTATTTAATAATTGTAGTTGCAATCCTTATCTTGACCAGGTCTTGTTTCTCAGGAAACCTGCAGAAAGATAGGGCTATAGTCATAAATACCCTTCCTTAGGACTTAATTCCTACTAAAATCAAGAGGGTTGGCTGCCAGTAAGCATGGACAGGAATCAGGACCAGGACATGTGGTCCAATTTCACTAGAATTTTAATCCATTACTCTTGTTACTACTGCTTCGTTCTGTCTTTATTCTTTCCAACCCAACAAAACGTTGGCAATAAATTATGTAATTGGTTTTGGGACTCTACCTGTGAATCGGTGGTATAATTTTCTGAAAACAAAATAGAACGGGTTCAAATTTGGTGTGGGGCAGAAGCCAGCCAAAGAAACACTGACTTTAAAAATAGGCCAGATCTAGCCAAGGACGGCAGAAAAAAAAAATCCAGAAGATCAAATTTCCCCAATATATCCTTATGGGAGAGAGAGCTGGCCAGCAGTTCAGAATGCTGCTGCTACCTCCATTCTAAGTCCCTCCCTCCCACAGCCAGACTGGAACAGTCCCACTGTTCTCATTGCACAGTGCAAATGCACATAGACATACATGGGGAGACCAGAAAAACACAGAAACACAGAAGCATCTCATATGTATTTAACCCTGATTAGATCCTCACACACACACAGGCCATACATATGCAGAGACCCTGATTAGTCCTGGGGTGAAAAGGCAAGTACACACACAAAGACACAATGCCTTATTCCATTGCAACAGATAAAATACGGAGTGCCACTGCTGGTAAAGGAGCTGGGGGGAAAAAAAATGAAAAGCCATGCTTTGCATGCTCTCCCTGTCTTGATTATTTCTGCAGTTATAATAAATAGTCTATGGACCTGTTAGCTAACGTTGTTAAAATGAAGCAGAGCATGTAGAGATGCAGACAAATAAAGCACAGTGGCTCTTTGAATATGTTTATTTTCTCTAAATGTTCCCACTCTTCAAAAATGAGTCAAACATAGTTGGTCATTTTTATTCAAACCAATGAGTGTTCAAATCAACCTAGGAATTGGCCTGATCCAATCAAGCCTGTAATCAACAAAGGTGGCAATGAAAAGTGTACCTCTAAAATTATCAGGATGTTCTCTCAAGCGTCTCTCCAGCTGCTTCTCTTTATTTTGCAAGCTTCCTTTTATTTTATTTATTACAATTATTTACGTCTTGCATTTCAGGATAAAAAAAACCCCACTGACCTGGCTTCTAGGCAATGTGAAGAATTGCCAATACATTATTCATTCTGAGTTCATTTAAAACTGACAGCTGGAGCCTTCTCTGCTCAGGGATTGCACTCACATGGCAATTGACAATAACACTCCTGGTTTTGGCAAGGGTGTGGGGAGGAAGAGTGGTAGCGATGCCGCAGGTTCTTGAAGCTACTTTTGAGCTTTACTAACTAGCTCAGCTGTCACTTTTCTTCATTTGCTGAGACAGATTTATTGAAATTTTGGAGTGTTTGTGACATGAGTTTGCATTTTTGGAAATCTCTTTCTATGGTTATTAAACATGTTGTAATACATATTAAAAGGCACGACATATATATATATATATATATATATATATATATATATATATATGTATGTATAATATATGTAGTTATGCATATGCGTGTATAAGCCTGTGCAACTCTTGGAGGGGTACTTTGTTTCAAAGAAAGTTTGAGCAAAACAAATCCTTGTGGTTGCTTCATAAAGAAGCATGCCCCCCTTACTTCTAAAAGGAAAGAAAATTGCTTGGCAGCCTCTCCTCAGACTCCTTCAACCCATGCAAAAGCCAGAAGGCATTCATGAGTAGTCTTCTCTGGCTTTTGAGAGCTAAAAAGATGTTCCAAGGCTCTGCTCTTCTCTCCTTAACTTGCCACCATCCAAAGTGGCTTATATATATATGCATTTTTATAGATACTTCTTCTGGATTTCTAAGTGACAGAAGAGGCTATGAGGAGGCAGGAAGGCAAACAGGGAGATTTCAGGTCAATGAAAGTGCTTTGTCAAGGCAAATCTCATCATCTCTTTGCCTGACAAAAAGAACTGGGTCTCCTCTGAAGCACAAAGTTCTTCATCAAGAGGAAACGTAGGCTATACATACACACACACACACATGCTCTCGTACATGCACATATACATAAACACACACACAAACACACAGATATATAATATACAGGTAGTCCTTGTTATCTGCAGTTCCATTACTTAAGATTTCACGTTTTTAGCAATTTCTCCTAAAAGAGACCAGACCTTTGGATCTGGGTAATGGTTCACATACCTATCTATGGTCTTTGTTGTTGTTACTTTATGCATGTGCAAAATGGCAGTTTTTGCATATTGAAAAATACGTTTTTTTTCAAAGTCTTGTCTATAATTTTGTCACCCATGGTTGTAGGTTGGAATGGAACCCCCCATGAATAACAAGGTATCTGTTGGTTTTCACATTATGTATTATATTTCTCCTTTGTACAATTCCTTTAGCAAAAAGCTACCTTTCAAGCAAAACTCTAATTTAAAATTATCTTAATCTAGTCTAGCTCAGGATTTGCAACAAGATAAGTTCCTTTTCTAGAATGTCAAGTATACCTTTTACCTACTTATTACATAGATACACATTATGTCAGATCCAGACTGGAAAGTCACTTTCCCTAGTCCTATGGAAGAGGACAGTTAGTGTTTTGGGCTGCAGGGTGAAGGATAAATCCATAAAATTACCTTCCCATTACTCCTCCTGTGGATGGAAAAAATATTTATCTCTGCAAATGATGCAGTCTGGACCCAACCCAGAATCAAGAAGACACACTTCTTACCATCATTATTATTCTGATGGACAGAAGTTTATTTTTAAAAAACGTTGAAACATTGGAAGTTGGAAACAAAACAGCCCCAAATCAAGGTTTGTTTAAAAACAATATCCTACCTTTTCAGCATATTCTGATACAATCTGCTTGATCTCATCAGACTGAAGTCCAACTATCTGGCCTACGGTGCTTGCAGTTAATCTGCCCTGAAAACATAGCTCAAGTTTTTTTAAAGCATACAAATGCATACCTCCATGAAAATCAGTGACACAATGCAAATTGTTTCAAGAACTTAATTATTTCCACAGATGTCCCAGTTTGCTTTTTTCCCTCTTCCCTTCCCATCTCTTTTCTTCCTTTCTGAATCATATCTGTTCGATTGCAAGCTTACCACATGGGCAGTGACTGTCTCATTTTCATAACTGTGCATATGCTTCTTAAGGAGCCTTTTTGGCAAGTGAGCCAATAAAAATTAACAATAATATTGAAACCCTTGGATGACCAAGAGGACTTCTGGGTACTAATACTATCTTTGCTTTTATTTTTTTTAAATGAATACCACTGTGCCTTTACAAGCCATGCAAACAGCTGACAGAGAATAAACCTCTGATGAGAAAGACGATTCTTTGGGCTTGCTAGTTTTTTCCTTGTACTGTATCAATTTACATTAAGCTGAGCTTAATGGCTCAGCTTGTCCCACCCAGTTAACTCTATTCAAGTATTGTGATAGTTTTTCAATCAAACTGCAAATATAGTGGGAAACGGCAGGAATGCAAGTATGCTGTTTATGAACTGATGCCATCAAACTGGTTTATTAGATGCAAAATCCAACTAGAAAATGGTAAGCGCATATTATCTTTTTCTAAACAGTCACAGTTCTTTGCTTATTTCAACTCACCAAAGACAGAACCTTTCAAATAAGAAATTTGGTACATCTATTTTCAGAAATATTTTCACTTAAATTGCCAAATGTAACCAAATAACAAACATTAAAAGCAGATAATTAACTTCATTCTTAGACACTAAGTACAGAACTAATTTACCTCTTCTGTTCCCATGGCAGCCATCTCAGTCATCAATGCTTTGATACGAAGCTGATTTAAAAAAAGAGGGGGGCAACATTAGAAAGTTAGTTTCTGAACATGACCCCAAGGATTTTAGTCAAGGAATATCAATGATGGGCACCTCTTCAGCAGCTTGAAGGTCATCCTCAGTATAAACATCTGTTTTTCCTGATGATGCAAGCCCAGCTGGCAGTACAACCTTCTTGTCTTCAGGCTATTGCAAAGGAAAAGTCGCTTGTAAGATTAAGATTAAAAACTGATGGAATCGCAGGACGAATAAACTACAACCATGTCTAAATATATTAAAGATATAAGGCTGGATCTAACCAAGCACAGTTTGGTTCACACACAACGCTAATTCATGGTTTGCTGAGTCAACCACAACTGGATGGGTGTGAACACCCAAAGACATAGTTAACAAACCACAATGGCTGGCTTTACCTAGCACACCAAGAAGTAAGCGCACAATGTTATGGCTTTGTAGGATGTTTAAACCCAGCCTATTCTTTCCTGCACTATGTGCTATTCCTAAGTAAGGTATCTAGAACAATTAAAAGAATGAAGCACACGTTTGTCTTTCCCAATACCCCTAGCAATCCTAGATTGAATGGAAAAACCTGCAACAGGTTCTCCTTCCAAACATTTGACATCTACCTTAAGAGAAATCCAGAACAAGCAGGATTTTCATGGGCTCAGAGGCTTTTGCTCACTTATAAGTAAGGTTAAATGGAATTCTTCTGCCAACCTCCCTTCCAATCTGGGGAAGTTGGGATGCTGATGGGAGGCTTGCAAGCACACTAATTTCCTATCCACTTCAATGTATCCTGGGGTTAGCCAATCTTTTGGGGCTGCTGGATAGATTTGGAATGTTGAACGTGTATTACAAGCACTTCCGTACAATGGCTGCTAGGGGGAATCTGTTCATTCACAAAACGGCTACCCCTGAAACAATCAATTACAAAGTACTGTTTGAACAAAATACAACCTGCTGCCCTCAGTAGCACTCCCCCAGGATACTAATTAATTACTGCCCCTGCTTACCTTTGTTCTTCTTTTGGACAAGTGGACATACTTCCCGACAAACCATTTTACTTTCTAGAAACTTTGTGGGACCTCTTTGGAACATTTTTGGAAAGAAGCAGAATGCCTGAGATGGATGTAATGTTTTTTTTTTCCTGCA
Source organism: Python bivittatus (assembly GCF_059951505.1). NCBI lineage: Eukaryota > Metazoa > Chordata > Lepidosauria > Squamata > Pythonidae > Python > Python bivittatus. Next base: position 86,408,008 of record NW_028277075.1, on the reverse strand, counting down.
AGCCAGCTTCCTATTTTTAATGATTTTCTTTTGCAAAGGTTAAATGTGACATAGACCTTTATGGGAGCCAAGGAAAGTACACAGAGGAATACTAGGACCTATTCAGCATCCAGAGGAACTAGGGCCCCCAAGGCTTGATGTAGTAATAGTTTTGACAAACTTCTTAACAACCAGGGGGGAAGGTTCCATTTGGATATCCAGGGGAATGTTTTTCCATAGAAATGGGGCAATAATTGAGAAAACTCATCTCCACGATCTCTGAAAATGGCAATCCCTGAATGAAAGGACACAGGATGAAACCTACTGTAGCCTATTTAATCTTATTAGGTGGGCAGATACTTTTTGGGACAATGCAGTCCTGCAGATATTCAGATACTAAGCCATCCAAGGCTTTAAAGATGACAAACAGCACTTTAATTGCAACCAGAGGTTAACTAACAACTAGTGCAGCCCTTGTAGTGGCGTTGCATGAGCAAGTGGTGAAATCAAGGTGCTACATTTGGGACCAGTTGCAGTTTCTGAATGCTCTTTATGGAAAACCCCATGTAGAACACATTACAAAAGTCCAGTTGAGGAGTGCCCAAGGCATGTTTTTCAAGGAAGAAACAATCTTACCTTCTCCATTTTTCCTTGCTTGCTGAACCCATACCTCCTATAATATGTAAACAGAGAAAACAAAAAGATTTTCGTAGCTTCACTTTAGTTTAATGAAAGATGTCACTTTGACCATGCATAAGCAGCTCTCAGCACAGTGATGGCTCTAGGTTAGTTGTGAGTTCAAAATGAGGTAGTGAACAAGCATCTTCTCCATAATAATTGAACTTTCATCAACATTGGAAAGCTCTATAACAGTGCATCAACAAGCCAAGATGATGGTGTGATTCACTGTAAAACCGCAATGTAAAATGTTTGAGCAGCTGGGGAATACAATTCAGCCTCTTACCCTTTCAAAGGACTACAGGAGGTAATCTAGTGATGTGGCATCATCGCTGAAATAAGCAGGTTTTTTTCAGTTCTTTTTTGGCAGTTTGGGGGAGCTTTAACACAACCTTATTCATTTACTTAACCAAATTTATACACTGTCTATCTCACTGTACAAGTGATTCTAGGTGGCTTACAAGTAAAAAAGTGATAAAAAACAATAAAAATCTGTACAAAAACATGCAAAGTTAAAAGGCAGAGAGAATGTCTTTAAGCCACCAACCGCCTCCAGTGTTGTGAACCTCCATGAGATCCCCATGCTAGTTGGCAGAGCCAGGTCTTAACACTATTCTGGAAGGCCAAAAGAGCAGGAGCTAATCTCACCTCAGGGGGCAAGATTTCCACAGGGCGGGAGCAATGGCAGAAAAGGGTCTCCTCCTAGAACCCACCAGCTAAAGAATTTCAAAATTCGTAGCATGCCCTTCCTGCCGGACCAGGTGGGATGGGTCGAGGTAACTGGGATGAGATGGTTCCTCAGGTAACGTGGGCCCATGCCATGAAGGGTTTTAAAGGTCATAACCAACACCTTGAATTGGACCCGGAAACAAACCGGCACCCAATGCAGCTCACACAGCAGAAGTGTTACATGTGCAGCCCTAGAGGCACCATAACTGCACCAGCTACAGCTTCCAGATACTTTTCAAGGGCAACCCCATGTAGAGCGTGTTGCAATAGTCTATATGGGAGATGATCAGTGCATGAGTGACTGAGAGAAGGGCTTCCTGATCTAGGAAAGAACACAACTGGCGCACAACACAGAGCTGAGCAAAGTCCCTCCTAGGCACAACTGCCACCTGCTCCTCAAGCAGGAATTGTGAGTCCAGGAGATCCCCCAGATTATGCACTGGGTCTGTCTGGGCAGTGCAGCCCCATCCATGACCAAATATGGTAATGCCCCAGTTCAAAAGAGCCCCAAACCCCCAGCCACTCCGCCTTACCAGGGTTCAGTTGAAGTCTGTTGTCCCCATCCAGACCCCACAGCCTCCATGCACCATGAAAGAACATCCACAGCATCACTTAATTCACCCGGGATGGAGATATACAATTGAGTATCATCTGCATACTGATGATACTTCATCCTGTGGTATCTAGCACCTAGCAGCTTCACGTAGATGTTAAAAAGGAGCAGAGAGACCACTGAGTCTTGCAGCACCTCACAGAGCAGGGGCCATGGGCTGGACCCCTCGCTCCCTATCAACACCAACTGGGACCAGCCTCGGAGGAAGGAGGTGAACCAGCACAAAACTGTGCCCCCCACCCCCAACTCCCAAAAGGATACCACAGCTAATGGTACCGAAAGCCACCGAGAGGTCAAGAAGAGCCAAGATCCTGCTCCCGCCAAAGATCATCTAAAAGCATGACCAATGCCATTAGCATCCCATATCTGGGCCTGAAACCCGACTGGAAGGGGTCCAGATCATCTGTTTCATCTAGGATCCTCTGGAGCTGCAGCACTACCACTTCTCTACCACCTTTCCCAAAAAGGGGAGGTGAGAGTCTGGGTGAAAATTGTCCAGGACGGTGGGGTCCAGTGACGGCCCTAACAGCTATCAAAGCTTTAAAACACAGCAGACAAGAGAAGGGCCACAGCTTGGTGGTGCAACACATGCTTAGCATGCAAAGTCCAGTCCCTGACATCTCCAGTTTGCATGGAAAAGGTTTGAGGCTGAAACCCTGGATGGAGAACAAAGAGTCCTTGTTGTTTAAGAGATCCTTTAAGACTACCAGTTAAGGTATGATTTTTGCTGCAAAAGACGAAGATGAGTATTCCTCTGGAAGCTGAATACAAAAGCTCCAGAAAATAATAATCCAAAGGTCTGGGCAACCTTCATTTATGGAAAAAGAAGGGGACGTTTGATATTTAGGCTTAGCAATCCAATCTGTCATATTTTATTAACCGTTAGTGTTGGATAAAACACAAGCTAAGAGAAAGGGTGTGATACTGTCAGCCCAAATGTGAATCTGGAATAAAGCTGAGCAGGGCTGAATATTTGAGTTTGTATATCCTGGTTTGTTTTTGAATACATATTTTGGCATGAAGGAAACAGAGTGAAATCAATTAGAAATTACTATGACAGAGCTAAATAATGAAATCAGACTGCTTTGGCTTTGTAATAATACACCATTGAATATGTGATATAGCTGGGTTAAAGAGAGTTTTATTTTTATTATGTAACAGCCCCCCAAGTTTTACACTGAACATTCAAATAACTAAGAATGTTAATCCAATAGCACTACTAAATAATAAAAGTGCAGACATATTAATAAGAAAAGTGCAAACCCAGAACAAAACACACAAAGGAAAAATACTCACAAGAAATAGTCAGTGAAACTAAGGGGAGGGATAACAAAGAGAGATGATTTGAAAATATACCTAAGTCTGCAGTGGAAAAGCCATGAAGATAAAATTATCAAATGTTTCTCAATGAGACTGTAAAAACCATTAAATCTGACACTAAAATTGGCAAGAGACTTCAATAATGTTTCACAAATACATTTGCTAAGTAAATTTTACGGCTGTTTGTTACAATGTGCACATTCCTTTCATATAGAATGTACCAAGCTGGAATCCCTGAGGAAAGTTTTGATATACATCTTACATGTAAATGTTTTACTTTTCACCTTGGGTGCGGTATTAAGAGGCTTTTCACCACCTGCGTCTACTGCTAGTCTTCAGAGGTACCAAGTGTATTCACTATTTCATAGCAATCTAGTTCAATACAATTGTCACTGCGCTGCAACAGAAACTCCAGGATGTATTCCAGAGCAGGGTTCCTCAACCTTGGCGACTTGAAGATGGGTGGACTTCAACTCCCAGAATTCCCTAGCCAGCCATGCTGGGGAACCATGCTGGCTGGGGAATTCTGGGAGTTGAAGTCCACCCATCTTCAAGTCGCCAAGGTTGAGGAACCCTGTTCTAGAGGATACGTTACTTCATGCAAAGTAAAAGCCAAGCCTTGTAGGCTCACTACCATCCCACGTAAACTGATCCTCAAAACATCCAACTGCTATGAAGTCATTAGTATTGTACAGCTGGCTATCTTAATGATTTTGTCATAAAGAAATCCTTAATAAGTTTCCATGGAACCACCAAATTCTCTAGAACGGAGCTTAAGAGACATCACTCTTACCAAGATTAATTTACCTGCCATATTCCAGAAGCGTAGCATGAACTTTGGACTCCTCATCTAATAGCTTTTCTGCTCCTACTCGTCTTTGATATTTCCTCTGCGGCTTGTAAACCTCCTAGAATACAATAAATACCCATCACACGATTCCCTTTTGGAGTAAACAGAATTATGCAAAGCACAGAAAGGGAGTAAGAAATAGTAAGCCAAAGAAATTAAGGCATGAAGCAAGAAAAGGAAATAGAGCTAAATTTCAGTAATTTATAACATCAACACCATTCGCTCTACTTCTCCGTACTTTTTGTCCTTGCAAACTATCCTCATGTTCACCACATTGATATACCATTTCATGTACCCCTTTTTGTTTTTTTCTTGTCATTCTTTTTGAGGATCTCATTAATTCCAGGCCAGCCACAGTTTTCTCAGTCTTCCCCTTGACCTATTTCCTCTCTCTTCATATATTTGTTATGTGATTTGAACTCAATTCATTCCCTCTATATGGCTAAACTACATCAATATATTTCTTTCATACTGAATACATTTTTGTATTCAATCCATATTTATTCAGCACCCATTCATTTCTGACCCTCTCTCTTCATGTTTTATCATACGCACTTACCATTTCATATTTCTCCTGACACACTTAACTGTCACTTCTATAGAGCAATGTGGCCAGAAGCACACTCTTCTAAACAGCTGTTTTGGCTTATTTCAACAAATAATCATTCCTTGAAATAGACTACATACTATCCAATATTCTTCCACCAGCATTTGCATGTCTTAAAAGTTTCTCTATCCATTTTCTCATCTTCAGAAAACATTCTATGAAAATTTACAAATGCAAATGCTTTTTATTTTTTGCCATTTATGTATAACTTGACAACCATTCATTTTTCCGGGCACAACTGCCTTGGTCTTTGATACATTAATATTCAGATCCATACTCATCGATGCATCATATAAGTTAACATTTGTTGCAGATCATTTGGGTTCTCAGCCAACAAAATGGCATCACCTGCATACAAAAGTGTATGTACATTCCTGTCCTCAGCCAACATACCTCTACTGTGACCACAAGCATTCCTTATACATTTATCCTTAAATACATTAAATAACCAGGGAGATATGCTTATTAATCCTTGCTAAATGTGAGACAATTTCCTAAGCATTCTATTTATTTTCATGTATGTTTCACATCCATTATATATTGCTGTTATCTCATTCAGCAATCAATCTTCAACCTCATTCAGCAACCAATGCTTCTTGTGCAAAACATTCTATAATTAAAGTCTATTCATTTTATTATACACTTTCTCCATATCAGCAAAGGTACAATAAACGTTCTTTTTCATATTGACACAGTCTTCAATGACCTGCTGAAGAACAAGAAGTGAAATGACCATCATGTTTTAGAGTTTAAACGATCAATAATTATGCAAAGCCATCTAATCTCAACAATTTTTCATCATAGAAACCTTTCTTTCTTTTTTTATGGTTCATTATAGTAATTCCCAAGATTGCCTAACAGATTTGGATGAGATTCCTTAAACATTATAAACACCGAAGCTGGTAAATCTATTTTAGTATTATATAATTGGCTAGTGTCAATGAATTCCATATCACTCAAATTGTTTGGTTATGCCATCTCTTGCAGGTTGTTTTTTTTTAATTAACACACACACAGGCGCACAAATACCAACTTTAAAATCTACAACTTCCCTGAAAATAATAAGAGAAATGCTGGTCTTTTAAAAAAGAAATACCTTACATACTTAAATAAGACTTAATTTTGAATCACTGAAGATAAATGATCATTAATTCTACTTCTAGTCATGAATAATTATTCTTAATTACCAGACACTTTATTATGGCTGCTGTAGCTAGTTATATATAAGGATCATTTTGGCATAATTAAGATGGAAAATGAAAAGCATGCATTTCATCTATAATAAACTATTAAAAGCTATAAAGAAGGCAATGCACTTAAATTTAAGGTAAAACAAGTGAACTGAACAAAGAATGACCATTGTGTGACCCTGCAAATAATCCATTTAGATTCAGATTAAAGTAAAAAGCCTCAACTGTGACTCTATTCCTAGGAAATATTTAAGATACTTCTGAAAATTCTTTCTTGTCACTAATGTGTAACAAGAACAGGCTTTCTATGTGAAAATCTTATATATGAATAAGCAAACCTCACCTCACCTCCTCCATCTACATGGCTTTGCTAAATCAAATAGAAGAAGAAATGTCAACAAAACTAATAAAAGTCTTCCTTGAATCGAGTTCCATTCCTAGTAAGTACACGAAGATATCTATGAAATTTTGCTGGCAAAGCCATGTACTGTACATTTTTGTGTGCTAATTTGGTTCTTGGAATTATTGTAAGAAGGGAAACTTTTATACTTCACATTTCTCCATAAATTCTGACTAAAATATGGTGTCTGAGCTATCTAGCCCATTTTTATTACACATTTATTCAGGATTCCAGTATCTTTTTAGCCATCTACTGTTTATTTCACTGGATGCAAGGCTGCCATGAAAATATGATAGGGATCAGCATTAGTTTGAAATAATTGGTAAATATAACAGGCTATCATAGGAATCGCAGGGAGGGAGCAAAGAAGGAAGGAAGAGAAATATGCAACAAAAAAAGTTATATAAGCAAATTCAAGTGGATTCTCAAAACGTGCCCTTCAATGAAGCCCATTCTTGTTTAGTGCTACATTTTTCTTAAAAAAGGGAGAAAACAAAAGAAATGCCTTTCTAGGGAGATCTGCTTTAGAATAGCAGTGTCTGGATTCTCTTTGATGTCCTCACACCCTTTGTTCTGACACAGTGACAAAGGCAGTTTACTTTCTCTTAGGTACAATGACAAATAAGATCACTGTTTCCACAACTTGAGTTCTCTCCTCCGTTGACTCTGCCAGAGGAAGATACGCTAAGAGCTTTTTACCCTCTCTCTCTGATGCTTTGATCAATGTTGGCAGATACACAAGTGGGTAAATCTCTTTTAAACCACAGTACATCAGCTGAAATGCAGTGTAAGCCATACAAATTATGCATCTTTAAATTCACATTTATGTGGTATTTGAAACTGACACCACTTCCTTCAAGGACAAAAGGAAAACCCAAATGTATTGCTAATATTCAAAACTTACACTGGGATTTCAATATACCATGATTCTATATGCCACATAAAATTAATCCAACATTAACCTAGTAATGCTATCTGAAAAATAAAAGAGAACTCTCTTTTATTTTTATCGTCCCCGAGAACTCTCCGTATAAAGAAAAGCAATAAATTTGTAACACAAATTTGATAGCTGTATGCTGTAAAATACATGGATGGCTGAAGCTGGGACGCTATCTGCTAGGAATCCTACATCCCATCCTGTGTTGTGGCCCATGCTCAACCACAATAAACCACACTATGATTCACAATACACAAATCCAGTCAAATCCTCTGTAACTGTTAATGACACGGGAAAGAACATTTCTGTCATTATATTCTTTGCAAGGGGGGAAATCAATTTGTAACAAAATATAACATTAATAAGAAATATAATGTATGGATATCAGTACTGTAGTTATAATTCATCTGAAAAGGTTTCCTAAGTAAAAAGAAAAAAAAAATTATATACAGGGTCTATCTGTTTGAAAAAAGAAGAGAAAATAAAATAAAAAGATGGCACATTTAAATCAAACATTTGTAAAAAGAAGAGAAAATAAAATAAGATGGCACATTTAAATCAAACATTAAATTCTGAAAATTTTTGAAAAATCTTCCAAGTAAAGTGCACTGCAGTTTACACTTACACTGATCTCATTAACAGCTTTTATAGCCTTCTCTTTTCGTTGCATGAAATCATCATCCTGCAAGGCAATTAAGATAACTTTAAACAATAGCAGCACACTTTCAATTTCTACAGGGCTAGCAAAGATTGGAACCCCGTTGTATCTTAACTGTGATGCTCAAATACACAAAAATAGAAGCTATGTCATTTTGGTACTGTCACACTGAGAATACAATTGCATAAGTACTTATCTGGGTCATTAAATTCATTAGGACTTAGTTCTAAATAGCCACAGATACAACGGTGCCATTTATGCTTACATCCTATACTATATAATATACTACCCTATAACTTTAGGAAAGATACTTGTCCCATCAAAAGCAAAGGCTTTGGACTTTAGTTATCACATAGGAGGCAGAAAAAGATGCTTAGCAGCTTGCAAATAATAGACCCAGTTAACACAAGAAGATATACCTGTTCTGGCATTAAATGTTTCAATGATAGTTCAATGTCTTAATGATCCCTTCTAAAAACAAAGGTTTTAAGTCTGAAGCACCTTGTTCCAGCAGGCGAGTATGATGTGAATATTGAAAACCAAAGAGTTTTTAATGACAATGTGCAAAAGTTTTTGAATTCAAACTGTTCTGAATTAAAAATGTCTCGTTTCAGGTTTAGAGATCAGTTTGGAATGTTGCTGTTGCACCAGCCTCTCTACTGCATAGCAAACTCACTGCCTGAGTTCCTTGACTCCATCTCTGGGTTGATGGTGGAGTTCCCTAGACTTCAATTTGCCTTCCCTGAGAGTGGGGTCTGAGGCGGCTCAGGTGTTCATGGCGACCATGACGGCCATGGGCCTATCCCAGGTCATCCAGAGCCTGACACAGGACAGCAGTCACACACCAGACCTGGTGTTCCTGTCGGAGCAGTGGCTATGTGATCAGAAATTGGGGGGCTTTTGGTGTCCCTCGTCATGATCAGATCACACCCTGATTACCATGTCATTCTCTGGTGCTGCCATCCACTGCAGGGAGACTGGATCCATTAAATTGGTCCGCCCCCGGCAACTGATGGACACTGATGGGTTTCAGAGGGAGCTGGGGGTTGTTCCTGCTGGTCTGCTGCCCAGTCCATCTGAAGCCTTGATCACTGCTTGGAATAAGAGGGCGGCTGAGGCCTTGGATCGGACTGTGCCTATGCGACCTCTCCCCTCTCGTGGATCTCAGCACTCCCTGTGGTTTACAGAGGAGCTAAGGGAATTGAAACGAGAGAAGTCTAGTGTGTCACTGATGTTCTACAGGGGACAAACATGACCGGACAGGGGTTAGAGCTGCTATTAAGGCCTATATTGTGGCAGTAAGGCAGCAGTAAGGCAGTAAGGGACGCGGTGGCGCAGCGGCTTAATGACGCGAAAGTTGCCGGCCAGAAATGGCTGACGCTTCGGCGGTTCGAGTCCAGCCTTCGCGTTAAACAGGGTGAGCTCCTGTTTCCTCCCCCCAGTTCCTGTCAACCCAACAGTTCGAAAACTTACGTGAGTAGATAAATGGGGACTCTCACTCCGGTGGGAGGAAAAAATGCTGGCGCGGTGCCTTGCAAAAAAAGGAGTGGGGAGTAGTTGCCAGTAAGCGCGAAAAACCGTGTGCGCCCGAAAAGGGCGCTAAGCAACGGAAACCCCGCCTCCTGCGCTCGCCAGCTGGGCTCTGCCCTAGGAAGGAGGCTCTGGCAAACCACTTCCGAAAACAGTTGCCTTGAAAACTGCAAAGGACTTGTCCAAAAAGCAGTCACTGCAGGGTCAGCCATGACTGAGCGCAGACAAAAAAAAAAAAAAAAAAGGCAGCAAAGCATCAGTACTTCTCTGCCCTTACTGCATCTGCGGATAGCCATCCTGCAGCCCTGTTCTGGGTCACACGTGCCCTCTTGGATAGAGAGGGCCTGGATTATCCCCTGCAGGGGCATGCTGAAGAATCTGTTCAGCATTCATCAGACAAAGTCACTTGAATTCGCTCACAGTTAATCGTGCTTTTGGATGATCTCTGGTGTGGGCAGGATGGGGTTGTGCATCCATCCTTGCCCTACTTGATCTCTCGGCAGCTTTCAATACCATCAACCGTGGTTTCCTTCTGGATTGACTCAAAAGGTTGGGGGGTGGGCAGCACGATTGGGGGTTGTGTATCCATCCCTAACCTACTTGACCTCCTGGCGGCTTTCAATACCATCGACCATAGTATCCTTCTGGATTGACTCAGAGGACCAGGGGTAGGTGGTTGTGCTGGTTTTCCTCCTTTCTTAGGTGATGATTCCAGTCAGTGGTGATCAGGGGGAAGAGATCCTGCCCTCGGCCCCTACTGTGTGGGATGCCACAGGGTTCAGGGCTCTCTCCGCTCCTATTTAACATCTACATGAGGCCACTGGGTGAGCTCATCTTTCGCCATGGGGTGAAGTATCACCAGTATGCTGATGATACTCAATTATACATGTTTGCCCCCTGTGAACCAAGTGGGCATCTTAGTGGGTGTCTTATCCTGGTGCCTGGAGGCTGTGAGGATTCGGATGGGGAACAACAGGCTTCAACCGAACCCTGGCAAGACTGAGTGGCTTTGGGTTTTGGGGCCCACCGGTTCTAGGACTATACCATCTTTGCTGCTGGGTGGGGTTGCACTGCCCCAAACAGACCCTGTGTGCGATCTGGGGATTCTCCTAGACTCACAACTCGTGTTCGAGGAGCAGGTGGTAGTCATGGCTAGGAGCGCTTTTGCTCAATTTCATGTTATACGTCAGTTGTGCCTGTTCCTAGATTGAGGGGCTCTACTCACAGTCACTCATGCTCTAGTCACCTTCCAGTTGGACTATTGCAATGTGCTCTATATGGGGCTCCCCTTGAAGAGTATCCGGAAGCTTTAGCTGGTGCAGAATGAAGCGGTGCAAGCAGTTGTGTTTCCAGAAGAACCCATGTTACACCTCTGCTCCATGAGCTGCACTGGTTACCAGTCTGTTTCCAAGTCCAATTCAGTGTGCTGGTTTTGACCTTTAAAGCTGTACATGGCATGGGACCGGGTTATTTGAGGGATTACCTCTCCCTGATTACATCTGCCTGTCCCACCAGATCCAGCAGAGAGGGCGTGCTGAGGGTCCTGTCAACTAGAGAGCTTCATTTGGTGGGTCCTAGGTGGTGGGCCTTTTCTGCTGTGGCCCCCACTTTATGGAACGTCCTTCCCTCCAAAGTGAGGCTGGCCTCATCCCTTTTAGCTTTCCGAAGATCCCCCAAGACCTGATTGGGTCAGCAGACCTGGAGACCATAGGGGACTGACGAAATATTGAGATGGCTCCTGTGTAATTAACACCTCCTCTTCGCATAATCTCTTTTTTATTCTGTTTTTAGTTTTGTGCCTTTTATAATTTTATAATTTTTAATATTAATAATGTTAATATTAATTTGTATATTTTGTTTTTAACTTTGTTGCATGCTGCCTAGAATTATGATTGTGAGATGGGCAGCTATATAAATAAGATGAATAAATAAATAATAAATTTTAAAAGGTTATTGTTTTTGACTTAGCTATTTCAGATTTAAAATGGTCTGCTTTAATTATCCTGAAGATGTTCTAGCTTAAAAAAAATGTTTGGGCTATGAAACACAATTTTGAGGTAAAATACTTCCAAAATTATTCAGATGGCAAGTTTTGAACAGAAAACAAAGGTTTCAAATATTTCACACAACAGTTTCAAATCAGAAGCAGGATGTTTCAAATGCAAAACGGTTCAAATTCAAAACATTTTGCACACCCCTATATTTTAATCATAAAAAAGCTTTACAGTTAGACTTTTTTCCATAGATAGATGGGAGACAAATCACTGGAACATATTCTGAGTTTTCTAGCATAGAAAAATTGAACAAGAGATGTTCCTAAGAGACAAACCTACCACATAGCACTGTAAAGTAGTATCTCGTAAATATGGAACATTAAACATCAAATCCCAATGTCTCTATAGAAAATAATCTTGTAATAAAAAAAAATTATATGTCAGTCAGTGCTGGACAAGCACATTGCTTTAAAGTACTGTTGATAACAACTTTCCAGATTACTCTTGAAATGCTCCCAAATGACTGGCAATACAACTGGATATTTAACACTAAAGAAGCAGTACTGAAATATTCCACTCATATTTGTTTTGCTCCAGTATCAGCTCCTGATGTTTGATTCATCAGTTTCTGTCCTGTCCTAAAACCTATGAGCTGAAACAGCTGTGCAAGTTTGCTTCAATCCCTTACAACTGAAAGATGCTGAAGAGAATCACTCTTATTGCTGGTTCTCAAATGATAGAAGATAGCAATCAAATGTTTACCTCTGGTAGTCTGTGTATCTTTTGAAACTGAGATATGGAATATGACCGGATGTAATCTCCCATTTCTTCCCGGGTTTCTATTGCACGTTTTACAAGCCACTAAGAGCAACAAAGGAAAAGAATGAAAAAGTGTGTGCGGGGGGCGGGGGGAATAAAAGAAAAATTAATGGCATTAAAGTAGCAACTTGCATGCTTACATAGGATCTGGATATGTTACATCTATCAAAAAGGCAATTAAGAAAATGAACCTCTTCTTTTAATCGGCAGAGCTCTTTGCTCAAGAAAGTAATCTTTAAAAATCAAGAAGCGTGTACCTGTACGACAGGAAAGATGTGAATGAAATCCAACCCCTGTATTTGATGTGGCTCCAAGCGGTGAGGGCACTTCATTCTAGGCAAAACTGATACAATTTTCTCTGTTAAGGCACTGGAAAAAGGCAAATATGAGACGATTTAGAAGTGTGCAAGTGCACATACAACATCCTGAAAGAGCCCTCTAGTGGATAAAATTGAACTGCCAGTGAACACCACATCCCACTGGTAATTTCTTTAGGAATCTCAACCTAATACAAAGAGCCTTATTTTTCATGTAAGTGGATACAGGATAAAAGACTAAAGTGATACAAATGCTGCACACAAGAACTTAACAATATTAAGACAGGTCTGATCATTTCCATGACAAATCATTTGAACCATAGCCTCAGGTCTTATCTTCTAGAAAAAAAAGCTCTGAGACAAACTTTTAAATATTTAAGATTGTCTATCATAATATGTCACCTTTAAGTTGCTTCTTGCTAAGATACATATAGTAGACAGACTGGGGGCTTTCCATAAAGCACTCCTCATAGCAGGGTGCAACAGTACCCCATTCCCACTTGCACGGATCAATGAAAACAGCATTCAGTTGTGATGATTTTGGCGTTACCTAAAAAACTGATTTGAGAATGATGTATAGAAATTAAGTGTCTGTTTTTCAAGGGTACTATGAAACTCAAGATAATTGGGAACTCTTGCACAACTTTCCCAGATAAATAAAATTTGTGCTGAAAACATCATGCAAGCCAAAAAGTTACTTTCCAAGTGCTTCCCCACCAACTTACATTTTTTGACCAATTGTTGAGTTTTCCTGAAATAATAAATCAACATCAATGTCAAAGTTGCACGTTGTGATACACCAAGTCATGCCACCAACCACCTAGAACAAGATAAACGTATTCTTTAAATTGTCTGGAGTGGAAAATCCAGTTAATGCCATATTACCACCTGTTAGACTTAACAGCAAAAATGTAATTCATATTTCTTTAACTTAGTAGCAGTTCCAGAATTTACTATCGATTGCAAGATATCTCCTTTTAACTCTTACTAGAGCAGCCATATTTATTTCCTTTTAATACAAAACTGAAGAGAATTAAAAAACCAAAACAGTTGTTCTTTTAATCTGTATTTCAGTTAAAACGTGTAACGTTTTGGTTAAAATCAGCAAAATGATGAAATTTAATTAATCTGCTGATTAGACCATGCAGCCTACACACAGTATCATAGTAATGATACATGAATATAGTCTTACCTTATCAAAAGGAGACAGACCTTTAATTCTTGCCCTGAAGTATCCAGCTGCCACCAAGAGCTCTAAAATTTCACTTAACTTGATATTTTGTTCTTCATCCTCTCGTGTTTCAACCTAAAAAGATAATTAGAGGGTTCCATATTAATAAAAATTATCGCTTTGGAGTGGGGTGGCACACTAATCAAATCAATTAGTAAGTTAAAATAAAATTTATTTTTTTCAATACACGTTATATTTATATCATAGTACATGTTCTATAGATTAGCTCATGATACACATCAATATTATCATAACCAGTTCTGCACATTCAAAGAAGTGTCCAAGGCTGGGTCTTCATTTCAAAGCATGATCCTCTCCCTGCCTCAGCAGAGAGTATAAGATGTGAGACATTGCTGTGAGTATAAGATTACAGCTTAAAAATTGTGCTATCATAGCCCCAAATTTTATTTTTATGTGGCCATGTATTTTAATACTACTTCTGCCAGAGCTTCTTGGATGAAGATAATTCATTATGTATTTATTAAATTAATATCTTGTCTTTTCACCTGACATAATGCTTAAGAGAGGAGTTTTTAATCCTACTGTAAAATAATTTGTGGAGAAAATTACTTAAATATAGCTTATTTATTTGATTGGATGCTGCATGACCAAACAACCTTGTAGACAATTCTGTGGATTTATCCAGATCAAAAATGCTGGTAGAATCTAAAGTATAATACAACTTCAAAGGTAGTATTACCAATGCATGCATCTAGTCATCAGTTATGGTTAACGATACATGCGAAGTACAAATATATATATATATTTTTAATTGTGCCTATATACTGCCAATTCAATAAAAATGACTACCAGTGGTTTTGCATTTATACCAATCCCAATTACGTTTCACAACATAGGAACGCATGTGAAGACAACAAACTCCAAGTTTAAAATCATGAGCATCTGCAAATGCACCACAAAAATAAACCTCTAAATCAAATCAGTGATTCTCAAACTGTGGACCATGGATCACTGGTGGAGATCCAGCACATGGTCTAACGCAGACTCTCTACATTCGCGGGCCAGTATCCAAGTGCTGCCTCAAACCAACAGCCAGCTGGTTTGCAAGAATGAATCGGTGGCTGAAAACTGCTTCACTGAAACTCACAAGTGGCAGTACAAGTAGCAATACGAGTACTAAAATTCAGAAGACTGAATTTCAGAACTGTTACCAAGTGTGGGTCCACATGAGCTATGAAACGATGATTTTGCATAAGCAATCCCAAGAGAAATGTGCAATTAGGAAATGCAGTGATGAATATCTAAGAGTGGGCTGGAGATCAACCTAATCCTAGCCCCTTAATAATCAGATTTTTGTTAAAGAACATTTGTGACCAGCAAGTTCCTATTAAGACCTGTTATGATTATGTCAGGGGTTCCATTAAAAAATTCAAAGGATAAATTAATATTTAATTTTGGATTTTTTTGGTACAATATTTAAAGTAAAGATGCTTTAAAAATGAACAGAGATTGGAAGGTATGTACAGATGCAACCATAACAATCATCTAATTCACCATAAAATGTGAACTTCCATGATCTTAAAAATGAAGACACAGGGAGTGGGTTAAAAAGGAAGACACTGCATTTTCTAAATGTTTATTTAGTGATCCAGCAAGGGCTTATCTGCACAGCTCAATGTGTTTTCCCCTTGTTCTCAGGAAGGATGGAAAATAAGTTGGCTTGAGAACCACAGCCCAAACAGTGTTCCTGTTACCATGCCTCAAGAACAAGAGTGGTAGAGTCACTGCCTCACACGCGGGTAACGATTTGGGCTGTGGCTGTTGGGAAATGATGAAACTGAGAATAGCAGCTAATGGGAAAGGGATTTTTCTCCTCTGCTGCAAAATGGGATCACCTTTCTTTTAATTTATAGGAAACTGTTATGCCACTGTTACGTGAATTGAATTATGCTCTTTCATACAACACATTATTTCTGGGTGTTAAGTTCTATAGGACAGACTTCCTTTAATTGGAAATATCAAGCTATTATAGACAGATAAACTAATCATTTAATATAATGGAAACTATAGAAATGGAGACAGCAGTGAAAACTGTAAACCACCAAGCATTTAATGAAGCATGTTGGGGATTTGCAAAAGAATGAGGCAGGAAACATAAAGAACAGCATGGTGGAAAGTACTGCAGGCTGCATGGTCCCAGTTAAGGCTGCAAGGAGGTTACCGGGGAAAATGTAAACTCATGAAAATCCATTTTTGGTCTTCCGCTAGAGCAGTGTTTCTCAACCTTGTCAACTTGAAAATGTGTGGACTTTAACTCCCAGAATTCCCTCGCCAACAAGCGGGGGGGGGGGGAATTCTCGGAGTTGAATTCCACACATCTTCAAGTTGCCAAGACTGAGAAACACTGCCTTAGAGAATTTCTTGACCATGCATCAGACCTGGAAAAGGTATGTCTCAAAGAACTTTGGTTAGCTGTATTTTTGCATGAGAATTTTCTATGAAACATCCATGTACTGTATGTATGAAAAAGATTAGGAAAGGAACTCAAATTTCTTTAGGTTTTTTTTTTTGCTTTATTTATACCCAGTAGTGGAACAAAGGGGGGGGGGGGAGAGAAAACAGTAACAAAGAGAAAGAGAAAGAGAGGGAGAGTGAAAAGAAAGCTATGCAAATTCCCTAATTGTGGAATCCCCTCCCTATTCTGTTAGGCTGGCCCTAAGGTATTCCAATGGCACAAGCCATTTTATCCACACAAAAATAGGACAATGTACAACCGTCTTTTTAAAATGTTGCAATCCCAAACCACAATCTCACACACGTTCAACATTGGTGCTTCCTGGCATCCAGGAAGCATTTTCGGTGCTGTGGTAACCTCGCGTTTGCAACAAGAGTCGGCTGGAATGGAAAGGCATAGCACTCTGTGTGTGTGTGTGTGTGTGTGTGTGTGTGTGTTAAAAAAGCCCTGATCATACATAGAATGGCTTCGGCTCACGGATTAGCAATGCTCCGACTACCCAATCCAATTTCAGGAAAAAAAAAAAAAACAGAGAAACTTGGGGCACCCTAAAGACTAATACACTTCTTAGGACATAACACTTCACAGACGCCCGTCCACTTCATCAGCTGTACAGAGCTTCATCCCCCGGTTGAGGAGAAAGAGTCAAAGAAAAAACTCGGAAGGAAACGGGTTTTTCCTTCCTCTGGAAAGAACGCGGCTCATTCTCGAGTTGTTTCTTCCTCCTCCTCCTCCTCCTCCTCCTCCTCCTCGCCTAGCGACGTGCGTTCTCCACTCCCGAGTGACATTTAGGAAAGAAGGCAATACACGCAAGGTTCGCTTGCAGCAACAGGGCGGGAGGCAGAAAGGGAAGCTAGATCCCAATAATCCCACGACTCTTTCCTTTACCTCCTGGGGAGGCTGATGTTCCTGCCCCTTAAGGGTACCCATATCCGCGCCTTCTCTCCAGCTGCGGCGGCACCGCTTCCTTCTCTTCTGTCACATCCGCTCGCGCCGGATTAAAGACTCGCCCACTTAAGTGGGGAAGGCGTGGGTGGCTCTTCCTCTCCTTCCGCAAAATCATGCTCTCCCTCTTTTTCCGTTGGTTTGGACCGCCCTCAGCTATGCGGCGCGCAGACCTAGTATGGACCGTACCACTCTATTAAAAACAAGGGGGAGTGCGAAAACAGAAGGCGCTCAGGTGGCTCTTTGGAGCAGAAGGTGCGCTGGCGGGGTGGATGTTCGGAGGAATAAGCCGAGCCCGAAATCAGATTTTTGTAGAGGAATGCCTGGCCCTTATTCCCATGTTAGTTTGTTGTTTCTTGTTCATTATGGAAATTAGTGACAACGCCCCATTTCTGAGAAGGTAAACTGTTGTCTGCCCGAAAGGTAAACACATCCTCGAGGTGAGCTGATTCTTAATGACTGTACCCATGCAAGTATTTTGGCAGAATTATAAAATTTATACCCCTGCAATTTCTGGGAGGTTCCCATTCACGTATTGACCATGTCTGTCCCAAGTTAGCTTTTCAAGAGGAGCTTTTTGAGGTGTCATCTAACTGAACCTGATCAATGGAGCAACCTGCTTTTCTGTTGTATATAACAAAGTGAATTACCAAAGGGCAAAACAATCCACTTACTTACAATCCTATTATGACAAGAGCTCACTTAGCCATCTTTTGTCTGTATTTAGTTAGAAGTGTATTTATTTATTTAAACTTACTTATTGAAATAAATTGATATGGCTGCCCACCTCACAAATGCAACTCTGGGGCGCTGACAAAGATGAAAAAATACAAGATAAACAATGTACAATATTTCACAACCAACTAAAATGCAAACCGGCTGCTGAAGACACCAACAGTGTGGGCGTAATAACTCTCCTGACCCCCATGCCTGTGAAACCAGCCAGGTCTTCAAGCTTTCTAAAAGGTGAGCAGAGTTGGGGCCAACCTAATCGCAGGTGACGTGGTGTTCCAGATGGCAGTTGCAGCTACGGACAGGGCATGCTGCTAGATTGGTGGGGCCTGGAGCATGCCCCTCCTACTTAATGATATGGGTAGAAACAATGGGAGTAAGGGGGTCCCTCAAATACCCTACCCCATGCCATGTAGAGCTTTATGGATAATAACCAATACCTTGAATTGCACCCAGAAGCAAATTGAAAGCCAGTGCAGCTAGCAGAGCAAAGGTGTAACATGAGCATAGCAGGGCACGCCCATAATAGGGTGCACTGCTGCAATCTCGATCAACTGAAGCCTCTAGATGTTCTTCAAGGGTAGCTACATGTAGAACATATTGCAGTATCCACTCAGGTGACCAAAGCATGAATGACTATGTGGAGTTCCTCCTGATCCCGGAAGGGGGACAATTGGTGCACAATACAAAGTTGTTCAAAGGCCCCCTAGCCCCAGCTGCCACCCGCTCTTTGAACAGGAGCCTTGAGTCCAAGAGGATCCCCAAATTGTCCACCAGTACTGTCTGGGATAGTGCAACTCCATCTAGAACTAAGGATGGGAAATCACCAGATCCATGAGGCCCTAATACCCAAAGCTAGGGTTGAGCTGAAGCCTGATTATCCCCATCCAAACCCCCACAGCCTCCTGGCACTGAGGCAGAACCTCCGCAGAGTCATTTGGCTAGCCAGTGGTGGAGATATATAGCTGAGTATCAGCAGCATATTGATGACACCTCAACCCAAGTAGTTGAATGACCTCTCCCAGCAATTTCATGTAGGAGTACGGAGAGAGTCGATCTCTGAATCCCCATGTAAGAATGTCTGTGGCGTAGGCCTCTCTCCCCATCCATACTGACTGGAACCAATCCTGGTGGAAGAAGAAGAACTAGCACAACATTATGCCCCCAACTCCTAACCACAGTCAAAGATTTTGAAGGCCACTGAGAGATCAAAGACAGCTAGGAAGGACATGCTACTCCATCCTAAAGATCATCCACAAGTGCAACCAATGCCATTTAGTCCCATACCCTGTCCTGAAACCCAACTGGAGAGGGTCTAGATAATGTGTTTCATCCAGCACCCTCCGAAGCTGCAAGGCAACCATATTCTCAACAACCTTCCCTACAAAAGGCCGGAGACAGGGCGAACATTGTCCAAAACAGTTGGGTCTAAGACTGGCTTCTTGAGGAGGGGCAGATCGCTGTCTCCTTAAGACATGTTTCAAGGATGCATTCACCACCACCCAGACCCAACTGCAGATTGGCTCCTGGGCAGTCTTGGCTAGCCAGAAAGGAGACCGAGATAGCTGAATTTACAGCCTAAGAAACCTGTCTACTTAATACTAACAGCATCAAACTCAGCCTAGATAACCAAGCTAAAATGCACTTCAGTCAACTCCACAGGACATATACCAAGGCCAGAGTCCAATTTGGAGCAAATCTGAGGGGCTTTATTCAGAAGAGGTCTAGCATATTCCTCATCAGTAAGTGGATCTCAAGCCCCAACTTCCCCAGAAGAGACTGGGTCACCCGAAACACAGCCACCATCTGTGGATGCATAAGGACAGAAAATGGATGAGGCTTTGCAGCTCCAATTCCCACAAGGTAGACCTTAATAGTGGTTTTTGATCATGTTCAGTGGGTTCACTGTGCGTTGTCCTCTAGTGGCACTCTGGGCATCTCCTTCCCCCATTTCATCTCCCGAAGCTCCTCTATAAACCAAAGGGATGCTGGGATCCACAGGAGGAGAGATGCTGCATAGGGATGATCCAGTTCAAAGCCCCAGTTACCCTCTCATTCCAAGTGGTGACTGAGCCTTCTGCTGGACCATGTGCCAAATCTTCAGGAACAACCCCAAGTTCCCTCTGGAACCCTATTCATTTGAGCCCTACTCATTTCAAAGAGACTTAAGTGTGAATGGAATTGCAACTTTAATTTTGGTCCACAGAGAATAAAATGCACTGGTATATGTACAATGTACTGTCGGGGAAAGGGAACTGTAGCATTCCAGGGTGACTCTACAATTTTAGGAAATAAATCCACCAACCAGAAATTCATAGTATAATATAGCTGTTAATAAATGAATTACAGCAGCACTTCTGTAGGCAAATTCCAAATGTGCGGACTTCTAATTTATTTGCTAGATTTATATCCTACCTTTGTATAGGAGTTCAAGGTGGCATACACTTCAGTCCTACTTTTTTCCCCCACAACTATAACCCAGGGAGGTAGTTTGGGCTGAAAGACTTCTTTGTGTTTCTTATCAACAATTGTTAAGTCTGGGTGTTGCGTGACAAGTGTTTGTCTGTTTGAATTCTAAAGTCTCAGAGCACTTTAGCTTCTTCATTTTCTATTACTTTTGTGGTCCCACCAGTTCTTGCTGGCAGGCAAATGGTATTTCTTGCAGATATTCCAATGCACCATTGTTGATATTTTGTCATGCTGTTGTTTGTAGTCAGTCTGTGCGATCTTCTTGCAGCAGGTGGAGGATAATGCCCACTATTGAACCAAATTGTAACCATAATGGTTTCATTGATTTTCCTTTTTTTATTCAGGCATGCATGCCTATGCACTGTGCATATACAAGGTGGCTTCAGATATTATTAATCTGCATTGTGATCTTGATTTCAGAATCCCAATATTTTGTGGAACTGGAATGAAAAATTCCTAATCTCCACCTAAATTCATACACGGTGCTAAGTCATGGTTTGTTCACCCATAGCACTGAATGAACCACAGTTAGGTGGATTCATACAAAATGCCATAAACTATGATTTGTATGATACACTGTCAAACTTAAGCAAACCATATTACAGCTTAGTGTGTCATCTAACTCCAATTTTTAAGTTGACCTCAAGATTGGTCAGTTAGGCTGTACTCTTATGCATATTTATTTGGGAATAAACTGTATTGATTCTGAGAAATACATACAAGATACACATTTAATATGGTATCAGCATATACATCACATAGTAGATGTTATGGAACAGCCTCCCCCCTGGAGATCAGTCTGGCTTCCTCTTTGCTGGCCTTTGAGAAACTCTTGAAAACTGAACTGCTTTCAGAGAGCTGCCCTCTGATATGAAAGTTGCCATCACAACTTTTTTTTAATCTTCTTTTTATGTTATATTGAACAGTTCTTATTCCTGAATTGTTTTAATACAGTAGTAGTTTTATTTTTACCATGGATATTTCAAATTGTATCCTTTCTATGTCAACTGCTGGGAGTCTTTTTTGACTACATAGAAATATGTTAAATAAATAAATAGTATTTCTCGATTCTAAAGAAAATCCAATCAAAATGCCCTTTTATATTCTGAGCTAATCTGCCAACTAACTTCCTTTAAAAAAAAACTACTGGAACAGCAGATGAATGCCATTTCAGCACAGTTAAGTTCTATATTCACATATGCTCATTTTATGAGATTATTTCTAACTACATCAGTAACAGAATTCAACCCAGTATCTGAAAATCAAGTCATGTTCTCACTGCTTCCAAGCTCAACACCTGTGATCAGCAGCACATTGTAATTCTGATTTGAAAATAAGGATGGCAATTTCCTTATTGCTGCATGGGAAAAGTGTGATAAAATATCTCGGTCTACAATGCTACTGAATTATGTGCCCTTCTGTAATAATAATTATTTGTTGGAAAGCCAAACGGGTTGTAGCAGCTGCTGTGCCAGGCCCATGGAGTATCTTTTATCTGGCAGTAGTTGATACTCGACATTTCAATGCAAAACAGACTAGCCAAGCAAAACAGATAGTAAAACGTTGGACTTACACGTGGTTTTGCCTCTGAGGGTTGGAACCTCAGTTATTAAAATTATGAAGAACAGCAACATCAGCTATTTTGATCACAGATTGAGTGTTCGTTGACATTAGTGCAAATGCTGATTTCCGGGACTACAGTACTTATCACACTGCAAGTGGTCTTAATTCAGAGAGAACTAATATGAGTTGAAATTATTGTCAAACTGTCTTGCTATAAATATTGTTGCTGTCAGCTGCAAAAGAATTAATCTGGTGATATTATTCCTTATTTTCTCTTTTAATAGAAAAGTGCATATACAAAACATTCATGGTATACCATATGGAGTCAACATCAGATGGGCATATATAACTGGCCGTGTTCAATAGAAAAGATTTGGAATTAGGTTATGAATGTTTACAAGATTCATGGATCCTTGATTTCCTATTCCATTAATAAAGTTAGTCATTTCCAAATTTTCTTTAACCAATCTTTTTCATTAGGTCTTTTTTTTTTTTGGTTTGGTTTGGTTGTCTTGCAAATGTTAAAAATACTACACTGAAACCATGCAAGATGTTTGATGTCTGTGCATTTTTGAAGAAATAATAAGTGAAAGCACATACCCTAATGTTGCAGAGTATTCTTATTTAAGAGAAGAATCCACCATATTCCAAAATGTAATCATTCTGTCAGTGATGGAAGAACTTTTCTTAGGTGTCTTTCAGAACAATATCACTTGTTTCCAACTGTATGCATTTTATGCATTTTTTACAATTGCTCACTTTGGCATCTCTGAGATTTACAACAGTTATGATTGTTGAGCTTAATATTAGATGTCCCCATTCAATTGCATTTTATGTCAAATAAATGATAATACACAAAAGATAAAATGTGTTTTTTTAACTATGAAAATTAGATTTTTAAAATTAGATTTAATTATATTCAGAAATATCTTCTTGTAGATGCAGATAGGACTATGTTTTCATTACTGCTGCTGACTAACCTAGTCAAAATACAGGGCATCATTATTTATATTATAATTTACATTAAAGAAATGCTAATCTCAGTCTTAAAAGAAAGCACCATTTATTACTGGTAGCAAAATAGAAAGAGCTAATGTGTTCATTTGCTTATTATTGTACAATGGATTCGGTATTTCACATGTTTGCCAAGTAAGTCCCACTGTATTCTGGATTATTTCACATTTAATATAATTACAAAGGTCTGTGACAAACCACTGGGACAGTTTTGCTGGAGAGGAAAGAACTCCTAGCTACAAAGTAGCAAAGTCATTTTAGGATAAAATAATCTCTTTTCTGATTTTTTGTGGGTTGGGTTTTGTTTTGTTTTTTTTGGTGCCTTCAAGTCAGTGTGGACTTCTGATAACTGCCTGGACATTGTTCCTGCAGTTTTCTTGGCAAGATTTCAGAAGTGGTTTGCCCTTGCCTCCTTCTTCCTAGGGCTGAAAGAGAGTGACTGGCCCAAGGTCACCCAGTTGGCTTTGTGCCTAAGGCAGGACTAAAACTCATGATCTCCTGGTTTCTAGTCTGGTGTCTTAACCACTACACCTCACTGGCTCTGTTTAGGAGGTTTGATTAGAAAGTGAGGGCATTGCTGAGACCTATGCTTAAGAACAAATATTTAGTATAATCTGGTTAAACATTCATTGTTATGGTACATGCTATGAAACATTCTCTTTCCAAAACTAGAGGAATTCATCCTGGGGCAGGAAGCCAAAAGGTTGATGCACTGTCTAGATGAGAGCTTGGGATTGGTTAACAACCTCCAAGACTTCCAATAGAAAAATGCAATAAATTATTGGCTTTGGACAATGTAGAAGGAAGATCTTACCTCTTAGCAAGCAAGTGGTTCAGGTTATAAATAGGCTTCTAGTAAAGTAAAACAGAGGGAATGCTACCTACGGATCAAATGAGTGAGCAGAGCCAAAAGACAGCAAGGCTGCAGTCAGAGGGAAGGGAGCAAGACATGTGTTGAACCTGACAGCCCAGCATAAAGAATAGCAGCTGCTGGGATGACAGTGGCTGGGTTCATCCATCACACCAAGTCATAATGTGGTTGGTTTGGTTCTGGCTTTGTGCCACTGTGGTCTGTAAGCTGGTTTATGGCATAGAATTGCATAGCGTTTGTTCAGCAGCCTATGATTAAAACAAACCCAGTCTCCATTTTCTTTGAGATACCGAGTCACCATGACAGAAATATGCTGGGCTAAATGGAAGAAAAGCTGTAATTGTAAGATAGACTGACTACAGTGGCATTCTTTAAATACATATTTTTTGCTGAGAGAGAAGGAACATATTGGTTAGATAGGCTCACAGATCCTTAGTTTTATTAGGTCATATGGCAAGAGCAGAAGAATAAGAGGAAAAGGTCATGTCACTAAAATTGGCACTTTTTTTTACTGGTTTGCTCATATATCTTTACTTTTGCAGGTCATAATACCCAAAATAATAAAATCATTATTTTATTGCCATGGCTGTGGAAGAGGTTCTTTTGCTGAAAAATGCTTATGGATCAGATTCCTACTACAAACACCAGCACAACCAATTTAATAAGGCAACAACTTTCATCATTTTAAAGTAGGTCCCTTTTTTGTACATATACTTCCCCCCCCCCTTTTCTTTCCATTTATTCTCATAGTGGAAAGTTAAAATTAATTTTTCATCCTCTTTTTTTACCTGGTTTTTTGTTCAACATTTACAGCTATTTTCTCTGAAATCACAACAGATGGCGCTGAAGTTAAGCAGATGAGTGAGCCTTTAAGAGCGAGCCTGTTTGGCACCAAGCTATTTGCAAAAGGAAAATCTCCTCTTGGTGCATATTAATAACACTTGTCCTTGTATTTGAAAGCCAAATTTTCCAGTGTCTAAACTGATCACACAGCTGGAATTAAGAAAGAACTTTTCTTGCTTGTTTCTATATTGTTCATTGTAACACATATCGCTTGAGATATACCTATTATTTACTGACCCTAAATACAGTATGGGCTACCCGCAGGCAGGCACATTCTTGTTTCCAGTTACATGCATAGAAGAAGTATACTAAATATTAGCTCTGGAATGCCTTGAGAATTGTCTTTCCATCTCTTACACACACTTGGACATTCCTACCCAGAACAAAACTGCTGGGAGCTGATTTACTGGATCAGACCACCTGTATCCCCTAGTTTACTCTTTCATCAATCTGGTCTTTTTTGAGACATTCCTAAACAGGGCATAATGGAAAAAGCTGTTCTGTTAAGATCCACCCTGTTTTGAAGTGTTGAGTTCCCCTTTTACTTATGATGTCCTCCCTGAATTTATCTGATTCCATTTGAAAGCTGTTAAAGCAAGAGACAATTGCCACATCTGGTTGTAATGATTCTTTGCCATGCCCAGAAACACAAAGGCACATAAATTC
The DNA here is from genome assembly GCF_059951505.1 of Python bivittatus. Classification (NCBI taxonomy): domain Eukaryota; kingdom Metazoa; phylum Chordata; class Lepidosauria; order Squamata; family Pythonidae; genus Python; species Python bivittatus. Next base: position 86,382,577 of record NW_028277075.1, on the reverse strand, counting down.
TATTTTTCACACAGAATCTAAATTCCTTTTTCTGCTATTACCCCTAGCATATATGGAACTTCTGTACTCTTGACTGTTGTATGCAGCTGGGAAAAAAATATGGTACAAGCATGGAAAATACCTTGAAAAAGGTGATTTTTCCCCCCTCCTGTAGGCATCATTGTATATTTATTTCCCTGAATCTGGACAGCATACAACAAACTAGCTGTCCAGAAATTCCCTCCCAATTGACCAAAGGTAACAGAAATTGAAGCAGCTGGGATGTATGCGTGGCTGAGATCAGAAATTGTTGGTTTACAGTTTTAGAAGATCACCAGGTTGAGGAAGGCTATAGCAAATGTTGATACTCCCCCATGTAAGCATTGGCATTTTCCCAGTTTGGGGATGATGAGCACAACAGAAAGAGCCTACTTCTTTTTTTATTTAACTGAAAGAATAGTGCTTCTCCTTTGATGATCAATGTGTGTTTTAGTTCCCCTGCAGATTACCCAGCATTTACTGAAACTTTCCTATTTCTGGCACTGCTGGTGTTTTCACAATGAAAAGGTTAGTTTTAGTTTTCCTTTAAAAGCATTTAGGAACCTGAAGTATTTACTGCATTATTTTAATTTCTTTAAAGAAATTAAATTGAATCCATAAATACTGTTTAACAAATTAAAATATTACTACAAAAGACATGATGACCCCAAAGAATTGTATGCCAGCATTAAGTGAAGCAGTCTTCTGCATATACAGCTATATGCTACCTCCTCCTAATACTATTGATTGGAGTTTCCTTCAGAACTGTGTAGGGTGCACAATAATATTTAAGGTTCATGAAGAGATACTAGAGAGGTAGCAGGGTCAGGGTTTACTCCCAACCTCTGAATAAGGGAGAAAAAATATTTTATGCAGCATAGGCATTGAAAAGATGCTTCTTAAAATTCCCATAACAAAGAACAGGGGGTCAGAATAAGTAATAGAAGAGGAATGGGACTGAAAAAGTGGGATTAATGTTGCATGAGCAGCTAGGGGGGAAAAAGAGATTATGCCACTGCAACAGCCACCAGCCCCCTCCCCCCCAAAAACCTTTCATACTAGGTGAGAAAGTAGCATTTTCATAGTCCACATTTGAAAACACTTTCCTGTTGCTGTGACAAATGCAATAACATCATTATAAGCCAGTGCCATAAAAAAGAGGATGGTCATTTTGATAAATCAAAATACCAGAACATGTTAGAACAAACATCTCAATCATTTGTTGGGAATGGCCCGACAAACATATTTAACCAGGTATTTGTTTCTGTAGGAAATTTCTACACCATAAAATCTGTCTTAGAATGATTCACAAAATAAGTTAGAAGAACAATCATAAAATAAGCATTAACATTAGGTCAATAAAACCCACTTATGCTCAACTATTAGCTAAAATAATGTAACAATTAGGTAGGTACACACAGTTTGCACAAGGATGGCTGGCTAAATGTTGCTTGATTCTCTTATAATTCATTGAAAGATTCAGAAGCAAGACCTGCTGGATTCATTATGTCAGTAAAAATATAACAGAAGTAAACTTGTGAAATGTTTTTCCCGGTTGGCTCAAAGCATCAAACAACAAAGGAGCTTACACATACAAAGCAAATATTTCAGGAAGTTCTGCAAATCAAAGAATATTTCTCCCTTTTCTCACTGTTTTATTTCTTAGCATAAAAATGGTGTCATGGACTAGATAGTTACCATCACTTCTAAAATGCAACACTGAGGGGAAAAAAGAAAATAGTAAAGGAGGAGAAGGGGGCAATTTTGGGGTTGCCAAGTGCTGCATGGAGGGTGGGGGAATTGCCAAGTGGGTGAGATCACATCATAGTGGGCTAGGCTGGATTTGAGGGGAGTTTTGAAAGGTTTCTCTTTTTTAAACTGGCATAAAACTACTTTACCATTTCAGTTTTCATATGCTGCTGTGGTTTATACTGTTTGCTGTATAAATAGCACCATAGGCATCTGCAGGAAACCAAGACTGCATCAAAATATGTGTGTGGAGACATCACAGTGAAAACTTTACCTCCATGTATTGGCTTCCTGATATCTAACACCAGTACGTAAGTTGCAGATTGCATCATGATGTCATAATGCATACTTCATCACTTCCACCCCCCCTACCCCAGTGGATGTCTATGGATAGCCCAGGACAGAGTTTAGTTTTATAGTAGACTTAATAGTTTTTACCTCTCCATCATTTAACACAGTAGTTACTTCTTACAGTTCTTATACATGGATGATTTGCGTTATACTTTAATAATTTTGAAAACTCCGTGTTCTTAGTATATGCTGGTTAAAGACTGAAAGAAAGGTATTGCATGATTTTCACATGAGTTTTCAACAATCTTGGTCAAATTCAGGGGCCAAAAGCAGCCATGGGGCTGCAGATTGTCCCCCTCCCCATTTTTTAGTTTAATTTTAAATACTAATATGGGAGTTTGCTTGATTTTAGTATAATGTCCATGTTAAATAGAGCATCCTAAAATATATGCCTTAGAAACATAGTATGTATCATTTCAGATGAAGTTAATCGTCATCCATATATTGGCTGGATTTACACACTGTGTTAAGCCATAAATACTGCTTTACAATCTAATATGCTAAGCCAAAACCAAAAAGAAAAATCACATTATCGCTTAGTGCAATGTATGAACCTAATCTCAGTGTTACTAATTACAATATGGCTGGTACATGAGCCTTAAAAAGAAATTACATCCTTTCTCCTTTCTATCTGCAATGCATTTAATCAATGATGCACAGTTATACCAGAGATATTTACCAGATATTCTAGAAATGTGTTTCCTAAATAATAGGGATAGGGATTTCTCACTGAGCCCAACATGCTTTGCTCAGGCTCTCACAAATGTAGCAGGAAGAATGGCATATTTTATAGTAATCGTTCCTCATTATGCACTTCTAATCATTTCTGACATGAATGGAAGGTATTCAGTAGGATAGTGTGTTGCTCTAACTAGGATTAAAGCTCCAGCATTAGTTCATGATTTCATTATCTGTCTTACAAATACGCCAAATTATATATTTTCTTTTCAGATACTCTATCTGTCTATCTAGATATTTTTAAATACCCTTTTGGGCCCAGTGGGCACCATTTAAATTTTGAGAGTCTCTTGGGTGCTGTCACAAAATGATCACAAAATGGCTGCCAGTGAAGCTTGTTTGTTCACAAAATGGCTGTTGTCATCAAACAAAACAGCCATTTTCTACAAGACCAATAGAACTTGCCTAAAACAGAAGTGCAGGACAGAGATAATGCTTCTGGCATCCCAAAAATAAAAGCATTTTTTTGAAACCCCAGTTGTCTCTTCCAATATCTATTTAATAGAATGCAACATCATAAGACTGAAAGGTAAACAACTTGGCCAAGAAATTGGGTGCACAATGGAGTTGAAGTTTGAGCCCCAAATGCCAAATTACAAATCTACTCTCGTGAGGTAGAACAAAATATCCATCTCCCAGAAGGCAAACTTGCATACGCAAGTAAAAAAAAAAAACAGCTCATGCATTTTTAAATGCTTGGGATGGAGCTGAATTTGGGCATGCTGTGTTAGCAAGAGGAAGAGAAAATGACTACTGCTTTGCCAGTCCAAAAGTCTAATCCAATATATGGTTAGTGGAAGAGGGACCGACAAAATAACATAGCCAGAAAATGCAAGAATGGCATAGAAACAACAGTGCCCCCAGTGTCCCTGCAAATACTGCTAATGATAACTTACTGACTGTGGCACAACGCACACATGCTACTAATGCATAAAGGCAATCAATGAATTCAGAATGGTACACACACACACACACACACACACACACAGTGCATTCTCTGCATCATCCTGTCTTCCTCAGTCCTGTGAGCCAGACAGCAAGGATCTCACTCATCCAAGTTCTCAAGGAGGAAGAATTCACTTACGTGCTCAGTAGAATTGTTTCTGAACAGCAACATGCAAAGAGAAAGAAACAGGACACCTGCGATAGCGCTAAGGCCCTCGTCACATGTTCTCTGAATCATGAGAACTACAATAGGGGCTAGCCTGGCTGCTCAGTTCCCTAGCCTTGTTACACTGAACGTCACACATATTTATCTGAATATGAAATAATAATGTCCTGGGATGGTACACAGGGCTGAGTTTAGAAATGGGCAAGCTGTGGGTTTGATGGGGCCGGACAGATGGCTCTACAGCTTGGTGTTGGTTGAACGTCCACTGAGCTTGTGTTCAAAAGCTGTAAGCATACAATCCTGTGTTGGGTAGGTCATTTTCCTACGTAAATGCACATGGAATTGCAACCAAAGCAGTTTAAACCTTCAGAATTGAATGGCCCCACTGCCAAGCTGAACTTAGAACTTACAAGCAAGATGAGATCCATTTTAAAATGATTTGTTTTTAAATGCTCTTTCTTTCCAAGGCAAAAATATGGATGATTGAAATACCACTACCATCATTTTCTTTATCGATAGAAGATGGACTGTCTATATTATATTTGCTCATCACTTCTCCCAAATTCATACTCTCATGGCACTGAGAACCTACTGTTCCAACGTGCTCAGTGCTATGTTCACAACTGCTCACTGTTGCAGTTCTGTAATATTAGACTATGGATAATATCATGGTATTAATAAGTGCTTGTTGCATAGCAATGCATGTTACTTCAGTTACCTCAAAATGTGGTCTGCCAGATCTGCTGCTTTAAGAGAGGGGGTATCATCACTTGGCTGAGCAGTGCCCAGACTCTTTCCCCAAGCCTTATCCTGAAAGCATAATTGTTGATGCCACGTTAAGCATGTCCTATTCTGAAGCTCAGTTAGCTTTTTAAAAGGGCATGTTCACAAATTGTTAATTAAATCCCTAAGCAGCCACATAAACATAATATATGTGATTCACACAGCATATCATAGAATAGTAGAGAGACTGGCCTTAGACTGTTGGCAACTGTGAGGTGAAGACACTGAAAAAGAGAAGTAATAGGAACATATATTTAGAGCCTAACAAGAGAAAATCAACATACAGTCTGCAAAGGATAAGTTTTCTTATTGGTGAACACTGCTAATTTCCAGCAGTAATTAGATTGTTGGGCTTACCCTAACACTGGATCTTGTAACAGCTGTTCCTTCCTCAACCTTTTCTGAAAAACAAAGTGCTTTTTTACTTTGGGGGGGGGGAAGAACTATGCCGGGAAAAGCCAAATATCTGGAGAGAGGATGGGAAACTGGAAACGCCTTGAGATTTCACTGAAATCCAGGATCTAGTACTGAGAGCAAATTATTGAGGTAGTTCTGGGTTTCTTTTGTGCTGAGGTCTAGCAGCAAACAAGCTGGTCACATCACTAGTGTCTGCAAAACTCACAAATACCAAAGGTAGTTTTTGCCTAGGGATCTACAGTATTTGCTCTATGCTTGGCTTTGATTGCAGACCCTCTATTATCTGCAGGCATAAGGATTTATTAGGAAAAGACCGTGCATCTTGAATCTGAGCCTTTCTAGTTCAGATGAATGCCTGAAGGCTAGAATGCACAGAGTATAGAACCAGAGAGACACAGCCCATGCTACATGCCTAGTCATCTGAGATATGTGATATTTGTTGGATGCTGGATTGTACCAAATTATGTGCCAGAGTAGGCATTCTTTGGGGCCAGTGGGCATGTTTGGTGAGTTTGTAATGGAACATTCTTACAAAAGGGCTACCATGGGCAGGAGACTGATCATAAAATGCCCATTTTGCCAGAAGACAGACTAAATCAAAGATGCTTTCTACCTCATTTTACCATTATGTTTTTCCTGGTCAGGTTGATACACTTCCAAACAAATCCTAAACTGTGATTCTTCCCTATTTTCATTTACTAAGAATGGCTAGGGAGCTTATGTTTTATTGAGGCTGTCTTCTTCTTTAATTAAAATTAATACTTTTATTAACTTTAATTAAAAGATTTTAAAAAGTTGGTTGAATAAGAGCTTAACAAGCTCCAAATGAGATCTCCAAGGGTGAGATCTTTCTATACTTTTCTATGTGACAGCAATATGGCTGAGACAGTCATCAATAAAGAGGCAACTATTAGTCAAAATTTCCCTTTCCCATTGAAATCAAAGTATGTTGACAATATTTGGGACCAACATGTAATTGTACTTTTGATAGGAATGTTTGAGCATGAAGTAAAGAAGTATAAGATATGGCTAAGTGAGCTCTACTACCCTGAAGCCCTACTTATGCTTCTGCCTCAGTTTGGCTGCTACATAAGCAGGGTTTTTCACTAGTGACTATCTTGGGCTAGCGGCATATCTCAAATTCTACTGTAATAAGCAAGGCTTCTGACAAATATTTATCCCCGCTTCTATTTACCAAACTTAAAATATAGCATTATGCCTTAATCTGTCAGTCAGTGTATGTTCAAACTATGCTTCTTAGATTATTTACTGTGACTTGTCAATAAATCTGCCAATAAATCTCAAGGACAGATCAAAGAATATGTAGCTAATGTCAATTCATAAATGTCAATGAAAAGCTTCACTGACTATCTCAGATTTACAAAAGATAAGACAATTTTTATATTCTGTGTGTGGAATATCACAGTCTAAAGAGTCTGGCCACCAAGCATGTCTCCTCTCAGGAAATTTTTAAAACACCAGTTGTAAAGTGTGGCTTCTTTGCTGCTACTTATTTATTTATATCCATTTTTAGCCAGCTTTCCATGAAAAATTATATCAAAATAGAAATAGTGATGGTGGTGATATATGATATTTTGTAGATCTCCAAACTTAAAAATTTGTTGAGTAAAATCCTGCTTTACATGGTTTATCTCACTAACACAGAACTTAGTTAATGAACATAGGTAACAATCTTGTACCAAGTCAGATCATTGACCTAGATAATACAATATTGGTAATTCTGATGGGCATATCCAGGGATTTAGACTAGAGGTTTTCTTAGTCCTCAAGCCTACCTGGAAGTGCTAGGAAATTGAGCCTAGAATCCATTCCAAACAAAGCTTTTCCCCAGAGATGTGGCTTTTCCTCTTTTGAATTATTTGGTCTAAAGAAAAGGCCAAGATGATATGTGTTTCACTCCTCACTCATGTACAGCAATTGATTATTCCAACAGTTGAGTCTTTCATCAATTTTGTCAGTGGGGAGCTCCCCTGCTCCTGTGGACAGAAGGACAGCTCTATCTTCACATATCTTATTGTCATTCCATGCCACCACCAGCAGCTTTTGTCATTCTGGTGTACTACCATAATTGCAGGCCTTGGCCCTAGAAGGCAGGCCATGTGCTATGTGTGAAAGTCAAGGGATATATTCAGCTTGTGAAAAGGGATACATCTTTTAGATATGTAGACAAAGTAATGTTGCTGAACTCCAGTGCACCAATGTATGGAACAATAACTGACAAAACATAAATACTGAGTTTTATCAAGGGCAAAATCCCAAAAGTGGGATTTTCACTGGGGCAGCTGGAGTATATGAATCTTTCATCATCTGTACCCATTCAGTCCCCAAGAAGATTCCAGTCAGTATTTTAGATGCTAAAACAGATAAAGAAAATGCATATAAACAATCAGCCCATGGGGTGGGTTGAGTTGATTAAGACGGGAACTATCCTAACTTTTGAGCTTTGGGGCTGAGAGAGTATTTCATCCTAGTTCCCTGTTGCCCTTGTTCACACAGTTATCCCCAGATCACTCTGGCTGTCCTCTTGTTGTGGTAGCACTATAACTACTCTGCATTTATGTAGCACTAACACTGGATAGATGTTGCAAATTACAGTAGGAGATTTACAAGTATCAGACCCATAGTGCAGATCTAGCAGAATTCTTTCTTAGAGGGTCAGAAAGAAGAGACTGTGCGTGGAAATAGGGGCAAGTTCTCCCCAGAAGTTCCTTGTAATGTTTATGGACCCTTCCTTTCCCTTCTACTGCTGATAGCTTTCTAAATTTAGGCCTATGAATCCCATAAATAAAGTGTTTGACATCCCTCACTCCAGGATATCTCTTATATTGCTCTAATTTCCCTCTAATTGTCAGATCATGTATTCCCCACTCAGACTAATGGGATGACTCTGGAGTACGCATATGTCAGGGCACAGACCTGGGCTATGTTCCACATCATAGTTCTACAGCAAAGGATTGGGGCCTTAGATTTTTGAACCAATTGCAGGGTCTCCCCCACTCCAAAAAAAGGTTTTTTTAAAAAATATATTGTGCCTGTACAGAAACTAAAAAAGAAAAAAGTGAACATTCAGCAGAGAACTTTATATAAAATACCACTGAATTAACTTACAGTACATTTGTTAAACATGAATAGCTCTAATAATGACATTTCATTTAACAATGCCCTTTGTCTTTTCAGTTCATCAGTTACCTATTTCAGTAATGAACTGCAGTCATACCATTCTGATTTTCTCCTAATGTAAAGGCTGAGATCACTTCGCTGCTAGTGGAGCATGGTGCTATTATTCAGTTTGTGGCTTAAGAAAAAAAAAAAGCTATAGAATAGAGCACTATTCTAATTGGCCCACGGATGCTGAAATCTGGGATTGCTAAGGGCAGCTAATAATTCTGTTTAGCTTCTGTTGGGAAGAAATAAAGTAAGCAAGGTATCTCCACCAGCCCCAACGATGGTATATATGTAGTTGTAAATAGCAGATCTAGAGAGCCAGTTTGGTGTAGAGGTTGAGGCATCAGGCTTGAAACTGGGAGACGGTGAGTTCTAGCTCCGCCTTCGGCACAAAGCCAGCTGGGTGACCTTGGGCCAGTCCCTCTCTCTCAGCCCTAGGAAGCAGGCAAAGGAAAACCACTTCTGAAAAACCTTGCCGAGAAAACTGCAGGGACTAGTCCAGGCAGTCACCGGGAGCCAAGACTGACTCAAAGGCACAAAAAAAAAAAAAAAAAAAAAAGCAGATCTAGCCTTCATAGGTGTTGGGATAGGAGGGAGACTGGAAGGCCAGAAGCTGTTTATTAAATGTCATTTTCACTGTTCTTTGTTTGGTGGTATTGGTGCAGATCTTTAGCCAGAGTCAAGAATCTATAATATGCATTATTAACAGACTCCAAAACAGACTTCCTGGACTCAGGATAGAATTATCAGGATACTAAAGTGACTATATGAGGTCCTACTCTAACCCAGATTAAACAAAAGCCATCATGACATGATCCATAAGGCTTTAATTAAGAAATGAAACCCAATTTGGTGACTTCCATGACTCTTACCTATTCAAGGTATCTGTAAATAAAAGAGAGAGAGCACTTTCCAAAGCACAAACTCCTTTTGCTTTTCTGCCACCAAAAGAATACGGAACAAGAGCTCTTTCAAAACGTAGTCAGTGCAAAAAAAGTGGTCTATAAATTTTTGCTTTCTATTAAATACATATACACACAGACAAACACATATTCCCCGATGTATATTTTAGGGGCAAAGCATACCAAAAGGACTCCCCCTCCATGCTAAGAGCTGCTGCATCTTTAGATCTCTCTCAATTACTACCCACGGTATATTTAGGCATTGTGCAAGAGCAAATTTTACAGTCCATGAAGAAATGAAGTGAAATCTAGATGAAATTCATTGTGACAGGTTTTCTGTTAGTGCCCCGATGTGTCTGTATTACAGAAGATAGACATTCTATTAGCATGGAAGCTCCCATAATGGACTGTGAATCATTTCAGGTAATAGAGATGCCAAATGGAATGACTGAAAAAAGCACTATTGAATTCCATTAGAGATCTTTGTTTTGGAATCAGTCATTTCTTTGTGAATAACCAACTATATACTTCTTGACCCTATCATCAAGCAATAATTGCAAACTAATATCACAAAACATTAATCTGAGTTACTGTTCAATTAAAGCTGCTTTCTCTGGGATTATTTCTGTACTACAAAATGTGTATTAGATGCAATAAGGATTACCAATACAATTTTGGATTTCTGCTACAGAATAATGCATTTTTTCCATTCTAATTTTCCAATTTTTGCTTTTCATAATTAGGTTTAAAGAACCTTCTACATTCATTTATATGTATACCTATGTATATATGTATGCAAATATATATACTGTACATACACAGAGGCACATATACACAAGCATATTTGCCAAATCAAAATAACTGCAACCAACAAATAATGTGAATAGTCCTTGTACAGTCTTAGTTAATATTAGTTAAATCAATAAATAATCCTCCATCTTACAAGCCAAACAGTTCCACCTTATCCATCTATCACATATGATTTATCCAGCTTCATAATTGCTTGGATAATTAGTACAGGATTTAGGTTCATTTGGTATGCCAAACCCTTTGGGAATCTTTGAATAATTACTATTTGTGGAGATGATCAAGTTATGAATTATTCTTCCCCATACAGAAAGGTGGCTTGGGAATGTAGCAGTATGTCTTTTTTCATTCATTGCCCTTAATATAAATAGAAGTTTCCATATCATTCTGTGCTGAACATACTTTAGATTAAATATATTTTTAAAAAATGCATGTCTGTGAGCTGCTTATTTGCTGTCAAATACGTTTTTGAGGTGGTATGTGTATAATTCAGCAGAGAGGAGCGGCAGCAGAAGACAACATTGGTGTATGTATGCTGTGCCTCTGCTATCGGTGTCACATACTGTAAAGCCATCTATGCTAACCAATCTTAACCCTGAATGGAATGATTCAAAGAAGTGCCTCTTCTGTTCTCTGAAAGGAAATGCTTTTGAGTATCTCTAACCAGTATGTACATGGGGTGTTTTCTTGCCAATACAAGTGAATGGATGAGATCTTGTGTGTGCATATTTCACTGAAACAGAGCTCTGTTCTTTAATAGTATTCTTTCATGAATGGGATTACACTGATAAATGCTGTATTAGGTGGTACAGCCTATATTATAAACATTATAGAATTGAGCTGATCACATTTCGTTTATCAAGAAAGCATCTACTTATTTTGAGGGGCAGAGAAGAGGATTTGCTCTTTATAAAACATATCTGAACACTGATTTATTTTTCTTGACAAAAATCCAATGAGATATTTGTAGTAAAAAGAAACTTCTACATTTCCTAAAGAAAATAGTCTGTTTTTAAATCCAAGAGATCAAGGTTATATCTCTATGCTGGCATTATCTCTGCTCACAGGCTGAGAATGAGACTTTTCTTACTGTTGTAATGACAGGTGTAAGATTAACTTTGTTAGGTGTTGAACCATTCATGCAAACTAAATTAAATTAATGGAACAAATTTCTATCATAATTAAGATAAAAATTCATGTCAGCTGTAACCTTGCTGTACACTAATTATGTACAAATGATTTATCATCTGTTTCGCCCAGAATATTAATCCTCACCTCATTGATAACTCCAGCCAGTGTTAAGAGATGAGAGTTGATTAACAATGACAGATTGGGCAACCACACTGCAGAGTGCCTATACAACCAGGGAAGCCAATAAAACTTAAATGGCACCTCTTATTTAGAAATCCATTCCCATGGAAACAGATGCATGCTTAATGAGGGGAATGGAGATGATTTCAGTAATGATGGATATTGGAACAGTGGGCAGAGCCAATCAATAACAATTAACTACTTAGTCTACTAAAGCTATGGTTCTATAAAGCAGGTTATATACACATTAAACAAAACTTAGTTCAGGATGGGCTTTATATAATGTCTTTATGTTTTGCTGTTAATGTTATTTGCTTTAATAATTATGGAAAGCACCACGTAGATTATTTATGCTAAGAAGTTATTTTTTCTGGTTTTAAAAAGAGTAATAATTTTTTTTTTTTAAGTCATTTGGAAATCCTTAAAATGTCCAGATGGGGTACCAAAAAGTAATTACATTGTGAAAATCCATGTATGTACAGGTTGTCTACAAATCTTTATTGCTATTTGAGTATATCTATGAAACCTGATATTGTCAGTCCATGTTCCTTATCAGTAACAGGGTTTATATCTATACATAAAGGACTTTGAAATTTCTATTTCAGCATATATCTTGGATTCCCTTTGGTTTCTAGGTTTATATATATACTAGAATGTTGATGTAACATTTGATCTGGTTATAGGTCTTCCAAAGGAACTCCACGAGTCACACCTTTCTAGCAACTTATTCTATTACCTATTTATTTGGTTCCTCAAACAATAGGAAGCAGCAGCAAATAAAAAAACTTGGTTTGTACATAACACTAACCCATAATGTAGTTGATTTGTTTTTAACTTAGCATCATATATAAACTCATCCTAAGAAAGAAACCACAGGGTTTGACTTTATACTAGGCAGAAAAAACAGATCACTTCAGATGTCAGATTGAAACATATAGTAAATCGGGGCCAACTTCCCTATATGGCTCTTCTGATCTTGGAGATCCTAGCTACCTCAATGCCTTGATTTAAGAGCCCTTCAGAGTGAAACATCAGCTTAATAACATGATTGTCCAGAGACATTTGCTACTCCAGTGCTTTGCTCTGAGGAACCCCCACGGGGGTTGGGTTAACATATCATGCTAAGCATGCCATCTAAAACCACGTTATCACATATGTGAATTATGATCTCTATTTATGGTAATAGACTTTTATTTTTTATATGTATATATACACACATACATACATACACATACACATACACAGCAGAGCACACATTTTAGAGGCACTGGCCAAAAAAAAAAAAAGTTCTGCACCAAAATTTGGATTGAACAACCATAAAATCTTTGTACAGTATTCAGGATGGGACAAACTGGCTTGTCCCCAGAGGTTTACTAGGTAGACAGTCCAAGGTTAGTGTTAGAAAAGGCATCATTACGTAAGGATACAGTCTTAGCTAAGCCTGGGACAGAAGGCACACAAAGTTTTATACCAGCTATCAAAATCCAGAGGGTGGGCAGTAAGATCCTGTCAGATCTAGGTAAAGGCCAGAGTTTCCAAATAGTCAGGCAAAGCTTGGAATCAAAACACAGAAGTTACACAGTCAGTCTGCATGGAGGTTCTAGTATTTAAGCAGAAGCTCCTAGACCCCGTTCAGGTGCAGCTGGTACTGATCTTAGCTAGTTGCAAGAACTGAGGTATTTGAGAGTAAAACCAATTCCTCAGTAAATTGCTACTTACTAGTCCCAGGGTGCTCATACAAATAATCTACCACTTCCCTACCTTTATGCCTTTTCTGTCTCGATGTGATGGCTGGGTTTCTCTCATAGTCTGGGTATTGGGGTCAGAAGTCATGGTACAGGCTGAGGCTGTGCAGTTGGCTTCTGCCAGGATTCTGGTGTTACAACCTGGCTTCCCAGAATCAAAGCTGCCCCTTGCTTCATTGAGCCCCTACTCTTCTTTTTTGGTTGAAGATCCATCTGATGGATCTTTGGATGGAAGGGACAATGGCTTGTTCTATCTTTGTGTAGTTTCAGTCCTGTATATAAATTCATTTTATCAATGTTAGGAACAGGAGAATATGTAACATATTTCACCAACTATATCACTCAGCTATAAACTTGCTCCTTCTTTCCTTCCTTATTATATTTATTTATTCATTCAATTTATATAGCCACCCATCTCACATACATGATTCTCCTTCCTTCCTTCCTTCCTTCCTTCCTTCCTTCCTTCCTTCCTTCCTTCCTTCCTTCCTTCCTTCCTTCCTTCCTTCCTTCCTTCCTTCCTTCTGCAATATTTCAGTCTACAGTTTGCATTTTATTCCAACCGGCAAAATGTGTTTCGAATGCTTAAAAGTTTGGACTACTAATGAATGAATGCATAGTCCTTGATAAATGTTGAAAGTTGATGATGGCCCATTGGCCTCAAAATTTGTAAACCCTAATGTGTAAATGCCAGGCTAGAGTGAAGCTATGGATTTGTTTTATTCAGACTATCAAAACAAACTTTGGAGCTGAACAGCCAGCTGAGGCTGTTATAACCCCAAATCAGTGGTGCAATTAGGTTAATTGAACTTTGGTCTAAGATTAGACTTTTGCAGACAGCAGCATTCTTTATCTGATAATGTGCATTACTTCACTTACTTCAAAGTATGGAAGAGAAGAAAGAACAGGTGATATAGTGGTTAGAATGCTAATGTGCAACTGGAGAGATGAAGGTTCAAAACATCACTAGGCTATAAAGCCCCCCTAGATGTCAATGGGTCAGACACTCAGTCTAACCTGCTCTAAAGATAGATTGTTCTGAGGACAAAATAGAAGATGAAAACTCTTCTGAGCTCCTAGACCAACAATGAGCAACCAATGAATTGAGGCTATATGCAACCCTGAAAACATTAGTTGATGCTGCGATGCAATATTCTGCCAAGTTTCAATGGGAAGCCATCCAAAAGCAAAGCAAAATAAAGTGGGCATACTGAGCTCTGGTTAGGCTTACATTGTTAAATTAAACCAAATTGTCCATCACCTGCCTCCTTCTTTGCCTTTAAAGCAAGGCATAGAATCTAGTACACACGTATGGCAGAACGCTATGATGACAAATCAGTGGTATTTTCCTCTGAAATACAAACCAACGCTAAAAAAAGTATTTTTCAAATAATCATGATCATGATATAGAAAAAATCTCTCAAAACCCTGAGTACACATTTTCATACCCACAAAAGTAAAATCCACAGACTGCCACTGAAAAGGCTGAGGTTCATACATACCATTCTTTAGCAAGATCCCTGGGAAACATCTCATGTTATATGTCCCTACTCTTTAAAAGAAATAACAAACATACATTTTATCACCAGAGCTCCCAGATAACTAAAGGTCTACTCAGACACATTTTATTTAGTATTCACCATTGTTGATTAAATTCCAGTTAAGCCAAGGAAGAAGCACGCTTCTCGCATTTCCTGGAGAAAAGCATTTCTTTCTCCATACTTTTAGCAATTTCAGGGCTAATTGCCTTTGAATTTGTAAATGCAGATAATTAGAAGAATTGTATGTAGAAAGGATTAGCCAGAGCGTATGCAGAGCAAGTCAAGTATTTGATTCTCCCATTTAATTTTGAACCTAATATCAACTTTAAATAACAGAGAGAGCCATAAGATTTATCATCTTCTCCTCTCCAGGGGAAACACAGCTGCTCTGAACCTAATCAGCCACATTCTATCTCCAGTGCTCTACACAAATGCTAATGGGGGGAACACTGATGTGGCAGAACAAAAATGGATCATAAACACTTCCAGTCAGATGTGGCAACTAAAAATTGCCCTGCATATTCTCAGGCAGATTCAGTGCTTGAGCTGTGCAATGTCTATTAGTCCTCCTCCCTCCTTCTCATGAATAAAAATTAGGAAGGTAGGAGATCCCAAAGGGAAGTACATTAAAAAAGAAAACCACATAAGTATGTGCGTGCACCTATAAACCATACTCAAAATCAGTATGCACGGCAACCTCTCTTATAGCAAGTTAATATTCTTTACATGCCACATCTACTGTTTAGTAATTCTGCAACAATCTATTCTGAAAGACCCAGTGAACACATAAAGGTGCTTTGTATTGGTCTGATTGCAGCTCAGGACTATCACCTTTGACAGGCAAAATTTCTCCATGTAAGGGAATGAATGTGGACAATACTTATGAAGGACACGGAGGATCAAAGAATGATCAGTAGAAGCACATTATGCCAGTGGAATCCTTATGCACATCAGGGGTCCCAAGACAGCCTTCAAACTGGAGTATCCAACAACCTGCTAGTGTCTAAAAGAAAAGAAAGTACTGACATTTTTTAGCCTTCTAGTATTGATTACTGGTCTTTTTGAAAATGGAGCAGTGCTCCACATGAAACTAAGACAGATCTAGTCACTCCTTGAATGTTTAGATTCAAGAATCTTGCTCTAGCAGCACTGCAAAGTTCCATCCAGAATAGATCTCCCATGGCAAGCCATGGTGAACCTTGAGAGTTATACAAATACCTACAATTCTTCTGAAAATAAGACCCTGCATGGGATATCCCATGCAGATCTATTATACATTCATTGCCAAAGAGTTTCCCAAAGCACATGCTGAAAGATCATACCTTCTTGGCTACTTATAGCATCATCTGGCATAAGGCAGAGGATGGAATAACATGGAAGAGAAGGTGGACACAATAAGATATGCCAGTAAGATATGTTCAGTGGGTAGAAATCTGAGGCTCAGTGCAGATTCAATTTGAAACCTGATTTGGCAGGAACTGGGAGAGCTAGAGGCTCCAACTAATAGTCAGACCAGAAGGGAGACAATTATTAGCACAGCCACATTAGCTGGGTCCACACTGAGCCATTATTTGAATAGTGACTTGGTTTGTGTAAGTCATAAGCCACGGATGATGTCTTACAAACCTCAGTGGCTGGGTTCTCATCACCTAAGCCCAGACCAAGCAAACTGCATCATGGCTTAGGGCAAGGGCAGTCAATCTGTGCAAGGTGGAGAGGCCACAACTCAGACTTCAAATATTCTAGCAAGTGCAGAAGGCCATCTGTTAGTGGGGTGATGTGAGTAGAATGGGCATGGCTGAATATCTGTGGCACATCTAAGAGATTTTTTTTTTTAGGAGATTTAAAGGTGAGAATGAGAATGGGAGGTCACTGGGAGATGAACAACTCCCATTCCTACCCTTAAAACCACCATCACCTCAAAACAGCCCAAGATCATGACACAGAAATTCAACCATTTTTTGGAAGCTGGTGGCTCCTTGTATACTGCTTACCCCTTCCCCTGTTTCAGTGTAATAGCTGAATTGAGAAATAATTCTTCATTCTCTGGATTTTGTTTTTTCATTATACAATATATTCTATATCAAGCTTAATAATGCTTAGTAAGCAAATTTCAGGATGATAGAGATATAATTGTGGCTAAATTCCTGATTAAATGTTTTCTGTTGCCTCCTACTACTTGGCCAGTTGAATTTGAGAGTCTTCTTGCAACTAGTGAGAAGGAAAAATTAATGTCCACTATGACTGTGAGCTGAAGTAAGCATTGACTATATGCTCAGATGCTGATATGACTAAAGTAATTCAACCAGTCTGTGCTGGGGTTGAACAGATTTCAATGGCTTCTGTAGCTGTATCTTGATGTATACATGAATGAGTAAACATTTACAGATAATGGCAATCATTTTCATGCTAAATTTAAAGACATAAGAGCAACTATGGTGTTATTTTCTGGTCATTTTGCAAATCTAGCATCTCTGCGGAACAAATATCCACCTCTATCCAGCCAACACTAGGATAACAACTTGTTATTGCCAATATCTAATTCTGTTTCATTCTGGAAAAAGAAATAAGACTGCATATTGTCCTGTGTTCTCTTTATCTGTTTGCCACAAATAAGTAGATATTAGAAATATAAGCAAACAACATCATTTTGGAATGCAAGAAACATAGGGGGCTTTTGCACTGTGAAAACTATTCAGTTCAAGGCATCTCTGGTAAACAGGCATTTTTATGCAAACATCTTTAAAAGAGAAAACTGGCTTGCTGCACTGCTAGATTTTAATGAGGATTTGAAGCCAGGGTCAGAGGTATATTTCTTCTTGTTTCTGTCTCTCCACTCCCACCCCCACCCCACCCCCCACCCCCACTCCCCCAGTAGACTAATGAGGAAAGTGGCAGACACTGAAACACTTCACAGCTGAGTAATTTCCAAGGCGTCAAGAACGGCACAATTCATAGAAGCACACACTGGCGATACACACATACCCTGCTGAAAACTATACAATAAACATAGACTGGGTGTGCTGGCCAGAATAAGTTATCACCACTAGGACAGAGATCTTGGGGTAAGCTCCCATAGGAAATTTAAACCAAAAGAGTCAATTTAAGGCATCCCTAGCAGTGCATTCAATTAAAATTAAATCTTAAAAAAAAAAAAAATGGAAGTCGGGGGGGAGAGAGATCAGCTGCTTCTTCACTAGACCAGCTGCCCAAAGGAAAAAGGGGGAACTAACTGGCTATGACCCTGAACCATTGGTGTCTGTGAACTGTTTGCAGATTGCTAAATAATACCTACTTTCAGTTACCAAAGAAATAAAGGAAGGAGTTAATTTCAATTCATTCTACAGGAAGGGAAATTGATTTAATATTTAATTATCTGTAGTTCATTCCCCAGCCTGGTTCAAATATCATGCTAAATGAGAATTTTGGGAGTCGCAGCCCCAATAGATCTGGAGAATGGAAGTTAGGGGAAGCTGCTGGACATTATCAGCATACAGCTTCTTCAGGTTTCTGGAGTTAAAGAAATAACATTCTAAAACTACTGTTATTTATAATCTATTGAGTTCTTGGCAAAATAGTTTCCGCACTATTAAACTTAAACTATACTGTTTGATGTTCCCCTTTCTCATTCTTAAAATACTGGAAATAGTCATAAATGATGGTGAATCTGGAGAGGAATGATATTTAACTTGTGACTGCAGAGAGAAAAAGAGAACAATATATATGTTAAAAATACTGAAATTCATAGGAAAAAAAATGCTTATGTAGAATTAGTATAATAAAAAATCATTAAATTTAGATGCCACCCAACTCCCAGCAATGCTGGGATTTTGGTTTTGCCATGCCATCTTGAGATACTTTGCTGCACTTAAAGTCTTGTTGCACTGTCCAGATGTCAGTTCCTTCTTCATACATCCAACACTTCCTCCATGATGTTTCTTGAAACACATTAGTTCACTTGCTGCTTGAAAAGACATGCTCAGTGCAACATAATGAAAGCCTGAATTATAAAGAGTTTCACCGGCCCATTAGGAGGGCAAAAATCCTAGGCTAACAATATAATAGTAATAATAGGCCTAGCGAAAGGACCACAGTAGAGTGAGGAAGTCTTCCAAGTTCTCTAAAAATAAAATAGGTAGAATGTGAGGTTGGGGTCACAAGTTCCAGATTTCAAATATACATTAAGACAAGACTTTCATAAAGTGATCTTGGATAGCGAACTTTCCTTTAGCCAAATGTACTTCATAGGATTATTGTAAAGATAAAATGGAAGGCCCTTTCATTTTATTATACTATGACCTCCTTGAAGAAAGGGTTAGATATAAATATGACAGACATACACAGACAGCCACTAAAGCAAGATCAGCCTTATGATTAGGAATCACAAAATTGTGCAGTTGGGAGGGACCACAAGTAGTCCAACTCTAAGAAGACTGAAGAAGCTGCTTGAGAAGTTGATGCTGGGAGCAGGAAGTATTCAAGGAACTCTTTTGGTCACCTGGCCTGTCTTTAAAATTAGCTTACCTATACTCAATCAAAAAAGATTTATATGATCTGAAGAGAAACCAGAATATTGTGGGAAAGGACATTTTTTCCATGCTCATTTTGTGAGAAGATATTTAGATTATACTATAGGTAACTGAATATTCCTGGTCTGTTTCTACTGCTACACTATTATGTGGAATACTATCTTTAGGATAATCTACTTGAGAGCAAAAAGTCTTGCTTACTTGTTCCTACAGTTAATAAAAATTACTGCCTTAGTCAAGATATAATATTAAATTGTCCTGTTCATAGCACTGAAATAAAATTCATCTGTCAATCACTTGGCTTCTATATCTGGAAAGTAGTGAGAGGTAGGGATATGCAGCTCAGTAAAAGTTCACTCCATTTTAACTGACTCCATTAGCACAATAACGGTAACTTTTTAATGGATTAAAAAAAAAACTATAGAAAATGTTATCACTGTCTCCAAACAGATGGTGCCTTTATAAGCATTCTCTCCTTTATTTGCGTTGCTGTTGATTTAAATTGTCAGATGACCATTTCTTAAAATGTAACTTCTTGTTTTATTTTCTTTGACACATATATTTTCTCAATGCAAGTTTCCTTGATGTAAGCCCTTAAAATGTAATAACCACTATTGGTATGCAAATTTCAGCGCTTACTTTTTTTCTAGACATCTTTTTGGGAGGAGTTTTAATCTGAAAAAGACAAATGGTAACAGATTTCAATTGATGCTAGTGTCTGTGCCCTTGTAAAGTGTGATTGGAGCAGGATACCCAAATTTATCTCCAACAGACTTCATGACATTATTTTTCAGACCTAGTATGGCATAATCTTGTACTTTGCTTCAGACAGCAAAATAGCTTGGATCAGCCCATACATTATTTAGCAAATGCATAGATATGCAGTGAGTCCCAGAGTAAGATAAACTAAGCTGAATCTGGTAAAAAAGCTCTAAAAATATCAGTATGATTGCGCTCCTATTACCCTCATTCTCTTCTATTAGTTCCCTTGTCTTTGTCATGTGTAGCTACCCAATGCATAGTTCTTAAACCTGGAAAAGAATATGAAGTTTATTATCCAATGATATTTCGAGAATATGATATATTATCCAATGATAGAGATAGAGAGAATAATTTCATATTTTTTTTAGTAAAGTCTGATAATAATATACTTGGTGATATGATATTTGAATGGTATGGTTTGCCTGGTGGTATAATTTTCCAGGCAAAATCTCACCTTTATTGATGTAGAGCAATACTAATTAGCTGTTAAATTAGCTAAAAGCTAAAATGTTAATCGGCTACCAAACTTTATAGCTAGTAACGTTGGGTGGATGTTAGGAATCAGAAGCCAAAGATCACAAACTAGGAGTCTCAACTGAGGGTTAAAAACAATAATGCTATTATTGCCTAAGATCCCAATTTAACCTAACGGACCATCGTTCTTTCAGGCCAAGGGAAGCGATGGCCAGTGAACATTTTATAACACAGGTAATTCCCCAGTTAGTAGCTGGTTGGCAGTGTTGTATTACCCTGGACAACGGGCTTTTAGATCTTTGGATTTCCAGTTCTAGGCCCAGCAGCCCCTCAAATGATTAAGTCCTGGGTCTTCTCCATACAAGGGCCGTGCTACAGTTTGTTTGAAAGTCTTAGCCTAATTTCAAAGTTCCCTATGGGTAATCAGTTCTAGTAGGTGACCTATCCCATTTGAGGTAGTCTACTGCATGAAGAAAGACAGAAAGAAAAGGCTGAGAGAAAGGTAATGTAAACAAGTTGCCAGAATAGCTTGGCGGGGCGGGGGGGGGCAAAAAGAGAATAAATGACTTGCTTACTTTGAACCCTGACTCCACCAACTATTTTGCTTACCTGCCATAGATTACATGTCCTTAACAGAAAAAAATTGCTCACCTCTGCAGTAAATTAAATCCACAACAAAGTGCAAAGCACCAAACTATGCAGCAAATAAACTGAACATCTGTGTCTTAATAGTATTTCTGTCTGCCACAAATATTACAAATGAAATCTATAGGTTTCTATTCTATTGTTCATAAGACGCATTACATACAGTCCTTTAAACAAGCTAAACCTTTTTACATATATCAAAAACTTACTTGATACTTGACTTTAAACACTTCCTCAAACAGACCACATATGGTAGACAGTAGGGAAACTCTTGATTTTTTGGACTTTGTTTTGTATTTACTTTGTGGGATATAACCCTCTCCTTTTGTGTCTGGATTGTACATCTCTGCAGTAAAACATGACTGGAGGTAATAAAAAAAATCTGCTTTGTCCTCAGTGCATTAAAAAAGGAAGAATGCATGTGACATTATAGCTTTTTTCTCTTTTCCTTTCGATGTTTTCACATAGAGTGGGCACAATATCATTAGCTGGGTTCCCATTTGCTAAGCCATGGCTTGTTTAACCTTGGCTTGTTATATAAAACAGATTGTTGGGTTCAGATACCACACTTTGTAATCTAAATTATATTATACCTGAGCCTTAATACACTGGCCTTAATTTAACCTGCTTTAGTCTTTCTTAATTCCATGTCCTCCAGATAAGGTAGATTACAGCTCCAGGAATTTCTAGCCAGAACAGCCAATGATTATAATGGTTTGAAATTTTGGGAGTTGTAGACCAATTTATGCTGGTCTATGACTGTAATAAAAATTTGATTCGATTTGGAGTAGTCCAATACATTTGCAGAAAAAGAAGTTTCTCCATTTTAACTGTGACTGAATCCAACCCATAGCATTTTTATTTATTGGCTTTGTTAAACACGAACAGTGTATTTATGTACCTGCCTTGAGCTGGCAAGATAGAGATCCAATTCACTATATAAGTGAAAGAAGTAATATTTGTGTAACACAGATCATTTGCAGCACTGACGATTCTTAGTACTGAACCTATTCCTAGAAAACTGATAGGTCTTACTCACAAATGACACACTAGCAGTTTGATAAATACATAACAACTTGAAAAGGAGTTTCTCGGGACACACAGTGTTATTCATTGGGTCAAAAGGATTCCCTTTTCCCTAGTCCCATGGCCAGTCTCTTAATGTTTCATTAGTATTTATTGGACACTCTAAGATGATAGCTGATTTTTTCCTCTTCACCAACGTCCCCAAAGGATAAACAAAACCCGCATACTACAGTGCAATAAAAAATAAGCTTATATACTTTTACCATATTATCTCAGTGCCACTATCTGACAAATGAGGGTAAGGGAATACGGTAAAGTCATATTCTATGGCAGGCATAATGCTTATCAGTTTATTTTCCTTTGACCTTCTGCCGTAGAAAATTAATTCACTCAAGCTCTCCTCAACACTTCAAACATTAGGAGTGGGGGAAAAATAATGTTAGTGCTAGTGAATATAATCTCTGCAGGAAAGCTGTGCAATTATTCAGTGGTCTAATCTTATCTCTTGTTTCCTTTTTTTTTATGGCAAGTCTCCATTTCAGCGCATTAGATATATTGGGCTATTGCCCTGCATCTTCCAACCACAGTAAATAAATGCAGCTAAGTGCCACAAAGAGTGAAAGAGCTTATAATGGGAAGTGTGAAGAGACACCCATGCCATTCATCATTCTGCTCTGTCCAATATTGGGGCTCTTTTTATCAGTGGTATCCGTAGTCATGTCATCACCTCTGGTATAAATCTTCTGTCACTGGCTGTCGTTTCTGTACCCTATTAAACCCATGCTCTCCTATAATCACCAAATGACCTTTGGATGTCTTTCATTAACCCCTGACCTAAACCTTGCCAGTGTCTTGTTGGTAGGTAAATCTATGACATGACATTTGCCTATAACCCTACATTTATCTCCATTTATTAATTTGTGCCTTTTCAGTGATTGCTCCCAAGTTGAAACCTGGTAGGAATTTTAGATAAGAGTGTCTTTAATGCCCTTGAACATAATAAGCTTTAGGCATACAATATATGCACTTTATTCTTACAGCATATCCTAGGTGATGCTAGTAATATTTCTTACAAACACACACATATAACCCTCTAACCCTGGAAGTCTACCTCTTGATGACAAGTGATGTCAATTATTCCTGACCACAAAAGTAGAACTTTGCTTTAGAAAACAAAAGGCACCATCTCTTAGGAAGCTCTGTGGTGCAACACTCACTCAGTGAAAAGGAATTGTGCAAAAAGCATTGCCAAACATATTTCATTTTAGCTACTTACCTCTCCTTTCCTTGGTTTGATTAATTAATACTTTTGATTTAAAAATTTAACTGTATGCCTGTGACACATCTAAACTTTGAAAGTGGAAATCTGTTTGGAGTGTGAGGTTGCATCCTCAGATGGACATTTTTAAAAACTATATATAAATTAAATATTTGCAGAAGGTACGCTGCTTAATCTCAAAAGGAGTTAGTTAGTTAGAAGCCACAGAGTCCAGCTCAGCTCCCGGTGACTGCATAAACAAATATCCATCATGTCAATCTATCTCTAATAAAATTTATCTCTAATAAAAAGCTGTAGTTATTTCAGGGATATTCCTGTAATCTCCTTGATTACATCTTTACCCCTTATCTGTGGTCTTCCTCTTCTCCTCTTCTTCTTCCCTCAATTTTGCCAAGCAATAATAGTTTTAGAATTTAGAATTAGGATTAGAATTCTTATGAAGTTTTCTTTAGCTACTTGTATTTCTTAGTGACAAATGGATTCCTGAAACAAAAGTCTTCTGCTTGCTTTCTTCCCTGCACTTTTTCCAGTTTCTTGTAGATTCCAACCTTTAATCAGGAGCTGGAGGACAATATTATTTCTCTTTTATTTCTAGAAGTGCTCATCTTCTTCCTTTATTTTTAAAAATATACAAATATTTCCAACTGGCAGAAGGGAGGGGTTTGTAGTAATATCTGAATAGAAGATTCTAAGCCATACCCCAGTCAGCTTTGATGTTAATTAAATGCAACATGGACAGCTGTCAATGAACATGGGTAAGGAGTTGCCTGCCCCTTGAATGCAGAGACCTACATATGTAGAAGTATAGTTTGTATCGAGCCATCACTGGGTACATATCAAGATTTGACACAATCTTGATTTTCTGTGGAAATCTACACTTTGTGGGATATTCATTCAACTCTAGACCTAAGAAGGAGGCAATGGCAAGCCACTTCTGAAATCTTGCCAAGAAAACTGCAGGGACTTGTCCAAGCAGTTGCCAGGAGTCAACGCTGACTTGGAGGTGTGTGTGCGTGTGCATACACACACACACACACACGTGTACTATTATAATGCATATTAAGGGTGCAATGCTTTGAAGAGTTTGACACATCAGAACACATTGTGTACTGTATAGTGTGGTTAGGACACACACATGTGCATTCCCAGAGGATTACCACTTTGAAGGGTTAGGAGGCCTTAGTAACTTCAGGGACTATAGCCACATCTTCACAGCTGTTTTGCTGTGCTCCTTTCCCATCCTGGAGCTGGCAGGATATCATGCCATTCTAAATCCTGCTGCCCTAACGGTGCACTCGTAGTGCATACAGAGGATGGGGCTGTGTTGTGGTGCTGTCCATACAACTTTAAGATGCAACATACTAAGCCATCACAAATTATGAGCTCCCTCCCCAATTAATAATTGTTGTTGGTGTTCTTTAGAAATTCATGTTTCAGGCAAGCCACTTGGACAAGTCCAGTGGAAGTGTCTGAAGCAAATCTTGTAAGGTTATCTGCAGTGAATTTGTGGCTGTGACTCTGGAGGAAATGGACAATATCCTCTGGACTGTGAACTCAGCTACTTGCTTGTTAGATCTGGGTCCCTTCTGATTGGCAAAGGCTGCACAAGAGGTGACCTATGGCTGGGTCCATGCAGTGGTTATCATCCTTTTGAGAAAGAGGATTGTTCCCTTGGACTCAAGCAGGAAGTGGTGCACCTCCACCTCAAGAAACCATTGCTGGACCCAATGATTCTGGACAACTTTTGTCTAGTCTCCAACCTTCCCTTTTTAGGGAAGGTTGTTGAGAAAATGGTTGGGCTCCAGAAAGTCCTGGAGGAGACAGATCTGGACCCCTTTCAGCAGGACTTCAGCCTGTGTTTCAGTACACAGACAGCATTGATTTTGCTTGTTGATGACATGTGGCAGTGTTGGGATAGGGGTAATTCATCCAAATTGTGTTCCTTGCTCTCTCAGTTGCTTTTGATACTATTGATCATGATATACTTCTGGATTGGTTGTGAGGCTTGGGAATGTGAGGCACATTATGTGATGGTTCTTTATCACCAGTTTCAATCAGCGTTAACAAAGAAAGACAGAGATCAAGTCCATGGCCTCTCACTTGTGAGGTGCCACAAGTCTCATGTTCTTGCCCTTTTTGTTTAACATCTACATGAAATACTGGGTGAGATCATCTGTCTGTTTGGGGTCAGGCATCACCAGTATGCTGAAGATAGCCAACAATACATCTCAATTCTAGGCTGACCAACTGTTTAAGTTCTATTCCAGTGTCTGGAGGCTGTGTGGGTCTGGATGGGAGAAATAGACTCAGGCCCAGTCCTGACAAGACTGAGTGGCTGCAGATATTTGTCTCCCCCTCCCCCCCCCCATCTGCCGACATTCCTTCTTTGGTCTTGAATGGGGTTGCACTTGAGCAATCTGGGGGTCATCTTGGATTCACAGCTCACAACTTTCACAACTTGAAAAGCAGGTGGCTGCTGGGGCTAAGAGGACCAGAATGTCCTTCAGACAGTCACTCATGTCTTAGTCATTCACAAATGGATTACTGTAATGCATTATACATGAGATTGTCCTTGAAGACCACTTGGAAGTTATAGCTGGTCCAGGATGTGGTGGTGTGGGTGGTGATGAACATGCCTCACTATGCTCATGTGACTCCACTGCTCCATGAGCTGCACTCGTTACTGGCTGTATCTGGGTGCAATTTAAGGTGCTGTTTAACAGTTGTACATTCCTTTATGGCATAGGGCCTGGTTATTTGCGGGACTGTGTCAGTCCAATTGCTTTTGTCCATCCAGTGAGATCAAGGAGAGTGGGTATGCTTTGGATCCTATTGAACAAGCAGTGTCATCTTGTGGAATCTAGGAGGCATGCCTTCTCTGTTGTGCTCCTTGCCCTGTGAAATATCCCTCTAGAGATCGGGATGGCTCCCCCTCACATGACATTCAGGAAGGTA
Source organism: Python bivittatus (assembly GCF_059951505.1). Taxonomy (NCBI): domain Eukaryota; kingdom Metazoa; phylum Chordata; class Lepidosauria; order Squamata; family Pythonidae; genus Python; species Python bivittatus. Next base: position 86,356,248 of record NW_028277075.1, on the reverse strand, counting down.
TAAAGATCTGGCTATTCTCCCAGACAGGGCAGGGTGATGCTTGAATCATTTTGGGAAGGGTTTTTTGTTTAGATCTTTATTCTTGGCATGCTCATGATTTTTTCTGCTTTTTATATTTTCCTACTTTTTTAGCTGTAAGCCACCCATTGTTACTGGGAGTCAAACAGCCTCCAAATTGTACAAATAAATAAATAAATAAATAATCTAGGAATTGTTTAGGTAATGAATAATGAATGAATGAAGATATAACAGGTGCCTCACAAAGTATTTTTTTAAAAAATCCATAGTTAATATAGCCAAAATATATAGTTCTTGTAAAAATTTGCCTATTTGTTATTCTGCCTACTACACTAACAACTATAGTCAGTCTGAGCAATTTTGCTGCATCCATTAATTATGTGATCCATCTTTTTTTCTTTACAGAGTCTGCATTTACTGTTGTTTGATAACATATTCAATCTTGATTTCATCACATTTGTTTTTAATGCAGAAAATTAATCTTTCTGTTTCCTTCTTGATAGTGCCAGCTGGCAGCCAATCCCAACTCCTGGTCTTGTCCACTTTATTTTCAACTTCTTTTATGTATTGCCATGTAGTGGTTTACTTCTCCAATTTTCTAAACAGTTTTCCAATAGTTGACTTTTATAGTCTTTTTTTTTCCCTGCTACTTTCAGGAAGTTTTCTTTATACTTTGATGAGTATTTTCTCTTCCCTTGCCTCAGTGTAATCATTTAATCCATATTTTTCTGCTTCAACTGTCTGTTTTACCTTCAGTAAGCCATTCCTTCCAATTTATACTAAATATGTAGTCAATCAACTTCATGGATATAATGCATGATGCACTGTCATCAGCTTCCAGATCCTCCAGTCTAAATTGTTCAGTTCAAGCTATGTCCAGTTTACTATACCCGTAACATATTGCCTATGTATTTATGGCTTTTATTGTATCTCTACCATTTAACTTTGAATTTAGAATTTTTTGCACTCATTTTAAATATTCTGAACTTTGTCTAGCTTCTCACCCTGTCTGGTATAATTGAACTTACCAGTAGCTAAGCTACCACCAGCATAACTCCTGGTGTCATTAAGGCACACAAGCTCCCTTACCACAACAGGCTAGTGGTCCTCGAGAAGGGGCATTGTTGTTGTTATCAGCATAATTATTATTTGTGTGCCTTTTCTCCTTGAAATGCACCATCCTCTACTGTCCTCCAGATGTACTCGACTTCCAGCATTTATTGCTAACATAAATTCTAGAATTCTTCTGACCAGGCTGGTTAAGAATTCTGGAAGCTGGATCTCAACAAATCTGGAGGGCACCAGGATGGGTAAAACTGCTCTAATATTTACTAAACAAAATATTATGTAATATCATCACATTTAATCACTGTACTTCTCTTTACTGGGTACAGAGAAATGTATGGCATGACATAATTTTCTTTTCCTAAACCATAGAGGAAAGAATCATTTAAAGATACATGTGTATTTATCAGATTTGATTACTGGTGTAATCTGCAAGGACTCTTGGCAGGTAGCAAACACAACAAGGATACATAATTAAAACATCCACAGTACACAAATTAAAACATCCATGGTAAGTAACGATAATTAATTAAAGTTAAGGTTAAAATCAATTAATTAAAGTAGTATCCAGAGCCATCATACAAAGAGCAATCATAACATGAATAGTGTCAACCCAGTGAACCACCCAACGTTTTACAGAAGAGCTCCATCTTCACCAGCTTCTGGAAAGCAATCAACACTGGGATAACTTTAGCTTCTAGACAAAGGCTGTTCCATAACACCAGAGCCAATAAGGAGAAGCAATGTCTTCTGGCCTCAGCTTCCTTCACTTCACAAAAGCGAGGAGCACCCAATACTTTCTCTAGATATAAGCGTATCAGACAAGTCTACTGGAGAAAATGGTACAGGTTTAGGGATTCCGGTGACAGATACCATTGATACATAATTTTATAAAAATTCTCTTTAAGATTATAACATAATATAAATTTCAACCCTTTCTTTTACATATTTTCCCACTGTTCCATTTGTTTATCATGTCCAAAATTCTTAGACCATTTTATCTTACAGTCTTTAACTTGTTCATCTTCTGTTTCAAATCTCAACAAAAGTTTATACATTTTAGCAATAAGACATTAATCATTAGTACATAACTCAATTTCAAATAGTTATGTTCAAAACCAAGTCTTTTTATTAATTTTAAATCTTTCTATTAATTGTACATGTGAAAGCCATTAACGCATTTATCCTTCTGATGTCAAATTTTCTCTTGCTTTTATTTTAAATTCACCCTGATAGAAATCTAAAATATCACCATAAGCATTTCTGTTTAATTACCATTTCTCTTCTATAATAGGCTTCTTGTGGTGATAGCCATAAAGGTATTTCAGACACAATCTAGATTTATATCTATTCCAAATTCTCAAAATGGCAGGTCTAATAAAATGATTTTTGAAATCTATTTTAATCTTAACTTTGTTGTACCATAAATAGCTGTGCCATCTGAATCTCAAATCATGTCCTTCTAAGTCCTTCTGTTTCTCAGTGTCACCCACTCTTTTTCTTTTTCTGCATGCATTCATTCATTCTTTTTCCTATTTTCTTTCTTATTAGTTCTTGTTAGTTTTTATCTTTCCGTTTTTAAATAAAGTTATTATAAAAAAGAGAATGCTCATTCTGTTCAGATACTCCCATAATTTTTCATGTACAAGAAAGCAAGAAAGTTATTTTATGATTTGTATATGTTTAGATCTTGTTCATTAATGAGTTCATTTGATATCTTCTCTCAAGGTGACACTGACTTCTTCACTGATGTATTTTCCCAGTTTTGTTGTATTTTAATTATTTCTTGCTTTGTTTAATTGACTTCTTTTAATTCTCTCTGGCTTTTACTGCAATGCTACTCTACTTCTGTAAACTGTTTTGGAGTGTCCTTTTCAGGCTCAAAAGGCTCTGTATAATTTTCTAAAAATATAAATAAACAAGTAAGATATCACAAATTTAGGGCTAGGCTTTCCTTGGTTAGAAGCATTTTTCTGTTTCACATTTTGCTAACATGAAATAAATTATCCTAATTTTACCCCTTGAGCAATACTAATGGGAAAGGTTTCAGTATCAGCACCAATAAATGCAAAAAGTAAATATGCAAAGTAAATTAGCTACTGAAAACAATTAATTAGATTAAGCAATTTGATTTCTATAACATTTAAGATCCAAAATATGAAGCTGCTTGATGAAAGAAAACTCATATTGCTCTATGCATCTTATTCATTTGTAGCTAATTAAAAACAATTGTTTGTTGATGTCAAAATTAGTATCTGCAAGATGTGGCACAATAAGAAAAGCCGCTGATGGTGCCAGGCAGATCCATATGGGAAAAGGCATTCTTTTAGTAACCTGATCCTAAGTTGCTAATACCAGAGCACTAATTCTGTTAGGGAATATCTGCACTGCATCCCTAAGTTGTTTCTGCCCTATGCTTATGCTGGCTTAAACCATCTGGCTTCTTGGCTGTTGCACATTGTCTTTATTAATTGAATCAAGTGTTTTGGAATGTTCATTCCATTCAGATACTTCCATAATTTTTCATGTACAACACAATCAAAGGCTTTACTGTAGTGAGTGTGTATACACAACACAAAGTTAAATTTATATTTGTGTGCATACACAAACACACATTAAATTAAGCTGAAGCATCAAAATGTGCATACATATAGGTACAACAAGGAGCTTTACAATAAAAATGTATTTCCTACTGCCCTGTTGGTCTCTAATTTCGTTTACCTTTACCTTTACTGGAACTATTAAGTGAACTTTTGGTAACTACCGGCTCAACTACAGGGGCATTCCATCTTCTGCAAAATAGCCAATGAACTGTTAGGGTTAGCCTGTAAAAAAATAAAGCGCATCAGCCAAAACACATAGGAGTGTTCCAAGTGATTTAAGAGGGAATATGGTACTTTAAAACTGCAGGGAGGGTGAATTTAAAATAAAAGCAAGAGAAAATTTGACATCAGAACAGGGATTGCCAGGACTGCCATTACTAAGTGATGCGGTCATGTAACATTGTGCTTTACAACCACATCGTTTAGCAATGGAAATTCTGCTCCCAATTACCATCGTAACTCAAGGACTACCTGTAGGATTAACATGTCATCAACTGGCATCTTTCAGCCTTTTGGAAGATAAGGGGGCAGGACTGTGTCCCCCACACAAAGGTTGCCCAGTCCTGATTTGGGGCATATTAGGGTATTGAGTGAGCTTGAACAACTGTGGTTTATTCAATGAACTATAATTAGTATGTTTGTGATCCAACTTTCCACTTACTCATTGTGACACAAGAAAAATCTTCCCATGGAGCAATCCATACTGCCTTATAAGCCGAGTGGGTGGAGTCAGTGTTCTTGATTCTTTCCATATAAATTTCATACAGAAAGGAGGACATTTGCCTGGGACAATAGCATGTTGCTAGCTTCCACAGAATTATACAGCTGGGAAGCAGTCCCAAAATTAGCCATATTCGGGCAGAGTAACATTCAGTTCTAGGGTAGGCAGCTATGTTAAACCTAGTTCCTCCTTTCCCAAACTTCTTGGATTGAACCAGTCAATCTGAAGAAATTATTGGCTTCACATATACTAATCCTTAATCTAGTTTGTTTGGTTTTGCCTTGTACAATATGTGAAACTAATAAGTTATAGTTTGGAAACCATAACAAGTATGATGGTTGGTTGGATTGATATGGCTGCCAAACTGGGAAGCTTACAACAGATTAGAAGCATAAAACTAAAGGAATTAAAGGCCCAACAGATACTCAGAACAGAATAATAGAATAACCAAGGTCAACCATTGCATATTCCATTCATTACTTTTCATTCCTTGATGGTTCATCCCATGCTCTGGTGGAATGCTCGGGAAGGAATCAGGTTTTCAGGGCCTTAGGGAAGCCAGCAGAGTCAGGATCATCCAAATCTCAGGAAGATATTGTTCCATAAGGCAAGCACTAAAACAGAAAAAGCACACTCCTGGGTCCTGCCAGGCGACATTGTTTCATAGAACAGACCCAAAGCATGCCTACTTTTCCAATTCTCATGGGATGAGCAGAGATAACTGGAGTGGGGCATTCTGCAAATAACCTGGCCTTATGCTGCAGCATATTCAGTTGCACCTAGAAACCTATAGGAAACAAGTGCAGCTTGCAAAATAATAGTGTTACATGGGTGCACCAAGGTGTACCCAAAATTACTTGTGCCACTGCATTCTGGGCCAGTTGCAGTTTCTGGTGGTTTTCAAAAGCAGCCATATGTAGAGCACTTTGTAATAGTCCAAGCAGGACGTCACTAAGGCATTTGTGACTGTGAACAGGGCCTCCTAATCCAGGAAAGGGCACAATTGGCACACAACACAGATTTGTGAAAAAGGCCCTCCTAGCCATGGCTGCCACCTGCATTTCCAGCAGGAGCCAATCTTTCCCCCACTACCAACACTGAAACCAGCCCCAGAGGAAGGAGAAAAACCACTGCAACGACTATGCCTCCCACTCCTAAACACTGAAACAAATTCAGAAGGATACTGTGATTGATGGAATTGAAAGCCACTGAGAAATCAGGATGCATCAACCCCATCCTGATCCTGTCAAAGATTATCTACAAGTGCAGTCAATGCTCTCTTGGTAAATGATGATGATGATGATGATGATGCAGCTTTACTTGGAACAACTTACATCCTGTGACAATACCTTTAACACCATCAAACAATATCTGCCTATCCCAGGTCCTTGGGAAGGACTCGATATGTGGATAAAAAATGCCAAATCCAGTCTAAACATCTGGCTGACTGTGTGACCAACCATAATAATACAGTGGTACCTCAGGTCACGAATGCTTCTGTTCATGAACAATTTGGTTCGCGACCAGCACCGTTCGCAAAATTTTGCTTCCGTTCGCGAACTCCGCATCGAGTGACAAACAGGACCCGCGGCCGTTTTCCCTGCCGTGACACGTGGTCATGGCTTTCTGTAGGCGAGATCGCGGACGCAGACAGACACTGGCTGTGAAGCTTTTTGGTGTACTTTTTAGCATGGCTCCAAAGAAAGCGCAGAGCAATCATGGTGGTAAAAAGAAAGTACAGAGCAAGCATGGTGGTAAAAAGAAAGTGCAGAGCAAGCATGGTAAGAATAAGGTTTTGAAGAAAATAAGCATTGAATTAAAGAAGGAAATTGTAGAAAAGCATGAGCGTGGTATTTGTGTGACTGATCTGGGCTCGGAGTACAAGATGGCGAAGTCAACAATCTCGACTATTTTGAAGAATAAAGATGCCATCAAAGGAGCTGATGTAGCAAAAGGAGTAACGACGTTAACCAAGCAGAGGACACAAGTGCTGGAAGAGTTTTGTTAGTGTGGCTGAATGCGAAACAGCTGGCAGGTGATAGCGTTAGTGAAGCTATGATCTCTGAAAAAGCCAGGAAATTGCACAGTGATTTACTGCAAAAAAAACCCTCTACAAGTGCAGCAAGTGAAGGGTTTAAAGCCAGCAGAGGCTGGTTTGGTAAATTCTGCAAGAGAAGTGGCATCCACAGTGTGACAAGACATGGTGAGGCTTCCAGTTCTGACAAGGCTGCTGCAGAAGCCTACAAGAAAGAATTCGCGGAATTCATGAAGGCGGAAGGATACATCGCTCAGCAAGTGTTCAACTGCGATGAAACAGGGCTCTTCTGGAGGGTTATGCAGCGCAGGAAAAAATAAGTGACACTAGACAGATTTTTCGCCAAAACTCAGCCTGCAGCTAAGAGGCAAAGAAGAGAGGAAACTCCTGAAGGAGATCTCCCCGATGTCCTTTTGGAGGGGGACTCTCCCTCCAAACAATAACCGCCTCCCCACCCGCCTTCCTGTCCTCCACGCCAGAAGTCGCCTCAAGCAAGGTTAGTGTTCTCTCTCTTCATACTGTACTGTACTGTACTTTGTTTCATATTTTTGTGGTTTAAAAAAATACATATGGTTCAGAACGGATTAACCGTATTTACATTGAACCTTATGGGAAAATTTGATTCAGGTCGCGAACAAAATCGGTTGGCGACCAAATTCGTAGGGGTCAGAACAGATTAACTGTATTTACATTGAACCTTATGGGAAAATTTGATTCGGGTCGCGACCAATTTGGGTCGCGACCAGAGTCGCGGAACGAATTAAGTTCGTGACCCGAGGTACCACTGTAGTAGTAGAACTACGGCAAAAGAAATAGAATGACTATGGCAAAAGAAAGCAAAGATAGTACCAATAGTAATAGGTGCCTTAGGTGCAATCCCAAAACATCTGGAGCACCACTTGAAGACCATCGGCATTGACAAGATCACCATCACTTAATTGCAAAAGGCAGCTTTACTTGGAACAGCTTATATCCTGCAACAATACCTTTAACACCATCAAACAACATCTGCCTATCCCAGATCCCTGGGAAGGACTCAATAGGTGGATAAAAATGCCAAATCCAGCCTAAACATCTGGCTGACCATGCAACCAACAATAATAATATATTAAACTTGTATGCTACCCAACTCTCAACGACTCTGGGTGGTTATCCTAAAAAGCTAAGGTTGGAGGACTAATGAAAAGTGTCCAATACATTGGATCCAGGGATGTCTTCTTGAGGAGGGGATGGACCACTGCCTCTTTAACAGCTGGAAGAACTTCTACCTCCTTCCCCCAAACGATGCATTTATGTCAGCCTTACTAGGTAGACCAGACAGGAAACACGACCAGATGTGCCAGTTCTACTTTACTGTAAAGCTATGTTAACAGAATCTTGCAAGTCTGAAAGTACAATTCTCCCGCCATCTCCTTTACTGCCTGAGAAATGGTATGTGTGTGCGTGTCTTCTGAGCCTCTTGCCCTGCCCACTATCCAGTTGTAGGTTATGCAATCTTTTATATGATCATTCCCTAGATTTAATTTAATTTAATTTTAGATTAAATTAAATTAGATTTAATTCTCTAGATTCTCTTGGCCCTGCCTCCCAAGGTCTTTCCCACATACCATTACAATGTATCATTACTTGGATACACCCACATGTTGCCTCAAGGGAGGTCTCAACCAACTGAGAGGGACATAGATCTAATACACAAGCGGCTGCATTCACAGCATTCCTCAGGACCTCAGGTTCAAACTCTTCCTAGGTATCTACACTAGACCATGCTTTAGTCAAGACCATGCCTTACAGCTGGAGTCTAACTCAGAGTAAATCTGAGCCAAATTTACAGCAGCTTAATTTCACAAACTGAGTACATACATCTGAGATGACATTTATTTTATGCTTAGCTTCGGGGGAATTGATGTCCAGGAAAATTAATCCTTAACAAAAAAAGGTAAAATTATCTTCAAAAATACTTTCTTATTCTGCAATAAACTTAAAAGAAATTCAAAAATTCAAAAAATTCAAAACTATAAGCAAACTGCAAATAAGTAATTTCCATGATTGTAGGCATATAATGGTTGTTGTTTGTTAAATAGATTTCTTTCATCAGTATACCAATTAAATCTTTAACATTTCTTTCCAATAAAAAGTTGGAATATTAAATTTTCCATTTAATGCTAAGAACAAGAGAGCCAGTTTGGTCTAGTGGTTAAGGCTTCAGGCTAGAAACCAGAAGACTCTGAGTTCTAGTCGCAGCTTAGGCATGAAAGATGGCTGTCACTCTCTCTCAGCCATGACATCAGGCTTGGGCGACAAGCGGGTCACTCAATTCCTGTCACAACCAATGGATCAATATTTGTTTGATCCGAAAAAAAGTGGATGCTGCACCTGTGGGAAAAATGCTAGGAAGAAAAAAATATTAATTCTAAGAACAATTCTCCATTTAATGCTAAGGGGAAATGCTACCAAAATGCTTTCAATGTTTAGTGTTACATAAATCATGAAATGCAGGTCATCTGCATTTAAAAAAGAACTCAGCACATGTTACACTTTCTTTGACAGGTAGGGCTCCTAGGTGTTCAATTCTGAATTAGAATCAGAAGGGGGCATTTAGACCATCAAGTCCAACCCCTTTGCTCTGTTCAGGAATCCAGATTAAAACAATCCTGAAAGATTCATGATGGCAAGCAAAATCCAACAGTTTTTCTCAATGGGCTGATATAATGAGAAAACTTTTTATACTGCCAAAGACTGGCAACTATCCTGTTCTAAATGCTGGATGCTACAGGGTCATTAAACTAAAGTGTGCCACTGATGTATTTCTCTGCCTCTCTGACCACATATTGGTACAAGAACAAGAAATGAATAAACATTTCAGAACAATTTCACCAGGTCATATGCATTGGATTTCTGCTGTATTCAAACATTAATTCTAAAACTTTTAAAAAGTGTAATATTCTGATTTTTAACTCACAAAATAAGCCCAACAACCCGCTGCTTTGGGAAAAAAAATTAGGGCATGAACATGGCCCCTGCTCCATGAACTGTCACAAGGAGCATTTTGTTACCGTATGAGGACATTTTTTAAGGTTAATTTTGAAATCCATGAATTCCATTAGGCAGTGGGAGTTATTTTCAAATATACCTGAAGTCAGGATGATGGCATTTTTATGCCACCTTTCCTCTAGGAGTTGAAAGTGGTGTCCATGGGAGGGGTCTCCTTTCATTTTATTACCACAACCTGAAAAAAGCTGAAAAAACAGGGGGCAAGCTGAATGACTGAAACAATTTTATTTTATTGCTTTAAAAAAACACTTTAAGTCTTTCTTAAAGCATGGTCCTAGGACCTCTCGAGTTCCCCCAAGACCCTCTCAGGGGTCTGTGAAATCAAAATTATTTGCCGGCCTATGTTATAAAATAATGCAATGTTAAAATACCATCAAAATTGTGAAAAGTGATAGCAACAGCAAATACATGAGTTTTAATTTTTAATACGATAAATATCAATAGAGAGCCAGTTTGGTGTAGTGGTTAAGGCACCAGGCTAGAAACCAGGAGACGGGGAGTTCTAGTCCCGCCTGAGGCACAAAGCCAGCTGGGCGACCTTGGGCCAGTCACTCTCTCTCAGCCCCAGGAAGCAGACAAAGGCAAACCACTACCGAGATCTTACCCCCAAAACTGCAGGGAATTGTCCAGGCAGTCGCCAGGAGTCCACATTGACTCGAAGGCATCAATCAATCAATCAAATCAATAAATATAACCTATGCAAACGAAAGTTCCATAATTTTTAAGTGGGAAGGGATCCTGAAAGAAAAGAAGTTTAAGAAACACTGCTGTACAGGAATGTTATGGTTGTATACTGTAATGCTAGATGATGCCGTGCCGCACTATTCACAGTATTTTTCTTGCATTCCCTTCTTGCCTTCCGCCCCGCTCATGCCTCATTTTTAAAGCAGGACAAAGAAGGAGAGTTTGTTTCCGTGGCCGAAAAAAGGTCGCTTTCTTGCTAAAGGAAATTGCAAAGGGAGAAGAAAAAGGCTCCCCACGCCACCCATAAAGAAGGCTTGTTCTCCCTCCCAATTCCGCGCCTCTGCGACCGCCAACCCCAACCGCTGCTGTCCGCGCGCACACGCGCGCGCTTCGGCGCCCAGTCCAGGATACTTTTCCTTCCCTGCAGCCTCCGCGCCGGGGCGGAAGCGGTTTCATCTTGACTCAGTACCAGCGCCGGCAAAGCGAGCTGCTGCCGGGTTAGAGGATGCGCGGAAGGCGGAGACTAGCCGGCCGGGGAGGGCGAAGATGGCGGAGAAAGAGTGAGTAGACCCGGCGCCTGGGGCCGCCCGGGATGGGATGTTGGTGGGAATGGGATGCAACGGGAAAAGGAAAGGAGAGGTGGCAAAAGGCGCGCAGGGGAAAGGGCGCGGCAGAAGTCGGGGAAGCGCCCGGTAGGCTTGGTGCCACCCGGGGAGGTAGCAGCTGGGATGGGAGAGAGCTCGGGGACGGGCAGGGGGTCCGCTCTACATGGAAGCGGCGCGTTTACCGCGGCTCCTCTTCCTTGGGAAGGGACTCCTGCGAGGTGCGTGCCAAAGGAGGAGGAGGAGGCCGGGGAGAGCTAAGCCCGCTCGAGCAGACAGGGCGGCGTCATCCCTGAGGGTGAATTGTCGTGGCCTTACCGAAGTTGTCGGTAGCGCTGTCCGGAGCGTGCCTTGTGCTTTTTCCCCCAAGGGAGTTCAGGCGAGGATTTTGCCCTGGGAACGCTTCTCGGTGCCTGATCGCTTGAAGGCCCGGAGCGGAGGGCCTAAGCGATATTGTCTTATGTTTTTCACCCTTCTGCGTTTTTCCAGAAGGAAGTCCATTAAAGAGGGCGAGACCATAGTCCGACTGCCTTTTCTCACGTGGACCTCACTAAGGCACAAACCTGCCCCACTTTTCTTTCTCTTGGGTCCCCAAAATGTCACCTTTATCTCAGGTGTGGAATAGTCTTAAATTGCTCTTCACTGTACTGGTTTTAGTCTTTTCCTCCTTACACTAGCACCATTCCTGGGCAGCCTCAAGGCGTATAAAATCTGTTAGGTTTTGTCGCCTATTCCCTTGGAGTTAAGTCAGGTGACTGTGCTGACTTGAAACTGCATAGAGGAAGGATAGAGCTCAGGAATGGGAACAGCAGTTTCCACCCCTGTGTAATTTTATGCCTGGTCATGGATAGGTGGAGAAAGGCCTGGTAAATGCTAGGATCAGTCTCTGTAAACAACCCTGGGGTGCCTCATATTCTATGTAACAAGACAGAATGATTTCTTAAGTTTGTATTTCACTTTTACTTTGAAGAGTTTAAGGTGCTTTATTCCATTGTTTCAATGTCTTGGAGTGGATTTAGGAGAGTTGAGGTTCAGAACTGCAGGAGAAAGGAAAAAGGCTGCTATCAGGATTTCATTTATGTGATATTGGATTTCACAATAACTACTATTCCATGTTGACTTAAGTGCTAGACCATCTACTGAAGACTGCCCTTTCCATTATAATTAGACGTTTTTGCAAGGCACTAGGTCATAAAAGGAATTGGTGGGTATAATGGTAATTGCTTTCTTTAATTATTCAGAAGTTTTGTTTGTATCTAAAATTGTTTTTGTGGCTTTTTGAAGTAAAAAAAAAAATTCTGCCTTTCCAAAATAAGTTTTCTTTTCCCACCCCACATATTCATTTAAAGGGTTTTTTTTTTCATACATACACATTAGGCCTGTGCCAAAAATCTCAAATAGATTGTGTTTCTTTGCCCAGGCACTTCACTTCAGTGGAAATTTATTTATTTATATTTATATTTCAGATTTAGTCACCGCCCATAATATATGCAAACATGAACAGAAAACTGTCAAAGCCTTTAAAATAGCTTCTTCCCCACTGCAGTTTCACTGCAGGGCTTATAGCATGGCTGTGCTTCATTTTATAGAAATGTCTGATCCTTTGTCAAAGGCTTAAAACAAAATGATCCTTTCAGCCATTGCTAAACTTTGAACATACTTGCAATAGAAATTTTTACCTATTTAATTCAGACAAATAGAGGGATGGGAAGGAAAAAAGAACAAGTTTGTCTTTATTATTCTAATAGATTAAGAAAAGTAGCAGTAATAGATCTGTTTCTCGGTTGGTTTACAATAGCACCCTTTCTTTGCTCATAATTACAGGTGTGTCTAGATCAGGTTTTTAAGTCCTAGATCAGGTCCATAGTCTGCCTCATTTATAGCATTTTATTGTGTTCCAGATATTATCCTCTTCCACCTGTAACCCTTCTATATTTTATCACCAATTATTTGGCCTTCTTACTTAACAGATGAAATGGCTGAAAAGAGAAAAACTGTAACTCCTTTTGACTAGTAGCACTCAGAACTCTCTTTTGGCTCTTATGCATTTAAAAGCAAGCCCTATTAAATAGTTGTTGGGACAGAACTCCAGCTAGATATGTAATTGAAACTGCCTTAGGATAACCTATCTATACTTTCTAGAACTCACTGAGTTGGATGTTACCACTAGTTTTCTATTTCATCATATTACAAACATGGTAATTTAATGAATCCCCTATAGATGGCTGGATGCTTATATAATAGTTCTGCTCTGCATTCTGCTTTTAACTTACAGGTAGTCCTCACTTACCAGCCACTCATTCAGCAACTGTTCAAAGTTACTATAGTGCTGAAAAATAAATTTAAAACCACTTATGGCCTTTGCAGCGTTCCTCAGTCACGTGATCGCCATTACAGTCAGTACGCATTGTCCTGTGCCTGATCTGTGTGTTTTTCTTTTTTTCCCCCCTTGCAGAGCAGAGAGATTGGAGAGGAAGGGGTTACAAGAGAGGGAGCTGTTTGCTCTTCTACATTTTGAAAGCAATGCTATCACGCCAGCAGTGGGAAAGCATCAGGCAAAGCAGAGATTGCCTACAGAAATTGCTTGCTTCCCCCTCCCCCCTCACAGAGTGGAAAGATTGGAGAGGAAGAGATTTCCAGAGAGTACTGTAAACTGTTTGCATAGCACACCCATGGCTCCCAGCCCCAGGCTGCAGGTGGGATTGCATTGCTTTTGATGTGCACACACAGGAAGTAAGCACTCAAGCATTCCAAATGATGGGGGAATAGTTAGGAAGCAAACAAAGGCCAAAGGTGTGAAACCAAGTAGTCTTGTTTCTTTCCAGCCAGAAAGCACAGTCACGGTCACATGATTTCCCACTTAGCAACTGCTTCACTTAGCGGTGGAGTTGCCAGTCCCAGTTAGGGTTGTTAAGTGAGGACTACCTGTATTATATAGTCAGTGGCAGTTTAAGCAGGTTCTCTGAATTTCCAGCACCAGGCAGACGAAAGCCAATGTCTGTGGAGCAGAATAAACCATCCTACAGCAACTACAAATGTTAAGAAATGAAATTAAAGCATTTGAACTCTGTTTATTAGCCTCATTCACACATTAAACTAAACGTTCAAACAAATCATGGTTGTAATGTAAGTCACAATTAGCTGGGTTCATGCAGCATCCTGAGCTATATAGTATAGAATGCAAAACTGAATTGGTAACTTCGTGCTGTATACCTAATAAAAGTGTGTGTGGGGGGGGGGGAATTATGGGTTAGTGTAGTGTATGCACTTAGCCTAGAATATCATATGTATTGATAAATAAATGTCCCTTCTGTTTACCTTTTTTTGTATAGGAAATTAGTTTTTTATCATTTTTGATATGATTGTAACTCATGCTACATTTGAACATGCAATGTTCAGCATTGCAAAGTAAACCTTTGTTCTAAACTTTTAAAACTTTCTTTAGGACACTAGTTACATAAATATTTTTACAAGAGAGCTTTAAGTAGTTACATCAACCCAGCAGAATTCTTCACTGTCTTTGTGCAGTCAACCCAGCTTTGTGTATGAATGCATTGCACAAGAGCAGCAAATTAATGCTTATATGTATTAGCTAATGAACTTTTGGCATAGTGTCAGGAATTTCTTTAGCCCTGTCAAAGTGACATATGGATTTTAATTACTGGGTACTTTGCAGTGTTGTTTCTGAATGACTGAAGTTGATATTACAGTGTTTTTCTGTGAATAGGATAAAGATCAAATTTATACTGGAAATTATACAGAAAATAATCTTTCATAACATTTTACACAAATATTACTTTCATTTATCAAATCTAACATATTTGAATAATGCTGTTGTACCCTACTAAAATAATCAGCTAGGATTATTGTAAACCGAAAAGAGTCATTTCACGGGATGGGCGTTGACAAATTTAATAAATAAATAAATTATTCCTTTCTATGGGAGTGAGTCACAATTGAAATAATTAATTTATCACATGGTGAATACCTGGAATTTAAAGTCCCAGTACTTTGTTTTGTTTTTGCATAAAATATTTTATAAGCCCATAACTATTACAAGCTGACTGCAAAAGGAATATCTATTATAATGAAAGTAAAAATAAATGCTACACCCAGATTTGAGGGTTGCCAGTTCCCACACTGGATCTTAAGTTAAGAACTTAACTTTTCAAGTTCAATTAATTTTACAAGCCATTTTTTTAAAACTAAAAATATAATCAGTTCTACAAACACAACGATTCTGAACATGGACATGGATCAATATTAACATAATAACTGCACTACAGAAAACATATAAAGAACACTCCATATAAAGAGAATCCATCTCTACATGTGAAAAGCAAAAATGACAAATAACAATTTTCAGCAAGGCATAACATTTCTAGAGATGCAACTGAAATGAACTAATGGAAAGTTACAAGGTGAATTTTGTCAGGCCAAGATGTCTTCTTTTTGAAGGCTTCCGGTGGGGAATTTTGGCAGGCTGATGCTCTCTGAAGGAGCAGAGAGACATCACTGTGTAGAACACTGGCTTGAAAGCAGATTCTGGCTGGCACAATCTCTGGATCAAAGGGAGATTGTGAGATAATCCATGTGTGCTCCGGATGGTGGCTCCTTGTGAGTAAATTGCAGAAACAGAAGTCTTTGCAATCAGCTCAGAGTTTGAGCTGCTGGGAGTCCCAGGATTCCATCTACACTCCTAACTGTAGTGGAGCCTATATGGATATTAAGCCCTGCCTTCATTTCTTAATCACTTTGGGAAGTAATTAATCTACTGATATAGAGAGATTTCCTCTGCAGCAAAGACTCCTTACAGTGAATTAAACCTTCTTTCTGGATTACAAAACAACAAGAAAGAGAGACTTTGATTTAAAGATTCAAGAATCCTTTGCAAAAAGCTTAATAAAGAGAAGATCTAAGAAAGTGTTAAAATGGATAAGGGACAGTCTTTTTTTCTATTTTTTAAAATTTTTATCATCCTTTTTATGAAAATGCTTTGACAAAAGTACATAAATCAACACTAAGCCAGTTAAAGAGACCAGATCTTTGTTGGAATGCTTGATGTTTATTGTTAAAGAGTGCATTTAATTGGTGAACTCTACATAACAAACAATAAGCTAATGAACCAGACTGTGACATTTAGTTGCCATGGAGATGTGATGTGTATTGTGGCTTGAAGTTATGGAGAGCTGCTAAACAAAAGTGTTAAAACTACAGAAAGATAAAGAGGAAACAAAAAAGGAGAGGCTTGATTTTTCCTCTTGCTTGCTGGAAACACTTTCACTTTTGGATTATAATATACAATGGCAGCTACTAGAAAAATGACAAGAGAGGGCAGGAGGGGCTTGCTAAGGCAACTTGCAGACAAAATAATTACACTAGATATGATTCAGAAATTATTTGAACAGATGGGAAATAGGACACTTTTCAAAAAAGGATAGATGAAAGATTTGTAAAGTTGAGAGAAGGGATGAAAGAAGATATTAAAACGATAGACAGTTCTATAAGGCAAGTATCTGGAGAGGTAAAACAAATCAATAATAAAGTGGAAATTTTAGAGAGTAAGAGAAGTTCAAGGAAGAGAGTTGGAAAAGGTAACTGGATAATCTGGCTTTATTGGAGTTGAGAGAGAAAGAGTTTTGTTTGAGATTCAGAGCTGTTCCAGAGGTTTCAGATGAAGATGTTAATGAATGGATTATTAAAGTCTTGGCAAATTTTTTGCACTGGGAGAAGGAAGATATGGAGACAGAATTTGATAGGGTCTGTAGAATAAATTCCAGATTTGCCAGAACAAAAAATGTCTCAAAGGATATTTTAGTACATTTTGTTAGAAAGAAGACAAGGGATCTAGTCCTGCAGCAGCATTTTAATGCAAATTGAAAATGGACAATACAGATACAATTGTTTTGAAAGAAATTCCTATTAGAATTTTACATAAAAGAATATGCCTTCTTGGCTGAAAAATTAAAACAGAAAAAATCCCATTTCAATGAGATAAATTGGAAGGTGTGATTTTTCTTTTTAACCAGCAGAGATTTAGACTGAATTCTGTTCAGAAGCCAAGAGAATTTTTAGAAAGATACAAAGGAGAATTGCAGGAGATACAAATGGAGTTTTCAGAGGAAACTGCAGAAAAATCACAACAGATATAACAGGAATTGAAAAAAGGTGATACGAATTAGGTGCTATAGGTATGGACTTTTCTAAATTTTTGGCCTGAGTATGGATTACAAATGTTTAACATGGAATATAAACAGAGCAAATGCTCCTTAAAAGAGAAAAAAAAAATTATTTGAAAAAATTAAAACAAGGCATTGTTTGCCTACAAGAGATTCATATAAAAAATAAAAATAAAAGAGTTATAAATCTTTGGGTGAACAATTTACTTCATCAGATATTAAAAAGGAAAATGGAGTTGTTTTGTGTATTAATCTGAAACCAGAACTTGTATTGACTGATGAACTTGGTAGATTTGTTGGGGTAGAAGTTGAGAATTTATGCCCCAAATGATGATAAAGCAATATTTTCCAAACAACTTATGGAGAGATTAATAGACTTTTCTTATGAAAGCTGGTGTTTGATGGGGGATTGGAATTGAGTGATCTCCCCACAATTGGACAGGACTTCTAAGAAAGATGCTAAAATTACTCAAGGTAAATTACCAAAAGTTTTTTTTTTTTTAATTTGATGGTCAATTTAGGGTTGGTCGATATATGGAGACACAAAAATGGCATTTCAAGATATAGGTAGTCCTTGCTTAATGAACAAGATAGGGTCCGGAGGTTACCTGATACAACATAATTCTGAACTTAAGAGGAAAAGGCAAGAGAAAAGACAAAATATTTTAGATAAGATAAAAAGAACAGAAGAAGAATTAAAGAATTCACAAGGAATATAAGTATCTCTCAACAAATTAAGATTTTATAGCAACAGCTATCCATGTTAACAATAAGAGAAATGGAAATAAAACAATTATGCAAAACAAAGACATTTTGAATTTGTGAACAAACCAGGGAAATGGCTTATAAATTGCAAAGAGAAAAGAAAATGATATTGAAATTACAAGAGGGAGATACTGTATTTACGGATAATGTGGCTATACAAAAAACATTTTATCAATATTATTCTAATTTGTATGAAGGACATGATATTCCATTGGAGAAAATAGATGATTATCTCAGAAAGCAAAACCTACCAAGGATTACAGAAGAACAAAGACAAATTATGAATGGACCTATAATAATACGGGAAGTTTCAGAATCGATTAAGAAGAGTGAATCAGGAAAGGCGCCTGGATTATTGAGTCTGTATTACAAGTATTTTGAGGATGAACTTCTACAACCTCTACAAAACGTGATGAATTCTATTTTACAGAGAAAAGGATGCCAGAGACTTGGAAAAAGGCCAAGATAACATTAATACCTAAGGAGGGACAAGATTTGACCCTATAGCAAGAAACTATAGACCAGTATCATTATTGAACAATGATTGTAAGTTGTTTACAACAATTTTAGCTGAAAGACTGAAAATAATTCTGTAAGAATTTATGCATAAGGATCAATGTGGGTTTTTACATAAAAGATACTTAAAGGATAATGTTAGAACTGTGTTGGATATTTTGGAATATTTGGAACATAGTGAAAAACAAGCTGCATTTTAGATGCAGACAAGGCTTTTGACAATTGGAACTGGATTTTTTTGTTTAAAGTTTTGGAAGACATGCATTTTGGAGAGAATTTTATAAAATGGGTGAAATTGATTTATACTTTACAGATGGCACAAATAATTGTTAATGGAGATTTAACCAAACTGTGAGATACAAAAAGGAACAAGACAAGGTTGCCCACTCTCCCCTCTTCTGTTTATTTTAGTTCTTGAAATATTGAATAGAGACATAAGACAAAATTAGAGGATTGTGGGCATAAAATTTTTTAAAAAGAGACATATAAGTTAAGAGCTTTTACAGACAATTTACTGTTGGTTCTGGAAGACCCTCTAAAGGGAATTGAATTATTAATAGGTAAATTAAAAGAATTTGGTGCATTAGCAGGCTCTAAGATTAACAAATACTTGGGTATTACTGTGTCAAATATGAATTGTTTGTTATTTCAAAAAAATTATATTAAGACACAGAATGAAGTTAAAAAAGACAAGTTGGGACAAAGTGCGATTGTCAGTGTTGGGGAGAATTTCTGTGATTAAGATGAATGTTTTACCTAGAATGTTATTTTTGTTTCAGACAGTACCTGTTTTGACAACTGATGTACTGTTTAAACAATGGCAGAAGGATATATCTAAATCTGTATGGCAAGGGGAAAAAATCCTGAGTTAAAAATAAGGTATTACAACATGCAAAGGAAAGAGGAGGATTGGGTCTACCAGATTTGAAGTTATACTTTGCTGCCTATTGTTTAGCTTGGATGAAAGAATGGGTGTTGCTGAGAAATAGAAAGCTATTGGAATTAGAAGAACACAATTTGAGATTTGGGTGGCATGGATATCTATGGTATGACAAAGCTAAGGTTAATGTAGATTTTAAAAATCATGTCAAGTAGATAATTTTGAGAGTATGGAATAAATACAAATCTAGGTTGTGCCTGAAAACACCTTTATGGATCTCAGCACAAGAAACATTTTATAGACAAGAAATGATAAGTAAACATAGATGGTTAACTTACTGTGATATACTAGAATTTTCTCAAGGGGATTGTAAAATAAAATTAAGAGGAAATTTGATAACAGAAGGATATATTCGTCAATAGTTTTCCTATGTACAATTATCAGAAAGTTTTAAAGTAGATGAAAGATTTTATCATTTTGAACAATGTAGGACTGAGTTATGTCTCAATTATTGAGACATAATTAAGAATTATGTACAAATGATGACCATGTTTTAGGTAAAATATACAAGTTTTGTTGAAATTTGAGACAAAAGACAAACAAGTGAATGAATATGATAAAATAGGCTAAAAATTTGGTTACAGTATAAAAATGGATCAATGGGAAAATATGTGGTTGAAAGGATAAAATTTACATTATGTTCTAGTCTTAAAAATAATTTTTATAAAATGATGTACCATTGGTATTTATCACCAGAGAAATTGACTAGAATGTATAAAGGTACTTTGAATTTATGCTGGAAATGTGAACAACATGAAGGGGCATTTTATCATGTATGGTGGACATGTAAAAAAGCCAAAAAAAATTGGATACAAATACATACACTAATTCAGAAGATCTTAGAGACTAATGTACAATTGAAACCAGGGGCTTTTCTTTTGAGATTAATGACAGATAGCTAGAAAAAAGTCATGGAACTTTGTTTTTAATATGATAACTGCAGCGAGATTACTATATGCTCAAAAGTAGAAAGGTTCAACACTACTCATAATAGAGGAATGGTTAGTGAAGATGATGGAACTTGCAGAGATGGCTAAATTGACTTCCTTGATTAGAGAAAAGACAATATTTACATTTATGGCTGACTGGAAACCCCTTACAGGCTTTTTGCATGAACAGAAAAAAACACACTTATGATTTGTGGTTTTGATGGTTAGAAAAAAAAATTAGATAATAGAAAAAAGTGAGCTTTTTTTTTTTGTAACCATAGAGTAAGAGATAACTTTGTAATTATACTTAACATTTGCTGCAGAGATTGGAAGCTTTTGTTTCTTTTTATCTTTCTTTTTTCTGCAGCTTTGTCCTTTTTTTCTCTCTTTTTCTTTCTTTTCTTTATTTTAGTGTTTGTTAGTTTTTATCTTTTTAAAACTTTTAATAAAATTTATATAAAAAAATATGTCTTCTGTTTGAAATGCTAAAAGTGGTAGGAATGGGGTCAATCAGCACAAGTGAGTAGGGAGATCTCTTGATGACAACTCATTTAAGTTTCAAGTTTGTGAAGTTCAGATTCCAGCCTTAGTAACTTACATAATGGATTATCCCTTTCCTCAACACTCTACCTATTTTAGTTGCCTCACTAATTCCATTGGAGTATTAAGTTCTGTGTCAACTCTTAGATGGTCAGTAGAGATCATATCCATGTTTTCTTTTGTATCCCACTGTCTGGAAGGAGCACATAGTAATTTAAATGTTAACTGAGGAGAAGATGCTGCGTTTAAAAGCAATTAAAGATTTTCAACACTACTGTGTGAAGCCTGGTAAATTAGTTTGAAGGTTTGAAACTGAGAAATAGAGATACTATCTAAGGCCATATCCAGAGGCCCATTCCTGTCTGGGACACTGGTGTTAAGGGTGCTCAGAAAAAGTATAAGATAATTGTATTTTAGAGCATACACCCTACAGTGGAATAAATGTATGGGTACACATGAATGTTCCAAAAATCAGGAATAGCAGAATGCAAGAACTATACCCAGAAGAGGTATAGTCACTAGAGTGGTCTTAACTTGTTAGTGCTGTGCATATCTTGGTACTAAAGAAACAAATAATGCCTGGTAAGAGTTTAGCATGGAATGATGCTTTGATTGATTAGTAGATACAGATGCTAAGCTCTTGGCACTGTACTATCATATAGCTCTGACATTCATTTGACTAATATGATTAGAATAACTCTTCTTCCTTCTTTATTCTAATCCTATTAGTCAAATAAAAAATATAAGTGATGCAATTGGCTAACATTATGGAAAGAATTTGGCTTTCCTTACTGTTCTTGTCACTGTGGTAGCAGTACCTGGTCAACATTGGCTGAATTAAAAAAAAAAAAACTAAGCATGCTTGAACCTCATTAGTATTTGCATGAGAAGCCACGAGGAAATCCCTGGGCTTTAGGGATTGGGGAATTAAAAAGAAAATTCCTAGAAGTGGCAGAACACTTCTGTATTGCCCCAAAAATGTCATGGATATCTCCATGTAATCATCAGGAATCCAACTTGGTTCAAAAGACACTTTTGTTTTCTTATCTATTTATTCTTATAGACAGGCATTAACCTCAGAATCTGCTTTCTTAATAAAGAAAAGTTTGAATACATTGTATAACAGTATTTAACTGTTGTTTACTAAATGTAAAAGTTTAAAGTACCATTGTTGATTTCTAAGCTAGTTTTTACAAAGTTAGCAACCGGAATATAAAGTTTGGTTATAGTAGTCTTAAATTACTATTAGTAAATGTAATCCCAAAAGCCGGTTTGGTGTGTGGTTAAGGCACCAGGCTAGTAACTGGATGTAGAGAGTATATAGAATGAACTGACAGATAGAAGGAATATCTGTTATCAAGGCAACAAACAGATAAATGTGCCTTAAGCTCATACGAAGAGTAAAATTTATGAAAACATCTCAGATAGGCACCCCCCTAATTCCCAAGAAGATAGAAGAGGGAGGAGGGGAAGCACATTTAGACCTATACGATTTTGTTAATATAGCCATTCTAATAAAAGTAGTTTTAGATCGGTGTGGTGTTTGTTTCTTTATCTGGTCTACCCTGTACATAGGGAGACTATGAGTTCTAGTTCTGCCTTAGGCATGAAGCCAGCTGGGTGACCTTGGGCCAGCCACACACTGTCAGCCCTAGGAAGCAGGCAAGGGCAAACCACTTCCAAAAATCTTCCCAAGAAAGGAGTCAATGCTGGCTCAAAGACACATACACAAAAGTAATCCCACCTTCTCCAGTCTGGTGTTCCCTTTGGGCTGGATTTCATTTCACAAAATCCCAAGCTACAGCTAGGAATTTGGAGACTTGAAGTCTAATAAATCTGGAGGACACCAAATGGGAAAATGTATTCTACTGGGTCAAAGAACACAATGGAAATCCATTTAAAATAATCATTTGCCACTGTAAAGGTCTCAGAACCTTTTTTTCTTTTGAGCCCACGCAAGTTTTAACAGTCATCCCAGTATGTTTTGAAGATAATAGCAGATGTCTTTCTTTTCATGGGTTTGTGCTATCTGTGTAAACCAAGGGAGGTAGTTGTAGCAATAATAGGAAGGTGTTGTTCCAGCCACTTAAAACTCTTTCAGCATACTTTGACTATTGCAGCATACCAATAGAGTTCTCTGAGCTTGATTCTTTTCTTCCAAATGTTTCATCAGGTAACATCATCAGTGCTAGAATAGGATGGGGTTTGCTCTCTGTTTATATACTGTGGCATGCCCTGCCAGTGCTGGTGGGGTTGGGGGTTTTGTTTTGTTCCTCTGGTAGTTCCTTGATTAGAATATTGTTTACTGCTTGATTGTGTGCCTGGTGGTAATCTCTGCTTATCTGGGTGATGATTGCTTGTGAGGAGATGTTCTGGTCTTTTGTTTTCTATTGTCTCTTGAATAGTGTGTAGATGCTGTTTATCTCTGTGTGTCTGTTGATTGCTGCCTTGTCTGAATACCAAGCTTCCAAGAATTCCCTTGCATTTTTGGATTTAGCTTGGTCTAAAATGCTGACAGTTTCCCAGTTAAAACTATGGTTAAGTCTGTCCATGTATTGTGAGATTAAGGAGTTTTCATTGTGTCTTCTGACTGCTAGTTAGTGTTCATGAATGCGCTCTGCCAGCCTTCTGCCTGTCTGTCCTACATAGTGTTTGTTACAGTCCCTACACTGTATGTTGTAGATGATTCCTGTTTTTTCTTCTTGTGCTACTGGGTCTTTTGGTTTACTTAAGATATTTTGGAGGGCTTTAGTTGGTTTGTGTGCTTACGGAGATGCCACATGGTTGTAATAGTCTGTTGATGGGTTCTGAGATGTTTCTGATGTATGGCAGTGTGATCCTTTTCATAGCTTGTGTTGGTTGTGTTGTAGTAGGTTGAGTGGTCAGGCACTTTTTGATAAAATTGCGTGGATATCCATTTTGTTCAAAGAAGTTGTATAGGTGGTCTGTTTCCTTTTTCTGATGTTCTGGGTTGCTGCAATGTGTTTGTGCTCGCTTGAATAATGTTCTTACAGAGCTCCTCTTGTGGGAGGCTGGGTTGTTACTCTGGTACTGGAGTATTTGATTGGTGTGGGTTGTCTTCTGATAAACTTGGGTTTCTAATTTCCTGTTGTGTCCTCTGCTGATGAGGATATCCAGGAAGGGTAGCGTGTTGTTGTTTTCTTCCTCTCTGGTGAATTTTATTCCTTTGAAGATGTTGTTGATGGTTTCACGTGTCTTCTCTAGTTGTTCCTTTTTTCTTATGACAGAGGTGTCATCTACATATCAGATCCATACTTTAGGTTGTATGTGTGGAAGTGCTATAGCTTCTAGGCGTTGCATTACAATCTCTGCTGTGAGTCCTGACAGTGGTGACCCCATGGGTGTGCCTCTGATTTGTTGGTATATTTGTCCACCAAACTGAAAATAGGTAGTGAGGCAGAGGTTGATGAGGTCCATGATTCTGGGTATTTCGATTTGGGTGTATTTGGTTAGGTTGGGTGTGTTGTGTAGTACTGCTGATATGGATTCTTTTGCTAGTTCTGGGTTTATGGATGTAGAGTGCTGTGACATCAAATGAGACCATAATTTCATCTTCATCTATGTGTACATCTTTGATTTTCTGGAGGCATTATAGGGAGGAGTTGATAGAATATTCGCTCTTCTCTGTGAGATATCCAAGCTTTTTTGTCAGTTCTTTCGCTATGTTGTATGTTGGAGCCAATGGTAAAAATACAGTTGGTTGGAGCGGTATGTCAGGTTTGTGTACTTTTGGTCGTCCATAGAAGCGTGGGAGGATGGGTCCACTGCTTTTCATCCGCCACTGTACTTCCTTTGTGCTCTGGCCTTTCTTGTTAGGTCGTTAAGGGTTCTCTTGATTAGGTTGTCTAGTTTCTGTATTGGGTTGGTGTTAACTGGGATGTAGGTTTCTTTGTCCTCTAATAACTTTTTGGCTTTTTGCAGGTATTGTGATTTATCCATAATAACTGTGGTTCGGCCTTTGTCTGCTGGGAGGATACTGCAGCATAGAATGTTACAGTGACAAATTAAAGTAAAACTAAGTTTCATTGTCTTTCCTGCATTGCACTCCTTCAATTTATGAGAAGGACAGAAATGCTTTGTTTGATTTTGGGAAATGTCTAGAAATATGTTTTTGATGAAACCAGGGCATTTTTTTCAGTGTCTATTATGGAATAAAAAGATTACAACATTCAGATTTCTGCACTCTGTATCTTGTGATATACGTTATATAGATCTAGTGTAATTTTGATTTTCATGCTATTTTAGAATTCTTTCTAATTACAAAAGGCTATAGACTGAAATCACAGTTGTCTCTCCTCCAGAGCTTTCCTTTTTTCTTTCTAACTGAAGAATAGAAGCTGAAATAACACACAGCTGCAGCAGATTCTTATCTCAGAGCTCACCTATAAGACAAGCTTGAATTAACAGCCTATCCACTGCAAATAAATGTTCTCAAAAGAAAGCTACAGCAGTCTATTGCCATTCAGGACTTCAGATTCCTTCAATTCTATCTCTGCCTTACAGATGCACACATTTATTTCATGATATATCCTTCAAATAAATATTATTTCTCCAATCAGGCTGAAAAACTAATTAGAGGTGCACAGGTTATGTATGTATGTGTCTCCCACACCCTATCCCAAGCATTCTTAAATCAGAACAGTAGATTAGATCTTAAACAGCTAAAACTTTCTTGGAAATTTTTAAAAAGATTCTAAATTTCAGTCGTTTATTTTATCTGCTTCGTTTCTGCTTTGTAATCTTCAGCCTTGAGCATACAATATCTACTTTTCTTTTGAACTCCTAAGATTTGAAAAATAGTTGTTCATTTGCGTATTTCTGTATTTCTGCAGTCTCTTTTTTCCTGTCTGTGTCTACTGTGGCCTTCCTAACTAACTGATCAAAAACTCCAAAATTCTTGCAGCAATATTTTCCATGTAGCTGATCTTCCCTAAAAGCCACAGAAATTGTGTTGACAATTGGATTATTTTTTCAGTACCTGTTTTCAGTTAAGGAAACATAATGCCTATATCCCACAGAAATTTAGCAGGGCAACACCTCCCCCCTCCCAGGAACCCCAGTTATATAAAGTTGCACCAGTTTAGCCAGTATACTTGATTTATTCAGGTATGTGCAATGAAGACTATATGAACTTCCTTTCAGTATGGGTAAAAATCATCTTTGAAATATATAAATGCAGCTTGTAAAAACTTACATCAATGTAATTGGTAGGGACAACAAGCTTGTTTGTTTTTTATTTTGCTCATTTGGTAGATTAGGCGCAGAATCTTAAGTTAGCAGCCATGTTCAGTATCTGCAGATAGGTCAGCGTATTGTGAACATCTGCTGAATGGAAGGTAATATTGTATAAGAGAAATTTACAGATGGCTGCTGCTACATCTCTTCTACTTGCTCATGAATAAGAACTATCAAAAAATGTAAATGATAGGCAGATTCAGAATATATAAAACATTATAGTTTTTTTTTTTTAATGTTCCAGATGACTAAACTGCCAGTCAAAATACTTGTTATACATGACTGTGACACTGAATCTATGTAGAGCAGGAATTTTGATTGACAGGTTGGAAAAAGAAGTGGCTTGGAGGGGAATTCTGTCATTCAGTTCCAGGAGGTTATAGGAAAAACGATTAAGATACTGGAATTTTGTTTATTGTTTGGCTTATGATAGGGCTATTGTAGAAGCATGTCTCATCATTTGATTGTTTGGATACCATTTTTTTCACATATTTGTATATTTTATCCTCCATTTTCCACACCAGGTTTGCAATTTATGTGGCTGGGTTTTTATTGATCTGGGAATTACTTTAATTGCCTGTGGTCTGGCCATCATTAGGGTTGATTTTGCTAATTATATGTTCATAAAGGACCCCATAGTAAATCTCCATTTATAATTTTCATTACATTTCAGCATTCAATTGAGTATTTTTATGTTTATCTCTAAAACTTGTTGGCTGCACTATAGTAAAAGTTCTCAGTATAATATACAGTAACAATTCAAAATATAGAAAAAACAAACTGAAAGATCAGCTAAAAGTGGTAAAGGGTCAGGCTGCATTCACAGAAATTATTTGTTTTAACCATTGTTTGCTGAGTAAACCATAGTTGGCTGGAGTCATGCAACCATAAAACTAACAGTAGTTATTGAGTTCAGAGAAACTACATTTTGGGTTACCAACTTATGTGGGTCAGAGTTCCAGAAAAAAAGCTAGCTATATAATACCATAATGGAAAATGAAGACCTAAGAAAATAAATAGGTTCTTTCCCAGTGTTGACCAGGTAGCATATATGAAAAGAATATTTGTGGAGAGAATTCCATTAAAGTAGGCTACTGCTGTGAAGTCTTGCTCCCAAGTAGCCATCTGCCAGTCCTTAGCTTATGAGCATACTTGGAGCAGGCCTCCAGCGATGTCCTCAAAACCTACTTTTGTGCCAGAATTGTGATCGTGTTCCTGATTTGGAGGAAGTCTCTCAATCTCTCTCTCTCTGTGTATCTCTCTCTGTCTTTTTCTGTCTGCTTCTTTTCCATTCCTTTTCCAACTCACTGATAGCATTTGGTGACCAGTAGTGACAGATTTCTCAATCAGCAAATCTCTGGGGCCAGTTAATCAGTGAATAAGTCTCATCATAATCCTTTTCTGCCAGCAGATCTTTTGAATTTGGATTGCATTATTAATCATAATCTTAAGGAGTATCATCACATTGGATATTGAGTTACATTTTGTAATAGTGTAGAAAATACTGACTTTTTAAAATCATATTATCATTCCACATAGCATGGACGAGAAATCTTGCTGTTCAGCTTGAGTGAGTAAACCTTAACTTAAATGTATTTGTAAATGCTGCACAAAATGTTGGATTTTTATGGTAAAAAAATCAGGGGAAAAGGAAAATAAAAATATATTGAGAATCTACATTTTAATGTTTGGCCTACATGGTATTATTAATTATTAATATATTTTTATTCTGCTTCCCATATAATCACGTATCACAGTGGCATAGAATAAAATTAATTAAAACAATATTAAAATAACCCTATTCATTAAAAAGATGAAGGGGAAGAAAATAGCCATACATTTATGGAAGGCCTGAGTGAATAGAGAAGTTTTAAAGGTCCACTAAAAGGCCTAATAATATGAGCCTCTTGAATATCAAGAGAACATTCTAGAGTGCTGGCACTACCAAAATAGCATTTATATTAGTTTGCTGGCAGGTTATCTGGTTATTGGCTTTGTTAGAAGACCAAGAGTTATCTTTATTCCATTACCAGGTATGTAAGAACACCTTGTTAACTTCTGTTAGAACTGGAAACCAAGCAGCTCCCTTTGGTCTCTAAATCATTTTAAAAATGATTGTTAACATTTTTTGTCCCTGACAATGCAGTTGTAAGCCATTTTATTGTTTCTCCAATTACTTTGACTCAGTTTCTAATCAGTTCAGCAACATGTAGTCTTTAATAAATTATTGCCAAGACAGTTTGTGCAAGTTCTGAAGGCTGTCTTCAAATCTAGTCTAAAAAGAACTGAATTTAAATTTCACCCATTCTTTTTTTCTGTACTTAATATTTAGGAATGTATCTGTGTGTGATCAGTTGCATCTTTCACCAAAGGAGAGTAACATGGCATGATTCTGACTGAACACAAGTTAAAACCACTGTTAGGGCCTACCTTGTAGCGATAAGGGCGGCAAAATGTCAATATTTCTCCACCCTGTTGCATGTGCAGATGGCTGCCTGGCAGCCTTGTTTCAGGTGGCCTGTCCTCCTGGGAGGGGATAGCTCAAAGGTTTACCTACAAGGTCATGCTAAGGAATTGGCAAGGCATCTGATGGATAAAGTTGATCAGATTTACACTACTTTGGACCCTGGTCTTGTAGCAGGTTCTATGGAAGTTATTGGGGCGAGGTCTTACTTGGTTACTTGGGAGAAATTTGATCCTGTTGGATCTGAGGAAGTGGACAGGGTTCTGACAGCTATTAGGTCAGCCACCTCTGTTCCTCTTGGTTGGCTAAGGCCTCCTGGAAGGTGACCTGTAGTTGGGTTTTGGCAGTGGTTAATTCCTCTTTGAAAGAGGGGGTGGTTCTACTGTCTCTAAGGAGATATTTCCTCAAGAGGCCATTGCTGGACCCAACAGTGCTGCACAATTTTTGTCCAGTTTCTTACTTTCCCTTTTTGGGGAAGGTGGTCGAGAAGGTGGTTGTGCAGCAGCTTCAAAGAACTCTGGAAGAATCCAGACCCCTTTCAGTCAGGGTTCAGGCCCAGGTATGGGACTGAGATGGCATTCATCACACTTTTGGATGATCTGTTGTAGGAGTGGGATGGGGTGGTGCAACCATCCTTCCTCTTCTTGACTTCTCAGCAGTTTTTGGTGCCATCAATCATGATATCCTTCTGGACTGGCTTTGGGAGTTAGGGGTAGGTGGCACTGTGTTGTACTAGTTCTCCTCCTTCCTATGGGCCCGGGTCCAGTTGGTGTTGATAGGGGAGGAGAGGTCCAGCCCATACCCTCTGTTATGTGAGATGCTGCAGGGCTTGGTGCTCTCTCCTCTCCTGTTTAACATCTACATGAAGCTGCTAGATGAGGTCATCTGTCAGTTAAGGTTAAGGGTGAGGTACCATCAGTATGCAGATGATACCCAGTTATACATTTCCACCCAGGGCCGTCCAAGTGATGTCATGGAGGTCCTGTCTTGGTGTCTAGAGGCTGTGGGAGTCTGGATAGGGAATAGTAGGGTCAACCCTAGTAAGATAGAATGGCTTTGGGTTTTAGGATCCCCTGGTTTTGGGGACCTTCCATCTCTGCTCTGCCCCAGACAGATCCTATTTGGGGTCCTCTGGGTGGCAGCTGTGGCCAGGAGGGCCTCTGCACAACTTTCTGTTATGTGCCAATTGTACCCATTCCTGGACCAGGAGGCCCTGTTGAAAGTCATCCACACCTTAATCACCTCTAGATTGGATTACTGCAACACGCTTTTCATGGGGCTGCCTTTGAAGAGTATTTGGAAGCTTCAGCTGGTGCAAAATGCAGTGGCACAAGCATTCGGCATGAGTGATACCTCCGCTCCACAAGCTGCATTGGCTACCAGTATGCTTCTGGGTACAATTCAATGTGCTGGTGGTTACCTTTAAAGCCCTTCATGGCTTGAGGCTAGGTTAATTATGGGACCATCTCTCCCCAGGGGAGTCTCTAACTGTCCTGTTAGACTCAGGAGGAGAGGCATGCTCCGGATTCCATCTGTGACAGAGGGTCACCTGTTGGGACCCAGGAGGAAAGCCTTTTCTGCTGTGGTGCCCGCCCTTTGGAGCACCATCCCCCCAGAAAGCAGACTTGCCCAGAGCCTACTACTGCTCTTTCTTTGTAACAAGCTTCAATGCAGACAACCTTATTCTGTTCTTTTTGTGCTGTTCTAGGTGCTCAGTTGTTCTTTGTTTTAATTCCTCTTGTTTTTTAGTTAGAGGGCTTTGTTCTTTCTGAGGAGGAGGCAGAGGAGAGGGTGCCTGGTTTGGGAACGAAAACGTAGCAGTATTGGCCGGCCTGAGTAGGTTTGTTCTGTAAAATAGGCAGTGCTTGATGGTATGTAAATATTGCAACTGATAGATAGGGCCTCTGAGAAGAACTTCCATACTGTTGTTTTTTATATATAGTCCATGATATATCCATGTGTGGATGTGAATAAATGAATATCTGTCCTGTAATTGTTTTGTCTTTTTTGAACAGGCTCTGAATTAAAAGAAATAGGATTATTTCAGCTTTCTTTGTCCTTCTCTAGCTTCAAGTCTCTGTTCTGAATATTGTTGGAAGCACATGAGGCCATGGCAGATGTTGATGTTCAGCCATCCATACCGAAAAGGTGTGGTCCATACATTTCTTCTGTCACCAGCCACAGCTTGAACCTGGTCCTTCGTGGGATAGTCTTGTTCCTAATTGGAGTTTTTCTTGCATTAATATTAAACTTGCTTCAGATACAAAGAAATGTCACCTTATTTCCACCTGATGTGATTACAAGCTTCTTTTCTTCAGCTTGGTGGGTACCCCTTGGATGCGGCACTGCATCAGGTATGTCAGAATAATGATGCTAAAAGGACAACAAGAAAAATGTTGTTAGCTTAATCCAGGCCATCAAGAACTTCAGACCTGTGGTCAGAATCCATATTTTCTGCCCCCCAACCCCCCCTTCAGCCTCAAATTTATTTATGTTCCATGCCAGGTTAAGGGAAATGTGAAGTTTCTGTATACTTCTAGTATTGGCAGATAGCTCATTTGGAACCCACCAATTCCATCTTTTTTCTTACCGGGCAAAATCAGTTAAAGAGGAAAAGATGGAATTGTACGATGCTATTTATTGGTAGCACTACTAGTTCTCATCTGGAAGCAGCCTGGATAGTATATCCCTTCTCACTCCCTCTCAAAAAAGAAAAGAAAGCAGTATTTAATACTTTGATGAATTCACTTGATATGTAACATCTTTTTAACACCAGAAATCTCTTGGTAATAAAAGATTACTTGGTAAAAAGATTTACCAAAAAATTTCTTGGTAATAAAAGATTTTAAAAAATGAGAATATTTCTCTGAGATTAATTTACCAATTATTTGTCAAACAGATTTTTGCTTGCTAAAAGTGTTTTCCAAAGGTAGATATTTGATGTTAAGTAAATACTTTCCTTTTTGCTCCCTTTTCATGAAGTTAATGCACTATAGATTTCAAAGACTAACTTGAAAGGAATTTTCTGTGAAATCTGGCTGAATCATTTCTCACATGGGTAAACTTGGAAAAAAATATTATAGTTAGGGATTTGGATCTCTAAAATACCTGTATGTCATAGTTCTTTTTTTTTTTTTAGTTCCTTTTTCCTGGAGTGAATCTGAGATTCTTAAATATGCTATGCTGGCTAGGCTTAATTTTTATTTTTCCCCCTAAATTTTGTAATTCTAAAGCAAGGATTCCCAGTTGTGTGTACATTTTCATCATCATCAAGCTACTATTTGCAGTAGTTCTTCATTAGGTGTTTTCAAAATATATTGTTCCAGAAAAACACTAAAAGTCAGGAATGCTGTTTCTCCTCCAGATCTTACAATTGCAAGAGTGATCCAGTGGTTTTCTAGAAATTAATTGTCTCAGATGGAAGCAGTTTGTGGTATTCCAAAACACTTATACACAAGCTACTTCTCATTCAGAGGAGTAACTTCTGGAAATGGCATGATCTGAGTGATTTGGAGGAGAAACGGAATGGTAGGTTTTCCGTGTCCCTTCTCTTCATCCCTTAAAGAGTTTTAAAGGATTTCTGAATCAGGTTGCCACGCCAAATGACTTGCCTGTGTCATTTATTCTCACTGAACTCAGTAAAATTTACTTCACAGGTTGCGCTTTAAAAGGACTTAAACATATCAACTGTCAAAAAAGCTATTATACAGTAGATACCTTGTTAGCTGTGTTTGTATTTTACAGCTGTAATTGGGTTATTGTACCCCTGCATGGATAGACATCTGGGAGAACCTCATAAATTTAAGAGGGAATGGTCCAGTGTGATGAGATGCGTAGCAGTCTTTGTTGGCATAAATCATGCCAGTGCTGTATCCTTTTCTACAGTAATGAAGTTGGCAATAACATATAAACTTCAAGCAGATCAAAAAATAAAACTGAGCTGCCCTCTAATTTCACTGAGGTTGAATACAAGGAACATTTTTCCATATGGTAATAAATTTATTACTATATTTATATTAGAGGAAGACCATTTTTTCCCTAACATGAGTACCTGAATTAGGAAGATACTGTTGGAAACAAATGAGTGGGATGGAGGTACAGATGGGTACAGATATTGTTTCTGAAAAGCATGGTTGCCTTTGAAGATTAGCCATAGCTAATACATATGTGTATATATACAAAATGAACATGTACTCACATATACAGATGTACTCTGTGCACACATTTTTGAGGAAGGGGTCTCAAGAATTGGTTTCAGCTAGAATTGGCAAACCTAGGGTAAAAAAAATGAGGAAATATTGTTGTTAAAATCAGGATTATCTTCCTTTTGGGTAATTACAGCCATTACCCTCCCCGTATTAATTCAGTAGTATACCACTATTTAAAATAGCTATGGTCTCAGATAATGAAAATAATGAAGATCCATGTTGCCTGATAGCCATTGATACACTTTTCCTTTTAAGATCTTCCCACGCTAGTAGCTATCATTATATAATAGAAAATTATTAGTTGGAAAATTAATAGAAAAAAGAAATTCTTTTTTTTACCTGTGCCACTTTCAAAGCAACACTTCCTTAAAAATTCTGAATAAGCACAGTAAAAATACAACACAGTCTAAGATACATTGGTCATAAAATAACCAGAAACAATAACATAAGATTTAAATTCTGAAGAAGCATGAATTTATACCCACAGAAGGCATAAAAGTGGAGTGAGGTTGGTATCCAGAGGAACTTAGTTTTTCAAAACAACCACTAAATGTGGATAATTGCATGCTCACTTAAAAAAAATAATTTAAAAAATTGGACTTTTGACATCATTGGACCAGTCTTGAAAATGCTGTGAATGTTGGGCTGGGCAGGGGTAATATTTAGCCTTGGCTTTTGGAGAGTTGATAAGTAGGAAAATCAGAGATTTGGGTTTCTTTTAGCTTAAAGAGCTGACTGTCTCTTTAAGGATAAAACAAAAAACAGAATTGGTTTGCTGCCAGTCTTCTCAAAACAATCCTTAAACAGTCATAACAGAAAGTGGATTTTGCCAACAACTTTCAGTTGTCTCTCACACTTGCTGCACTTTCAGTTGGGCTCTGGTGGACTTTTGATAGATCTCGAAGTGGTTTTGGACTTGGAATAGGAATTGCATTTTTAGCCACCTTGGTGAGTCAGCTTCTGGTCTACAATGGAGTTTATCAGTAAGTATTTTATACATATTAAATTTATATTAATTTAATTTGGATATTAAAGGCAGTATCAGGGTTGTAATTTAAAAATGCTTTGCCTTATTACAGGAATAACAACATAAAAAATTCATTGGAGTGAATGTGACTCAAGTTGACACATTACATTTGTGGCAGGGAGAAGTTGATTGTTTTGTTTATTGCCTTTGCAATTACATGCCTTGAAGTTTGGGGATGAAATTACTTCTGCAATTAAATGCTAATAATTATGCTTCCCAGAACCAAGGTTGCAAGTAAAGCTCAGGTTTGCCTTGGAAGCTATAGGCAGGCCCACCCATACTGCCACTGCTTCTCCTCCCTATCAGCAATGTGAAGATTATTTGCAATATACTTCCAATTCTCCAGTTTCATAGAGCTCAGAACAAGGAACAAAAATAATTGTGTGCCACCATTCCCTCCTCCCCCCCCCACCTTGGCGAGGCTGCTACTGGTACCGCGTTTAAAAAAAGAACACACACACACAAAAGGTTAATTAAATGAATTGCTTACATCCATCCATCCTCATCCATATTCCTACTTCATGTTGCATGCATTATCTGGTGGTATGCTAAATAAATAAAATCCCAGCTGTTCAGAGGGGGGCGCTTAAAAGCAATCAAGCTGCCTCTTCCTATTAAAAGATTTGATGCTGAAGAGCTAGCGTAAAACAAATGGGGAAGAGAATTGTCCACAAGCTACATAGAGCCATACTTTTAAAGTAATTTTATGGTAGTTTCAAATACATCACAGCTGAAACAGAAATAAATCCATTTTAGCACTCTGCTTTTATACTGGACTGTCCCCAGTTTTCTATAAATACTCTGAATTGGCCCATTTAAATTATTTTATAATTTCTGGCCAAGGTGATAGTTAGGAAACTGTGTGCATGAAGGAGTTCTGCTCTTTTTAACTCTTTTTAATTTAATCAGTAACAATGATCCTACAGCTAGCATCCATAACACTCCGGGTCCTAGCAGCCTTCAGGCTTTTTACTGTATTTTCAAAATCAAAATCACGCTTCAGGCAAGGTGCCATTGTGATGCTAACTGATTAAAAAAAAAATTCTCTCTTCCCAGATATACATCTCCCGACTTCCTTTATGTCCGTTCCTGGTTGCCCTGTATATTCTTTGCTGGTGGAATAACTATGGGAAACATTGGCAGACAGCTAGCAATGGTAAGCTAGTAGTTCAGTATTCTGTTTGTTTGCAGTATACTTGTAAGTAGTTCAGTGTTCTTTTTTGTCCTTGACTTTTTTTCCCTTTTCCTTATAATGGATGTCAGTATTATTTTGTTTGTTTTAAACAGTTCTTTGTTTTTGGTTCTTACTTGCTTATGATTTTAATGGATTAACTATTTTTTAAAAAATGACAATTCTTGTGAGTCAAAAATATTATAAATACTTTTTAATAAATTTAAAAAGTAGTTGCAGGAGAATTCAGCCTTACATTTTTAATTTATGTAAGTATAAATAACATTTCTAGAAATACCTAGCCTGATTTTCCTTTGTTCATGCAAACATAAACTTTTTTTTTCCTTTTAAAACTTATTGTTTATAAAAAATGTAACTGGCTTTTTCATCATTATAAAGCAATATCAAAATGGATGGGTTCATTCTTTAAAAAATCTTACACCAGGAACTGATGTTAAATTTTGAAATACATGTTGTCTCTATGTGTGTATGTGTGTGTGTGTTATTGAAATCTCTTTTTTTTTTTTTTACTGTTTTTACTGTTTTTAAAGTAAATTGGCTTAACGGACAGGAGACGCACAATTAAGCAGTGAAGGCTATAGACATCTAGAGAGGCTGTTTTGTTTTGCTTTTTAAATTTCCAGGGCTGATCCCAGTCCATCCATCTCTCCTCTTTTTCATTTATGGTTTTCTTCTTTCCAAAGTTTTATTTCTATCATCAACCATTTTGTACTATTTTTAGACATTATAGGATCTGAAATCCTTGCTGATCTCCTTCAAAGATCTAGTGGTT
The DNA here is from genome assembly GCF_059951505.1 of Python bivittatus. Classification (NCBI taxonomy): domain Eukaryota; kingdom Metazoa; phylum Chordata; class Lepidosauria; order Squamata; family Pythonidae; genus Python; species Python bivittatus. The sequence continues at coordinate 86,320,681 of NW_028277075.1, read as the reverse complement.
GATCCCTGCCTACCTCTGCCCGTTCCAGTAATCCAAATTGCACTTGGTTTGCATACTACATTTTCAAGCAGCAATTCCAAGGATTAATGGGGTAAAATGAGTCCCTGGGGAAAAGAAAACTCGTTTGTTGAATCTACCCATTTCTTTGCTCTGCTCTTTCTCAATTGTACATTTTTATTTATTTGCACAGATCAGATACTTATGCCTAACTTCTGTTTGTTTTATAGTATGAATGTAAAGTTATTGCGGAAAAGTCTCATCAAGACTAAAAGAGCAAAAATAATTTTCTCACAGAAGGATGAATAGCAGACCGAGAAGAGCACACAGTAGAGAGTACTTGATTATACAATTGCCAAAAAACAATCTCCCTCTCTTGTTTCTTCTTCTCTTGTCCCTTTTGTGTCTCTGGCCTGGTCCACTTGTGAAGGCACTATTTACTGCAATCTGTGATTGCTGCATCTCTAGGTCACTTAAAAATCCTGGCATCTTGGGAATGTGATCTGTGTGAAACTGTGCTTCAGTGCAACATGTTGGAGAAAGTATTGGCTTCTGAGTAGGATCCTTGGTTTTCTAAAGTAAGCTAGGCTTGCCATATACCGTCCCTTTCTTTCCATAAGGTTCCCGTGCCAAACCAAGCTTACAACAAAACGAAATGCCACCCTCTTCTGGCTGCATTACTTTTTACTTATTTTGGCCAATTTTGAGAGATGTGGTATTCTTAGAGTGTTGCTATTTTATTATACCTCAAGTCAGAGGGATAAATGGCCCAAAAAGACACTGATGAAATTAACATCAAAAGTATAATCAGTGCTGTGACTCCTCTTAGTAAAAAGGTAAATAAATCTACAGAACAGCTGCACATTAGGTGAACATGAATTTTCAATTTTGTGTCAAGAGTTGATGGCATAGTTGGATGTAAATGCACTATTTGCAATACAGATGGGTAATATTGCTACTGCACTCTCAACGTCTATGCCTGTAGTGTGATGAGCATGGGACCACTCTGTAAATAGGTACACCCTGTTGTAGGACTCTTCATCCCATAGTAGCAGCAATACAGCTATTGAGATGTGATTCACACTAAATGGTAATACTGGGGCTATCCATAAATAAGACATTTACAGTTAATAGTTTAGTTCTGGAAACAGAAAAATCCAACTTACTTTTTAAGTTTGATAAGATGAACTTCAGTGTACTAGTTGCAAGTACCACTCTCACTTTGTACAATAAAATGTGGATAGCTGCTTGCAATCTGATCATCGGATCTGTAAATGTTCCTTTACAGAGGTCCCAGTGAAATGAATTTATGTTATTGCTTTTCTAGAAATGTCATGTGACAAAGTGAATTTTAACAAAAGAGAGGCACAGCAGAAGACATTATTATGGTACTGCCTCAGTAGAGCTGATCCTTGAGTCTGGTAAATGGGAGAAAGGAAAAATAAACTCTCTGACAATAAAAGTTTTAAATCATTCAATTTAATTTCTTCTATAATCTGTGTAAAGAAATCTGTGTAAAGTGAGAAGCTGCTGATGCTTTTTAAAAAATTATATGCAGTGCAAGTTTTAAAAAGTACTCTGCAGTCCCTCAAAGAGGCTGATGTTGGTCCAAAGAAAAATATGTATGAGTGTGTGTGTATATTAAAAATATATATAATTTTATTTTTCTTTAATATATTCATAAAATGTAGAATTGGAAAACCAAGATTTTTAAAGACTTGCACATTAATACATGAAGAATATGCAATGGAAGTCTGGGGAAAAATAAACCAAGCTTTGGAAAGGAAAATGTGCAATCAATAAGTCTTAAAAAGATATCAAACAATATGCAAAATAGCAGTAGCTCCAACTTTTGACTAGCTGTTGCAAATTCACACTATTGCACTATAGGGTCTTTAACATGATTGAAATGTTATGAGACTAAATATTAGAAAACACTCAAGTGTTAGTGCACCTCCTTATATGCCTTTCCCCACATGAAATCTACAGTGGAACAAATAATTCATAAGATTTAATTTTGAAACTTCTCTAATAGTGTAATTGTTTCTGAGGTGGTTTAAGATTAAGTCAAAGGAGGTCTGGTCCTTATCCAGTCAATCTGTGATTCTGCTGAATTCAGTTATTTAAAGTGGTCATCAGAGTTTATTAAAATGGTGATAGGAGTGCTTTGAAGGCTTAAATATGATAATTTAGCTCTCCCTATATAGTCTAATTATTAAATTGGAGTGTTGCTGTAACAAAATACAGCAAGCGTGACTTTGAATAGAGCTGCACCATAGATCTTCAGTTATCTACATCTTCTAACACATGTATAGTACTATGTGTTTGAAATACGATCATCTGCTACTTTGCTTTTGTAGATCTGTTGGCAGGTTTTGTTGGATTAAGCTGCCTTGAAGTGAAACGGGATAAAGGTTTGTCACAAGGTTTACTGAATCTAATTGCATGGAATTATGCAGATAAGAGTGACCTTTGGTTCAACCTGTGGGTATAATGACCAGCCATGATTGTGTTGATTGAAAGTTATGAATACTAGCGTTCATAAAACTTTAGGCTTTTCAGTGATTGCCTGTGAAGCATTTACTGCACAAGGCATTGAACCTTAGTTGTAAATTAGGACTTCATTATCTTGCTAAGAAGTCCAAAGTAGTTCACAGGTGTTGATAAACCTTAAAACATGAAGTCATATCTCATTGCATATTGCCCTGAAAATAGATACCAACATTTGCATATTAGCTTACTCAATAAGCATCATTGTTGCCCATCAGCAGAAAATGTCACTTGAAAACCTCTTGACTATCACTTCTACTACTGAGCCCATGAAGCAAATTACCCATCTTTCCAAAGTTAATTTGATAGACCACTATTATCTCTTACATAGTTTTATTGAACAAAATTTATATTGTTTCTCTGTATTACCAACCTGTACTGTAATTGTGAGAGGAGAGGCTTGTGATGAGAATGCCTTAATTACAGTGGTGGGAAAAAGCAACTACTGTATGATGTGTAACTATAATAATAGATTGTCTTCAAAATGCTCTATAGAGGATGAATAAGGTATATTTTAGATACAACTTTATAAGCACTATAAACTCTTCACTAGTTGTGAATTGTAAAAGTTGTTAATGTTTACTTCTTCAGACTGCTGTTAAAAGCAAAATATGTATTAAATAAAATTACAGCCATGAAAAATTGGTTTCTTTTTCATTTACGAAGAGGCAATTCATAATATCATGGTGATTCTCTTTCAGATATTAAATTAGAATGTTGGGTGTTGAGCCAGCATAATGATTACAGAACATCTAGAACAGGGTTTCTCAACTGGGGTTCCTGGGTGATCATGATTTATTTTAAAAAAGCAGAGACCGAAGAAAAACCCTCCAACCTCCAACATCGGATTGGCCTGCCAGAGTGTGCGTGGACCCCAGATGGGGTGGGGATTACACATGCATGTGCAAGCGAGGAGGTGAGGAACAGCAAGTGGTGAGAGAGTGTGAAAGACACCTCTGTGCTCTCCTTGCCGGCGCATGCCTGCCTGTCTGCAGGCGCAGGAGGCCAGGGACCTCTGTCTCAGGATGGGCACAGGAGATCTGGGGCTGGGCTGGCCTGGGCAGCAGCAGGAGCCATCCACAACGGTGGGGGGGAGGAGGCAGGGGAGAGGAATAATTGGTGGTGGTAAAGACTTTGATATCAGTGTGCCAAGATTTCAGGAGAGGTTAAGGAGTCCACATATTAAGGGGAGGGGCATTGGAGGTTGCAAGGCGTTAGCCCCTCTCTAGATTTGCAAAGGGGTCCTTGGGAGAGAAGGTGGAAAGTGGGGGCGAGAAAAGAGAAGCTGGATTTGGGAAGAGTGGAGGATGTCAGTCGACCTGACTTGGTGTGCCAGAGTCATCTGCATCCTTGTGATGCATTTTGCAATTACTGTTCATGAGAGTTTGATATATTGCTCAAAAACTCTACACACCTTTAAAAGTAGTCCAGAATAACCCAAAAAAACTCATCCCGCAAAGGCCAAACGTTTCCCACAACTGATCTCCAAAACTCATGTTTGGCCCAGAATTTAGTATTTGTGCAGCTAAAAACAAGCACAGGTTTCACATTAAGGAGGTAAATTTCATTCTTTATTTTTAGTTTAAGAACAATGTTAATGCATATATACAGGCCTACGAATTAAACAAATTTACTTTTGTAACTTCTGGCCTATATTTGAGCCTGAATGTGCAGGGGTTCCCTGGGCCTAAAAAATATTTCAAGGGTTCCTTCAGGGTCTAAAGGTTGAGAAAGACTGATCTAGAAAATTAGCATATACCTCCAGCCATTAGAAGACACAAATCAGCAATTGCATAAAGTCAATATGACTGCAGATTGATTTGGGGTTTTTAGATCCAAATCTTCCAGTTGTGGTTAGAACACTGGAGAGTATCATATAAAATAAAACACAAAAATTAAAAAGGATTTTTTCCCCCTTTCTTTCTAAAAGGTAGGTGGAGAATTATCTGTGATAGAGGGCTGTTTTTTTTTTTAATTAGCTGTTCTGTTGGGTTTGAGAGAACAGAAAGAATTGCTGAAATTTTATATCTGCAATAGAGACAGACATTAAAGCCTTGTTGCATAAACCTTCTTATTTCTCCACACTATTTCAATATTCTGGGGTATGGTTCATCCACAATTAACATTATTAATTAAGCTAAAACAGTGAAAATTGTACAAATGCCATAAAGTCAATATATGTCATGATATATTTACAGTCACATAGAAGTAATACTAATACCACTATAACTTCCTATATCTATAATATGACACTGCCATCTGACTATTAATAAGGTTTACAACAGGATAGCTATATCATCTAATTTTACTAGTTGCTATTCTCAACACCTATGCACAATTGCTTCCACCAATGAGGTTATTAAATAACTCTTCAAATCTCTCTTAAATGTGTGGGATCACAGTAGAAAAAGAAAAAAAACCCCTATAATCATGATCCCAGGTTCTGAAATACACAATAGGATGGAGCAACATATAAAGAGGGAATGAAAAGAATTCCCAGTTCTGCCAATCATGTATAAACAGGATTGCGCTAAGATGGGAAACAGCTAAACATGGTCCTGAGTACTAGCACCAAGAACTTAAATTAGACCCTACCCTAATTAGACCCAGGGTAAAACCAACACTGGGGGGAAATATAAAAACTGAGGGAAATTCAGAACAATACATACTATAAAGTTCTGTGCCGTGGCCAGTGGACAAAGGAAGGACAAAGGAATGCCTACAGGTAATCCCCGACTTATGACCACAATTGGTCAGTCACTAAGTGATGCAGTTGTTAAGTGAGTTGTGCCCAATTTTATGACCTTTTTTGGCCACAGTTAAGTGGATCACATGGTCGTTAAGTGAATCCGTCTTCCCCCATTGACTTTGCTTGTCAGAAGCCCCCTGGGAAGGTCGGAAATGGACATCATGTGACCCTGGAACACTACAATCATTGTAAATGCATGCAAGTTTCCAAGCACCCAAATTTTGATCATCATTGCAGGGACGCTGCAATGGTCATAAGTGCGAGGACCAGTGGTAAGTCACTGTCAGGCCTAGCCCAAGGAACTCCAGGAGACCATGCAGATTCAGTTCAGCAATGTTTATTAGCTACAACCTCTAGCAAGAATCTTCCCAGACTGAAACTTAGTTCCCACAGTCAGCCAGTGAAAACAGAGTGAATTCCTCAGGGAGGTGCCAGCCTCATCCTCTTATCTCTTCCTCGCCCCTCAGGAGATGAAAGAGGATGTTTCCCTCCCTGAGTGTGGCCTTCATAATTCCATTCCATCACAGTCACCTTTTTCAGCACTGTTAAAACTTTGAAGAGTCATTAAATGAATGGTCATAAGTCAAGGACTACCTGTATCCACAGACAGTTGCAGCAATCCAGAGGAGCAGCCATCAGGACTGAAAACAGTAAATATGCAATGCTGATGGTCAGGAACCATCAGATTCAATGGATGTTCAATAAATGAAGTTATGATCTCACAGTTGCTATTATAAGTGGCCAAAGTGAGCATACCAGCTAACAAGAGCCTGAGGTTTCTGGCCACAAACACTGGAGTCATCTCACAGCTCTGAAGGAGCAAGATGAAAGCTTAAGGCAGGTGGAATGGTCCAACTGAAACACAAAAACTCAGTCTTAGCCATATTCAATTTTAAATAATGTACAGTCATCCTTCTCTTGAGAGTCCCCTGGACTGCTAGGAGGTCAAACCAGTCAATCTTAAAGGAAATCAACCCTGATTGCTCATTGGAAGGATCGATAATGAAGCTCAAGCTCAGATATTTTGGTCACCTAATGCGAAGAGAGATCTCTTTGGAGAAGACCCTGATGCTGGGAAAGATTGAAGGCAAAAGGAGAAGAGGACGGCAGAGGATGAGATGGTTAGATAGCATCACTGAAGCAATGAGCATGAAACTGAGCAAACTCAGGGAGGCAGTGAAGGACAGGAAGGCCTGGCGCAATATGGTTCATGGGGTCACGAAGAGTCGGACACGACTTAACGACTAAACAACAGTCATCCTTGATGGTGTGTCTAAAATATATCTCATTGGGGAGGAGTGCACATATTTCAGGAAAAAAGCTACAAAGCTGAGTATCATTGGCATAAAATTTGGCCGTTAAATCTAATTGTGTAAGTAGGCAACCAAGAGAGAAAGGGAATACAAAGAAGCAAGGATAGAATCTCAAACAGCCTTGCAGCTACTGAAATTATGGTACTGACCTGACAGGTCTGATCCTCATGGATCCTTCCCAGTAGCAGGAAGCTGCTGGGCAGAACATTAGACATTCTGTCAGTGGGTACAGAGAGAAATCTTTAATTATTCCCCAATCCTTAAAAAAAAAAATAAAAAAAAATCTCAATTTACAAATTATGTTCATGTATTTATACTATCGTTTTATTGCTTGAACACTTCAGACCATCTCAGTAGCCATTACCCAGTAACATAAACCATTATTCATTTCATTTCTTTCTACACAGCTCTTCCTCCCAGAACATTAACATTGTACTTGGGGGTAGAGATGGAGCTAAAGCTTATAGCATATAAACCAAGTTGTACATCAATTCATAGGTAGGGCAATATTTGAAGCAGAGGCTTAGTGTCATTCTTTTACCAATGATGCATCATAAAGCTCATGGCACAGTTGTTAAGATGCCACAACATTTTTTGATGATGAGCCAGAACACCATGTTCTCTGAGGTTTCCTTGGCAACAACTGTAATTAATTTCTTCCTCCTCCTTTGAAAGAGATGAACAATCACTCTTTCCAAAAAACGGCTACATGGAGCTGACTTGGGTGACCCTAAGTTGTGTTTTTTTTTTTTTTTTGGTTATCTTTTAATTCTGGATAATCCATCATCTCTATGATTTACACTTCCTTCCAGCCTAGTGGTACTTAATTGTTAGCAACAGAGGTGATTACAAGTCCTTTTGTAAGGGTGGGGCAGCCAAGAGGAAGCTATTGCTTCACCTGTCAGAACATCTAGGTGAGTGGACACAGGTTGGCCAAGACTGAAACCTCTCTAGTTTCACTACTCAGGTTCAACGCCATTTCAGAGATTCTGCTGGTTTCCATCCATGCAGCTTAAATCAGCATTTGTATATCCCTATAATGGAAACACATTTTATTGCATAGATTTTTTCCATTGTCTCTCCAATACAATTTTCATGAGTGAAGCATTGTTGTTCAGTTCAGCCGTTTTCCATTCTTTATGATCAAATGGCTAAGATTCTCTGTCCGGTATTGTGCAAAAAAAGTTCCTAAGATCACGCCACCCACCGACTCCCTTGAAGTACCGTAACTCTAAGAGGGTCATGGTAGAAGGGGATCGTGGGAATAGAACTGTTAAGAATTCAGAAGGATTCAATAGGTCATGAATGGCATATGGCCGTTTTTAAATTGTACTCCTTTGCAGCAGTATATTCTGGTGACAAGGATACCTAATACTGCTGTAAAGTCATGAATTCTCAGGGGTAGAAGCTGTTCGTGGTAAAAGTTTTCCTCATGAAACTTCTACTGAGTTTGAGATAGTGTGTAATAAATTATGGTCGAGGAAGAGGAATAATCTCTTGGGATCTGAGAAACTGGCCTGTATCTATGGGCAAAGAAATATTTCTTTGTATTACTGTGCTGTGAAGCACATTCTGTTTCTGTGGTATTTTTTATATTGCTATTGGGGAAAATCTTAAGGACAGCTGTCTAAAAATAAAGGGTAATAATTCATATGTTTAACACCTCTGTTGTTCACACCATATAAGGAATTATAGAATTTATGAAAATGCTTTTTCTACTGAACTTAAATGTTCTGCAAACATTTGGAAATTTAAAGCAAGTACAAAGATGCCTGAAGCATGTACCTAAAGAACTGTGAAGTAGAATAATCCATGGTCCACAAACTGGGGTGTGGGTGCAGGGGCTTTAGTAAAGTGGGGTGCACTTCAAAAAATGCTCAAGGGGATGGAACAAAAAACATATTTTATGTTCTATTTGTTTTCCTGTAATTTGTTTTATTGTTGTGAGTTGCCCAGAATTATTGGGAGTCAGGAGGCATACAAGTTTAAATAATAAACAACAACAACAACAACAACTGTTATTTAACCTAATAAATACATTAATTCCACCTGCATTTAATAATTACCTTCTGATCTCATGTTGAACATGATTTTTATCATTTTAATTTTACTGTTACAATTTGGTTGGCTGGCAACCATAGGAAGGGTTCAGGACCCAAGGTTTCAGGGGACTCCATGTACCCTGGAACTGCAGGGTATAATTCAATCAGTTGTCTTGTTATCTGGCAATACAGAGTTGCAGACACAGGCATATGCACACATAAAATAGGATTACCAAAATTAAACGAATACTTGTAACTCTGGATTTTGGCAACATTTGCCTCACTTCTGGAACTATATTGATGCCTGGACAATATTACAGTATGAGTCAGTTCCATAACTATTGTTTCCAAGTTTTCTTAAAACTAAATCAGGCAAGTCATCAGATCCTGATGTACTTCTTTTTGCACCTCACTTATATGAGGTGCAAAATAAAAGGTCCCTTGCCTTTTATTCCATTAACAGAAAATAGACTTGGGAGGGGGAAGGCATTTTGAGGAACAAATGATGGGAATAAAAAAGGATCCAGTCAATCTTTATGAATGATCTTCTGCTCCTAATAAAAGTACATCTACTTTTTATTACATTGAAAAACATAACAATCATGCAAGTGAACTTCCACTCCCATAATTTTAAGATTCCACCCATAAATCTCTAATTATTTCTGGATTATTCTGTTTTACTCCTTTGATGACACTGGCCCTTTCCAGACTGGTTCAGCTTGAATTCTTCTAACAGGACTTTTTTAATCCACCATGAGCCCAGACACAGGGGAAAAAAACAGTGTTCATGGATCTTTGGAAAATGCAAAACAGTATAAAGCAAGTTAAACTAATTTATAGGGCTGCACAAAGTTTTGAAGGAGGGCTTTGATTTGACAAAACTAGGAATGAATCGCCATTCTGAAGCAGCTTCACAAAGCAAGAACCTTTGAAGTGCCAAATGGAATTAAGTGGCTTGGAAGTCTTTCGTAATGTTTTACAGATTCAGTGCCTTTTTTTTTGCTACTCCTGTAGTTGCTACACACAATGTATAGTATTGCAACCTCACTTCTCAGTATGGGGAATAGGGGTAGGGGTAAGGGGGAGTGATGGTTTATTCAATACTGACATTAACAGCCAATGAGTTTTGTCATCACATTAAACTCTCTGCCTATCAAAACCCTTGGGGGATGGCAAGGTGAACACTGCTTTGTCCATTATTCACTTTTTCAGCCCTCAGCTTCTTTAGTGAGGCCAGCCAAAAGCCTTATGCTCTCTCTCTTGAGCTAATAGGATGTTATTCTTCTGTAGTGTTCCTGCCCACCAAGTGGGAGCTCAGCTCAGCTTTCAGCACTCAGAATACGAGCTCAAGGCTGACAAATCCAGGATGCACTCTTTGATCCAACCTCAACTTTGAATTGGGAAAGATAGGGACAGGTTTAAGTCTCTTGATTATTAGGCTAACACAATCACAGGCTTAAATACTGATTGTTTTTAAGGGCAGGGGTGGTAAGGCTACAAATAGTCATGGCCCAGGACTCAGACTCTGAAGAAGCTGCTCCAGTTGAACCAGTGGAATGTCAGCCTCAGGAGATGCCAAGCCAGGAATCACCTGAGGCTGATCAAACACAGGCACCATCAGAACAGCTGGAGCAGTCAGATGATGAAGTACGGCTCCCAAGCCCTTGGATCCAGCAAGTAGAATGGAGAGCAGAGCAGAGCACAACCAAGCTGAGCCACTCAATGAAGCTTCTTTCCAAGCAAGGCAGAAATTCTCTTAACTGAAGATAGCTGGCTGATCCATGCTTCTCTTTTGGAACAACCATTTGATCTCCTGCTCTGGCATGTTGTTCCTGTGAATTCTGCTTGTGTAAAAAGCTTGAAGCTCTGATCTTTGGGCTGGATGACAAACCTGAGTTGGCTCTTTGAACTTCAGACTGGATTTTGACTTTTCTTCTGTGAGTTCCTGTTGAAAGCAAAACTACCCAGGCAAGCTTTCTTTCCCAGAAACTCTGTTTGGACTTACATTCCTTTCCTTGTCTGCCATTATCTATTCAGCCTTGAGTAAATTGTGGGTGTCAGTTTGAAACCTGCAACAGGACACAAATGCCTCTTGTTCTGTTCCAGCCATTTTCTTTCTACGGTGGTCTATCTCCCTGTGCCAGTCTGCTTCAACTGCTAATTAACTAACATAGAATATTACCAACAAGACACAACTCTACACATCTGAATTCTACAAATAATGCACAAAGGTTCCTTGGAGGGGCCAAGGTTACCAGTCAACTGAGCCACCCCTCTTGGCACCACAGAAAACCCAATGGTCAGAAATAGCAAATCCCTCAAGTACTAAAAAATAGACGTTCTTCACTATCACACCAAGCCTAACACCCCAGAAAAGCAAATGGAAAGTAACAGTTGACCTTTAAAAAGTTCTAACCATTCTTAAGTTAGAGTAATGTCCTTTTTGCATTGGTTCAGCACAGCTTTGGCTCTTTGATGGACATTTTGGAAACTGCTGTGATGAACTTTTGTCATTCCTGCTGCTACATGTGCCTTAAAAGAAATACAGGGTGTTTTGAAAATTTATTACGATGAAACTTAATGTTTTCCAGCTGAAATTTGGAAGGGATAATCTCTTCTAAAGAATCCACCATCCCTGCTATTTTCATCCCATTCTGCCAAAAAATGAAAGAGCTGCAGGCATTTTTAAATATTTTCCCATTCTAGTCTGTGGCTAAATCTGTTTTCAAATCAAATGTTGATGCCATTCAAATCAAATCAATTTGTCTTTGAATCTTGAACAGTGGTTTCAGATTAAATCATAACCCCTTGGAATCACCAAATAGAACTGAATCAGGACCCATTTTCACAGACCTACTAGTGCAGGGGGTTTATTTAAATTAGGCCACCACCAGCTCCTGAGGAGGTAACAGGTATAATGAGATGAGCAGTGGGCGGCAAGGCTGGCAGGACCAACATGCTTAGAGATGACTTCTCACAGCTGGGAGGGTTGCTAGACCTCATGCCCAGCTCTCTTGGCTTAATTCTCATGTTTCTGGAATAGCATCATCAGATACTTTTGGCAGGGCTGTCCCATTGCTGCATCACCCTTCTGAGCATGTTGCCCACCATGTCCCACTGAAAGTGAAGCAAAGAGGTGCCCCATCCCTTGTGGCCCATCTGGACATGGCTGGTTACCATCCACGGTCTATTAAATATTGAATCACTGCCCTCTAAATGACAGATCACTGTTCTCCAAAAACCTTCTAAATTGCTGCCTTCCAAATGTTAGAACAACTACAATAACTATTTTGCAGGATCCAAAGCAGACTAGCTGCATAACAGCCTGTACTAATATTTAGTAAAAAGGTGCCCACATTTCCCAAAATATTTTCAATAGAGATATTCTAAGTAAGGAGTTATCAAAGAGTAAGGTATTATCAAAGAGGTTATCCAGTCTTTTCTTGTATTCCTGATTCTACTAAGAATTATCTTGGAGAAAGACACATGCATTTTTCTTAGAATATCTACTATAATAAAAAAGAAAGAAACTTTCCAGACAAGCCAGTGATGACATCAGCTAAAATGTACAAGTCCAACTTAGTTGGCATGAGGAGTATGAATTAGAGGCTTTTAGAAGCAAATTGACGTATTATGCAGATAAGTTCTCCCTCCAGCCTGCTTTTTGTGGAAGACTTGCAGCAAGCAGGAATTGGTGATAGTATTATTAGGTTAAACGTGAGAAATGTGTGCATCGAGGCCAAGTTATAGGCAGCTCCTAGAGTTGAGCCAGGGAGTGATTCACAATCAATACATGCATTAGAGCATAAAAGTTACTGCTGCTCAGAAAAAGTCACCAACCCAAAAGGAAGCCTTTAGCATCCTTTCCTAATTAACAGCCCATTCAGGAATTAGAGAGTTAAATTAAACACAACTTTAATTGGATGAATAACAGAATGCAGGATGGTGGTGGTGATGATGATGATGATGATGATAAATGTTAGAAGCAGTTAAGAAGACTGAACAGCCTTGGGACTATGGGGTGGAGAGATGAAATAGAAAGGTAATTTTTCCGAAGCTTCTTCAAAGGAAGTGGTCACTGGCAGCAATAACTGTCCAGTAGGAACTTTGGAGAAACAATGGAATTTCCCTTGAAATTCAAACAACAGGTTCAGAGAGGCAGAAGAACAAATTAGTCTGCCCCATTAGACCCTTCTGCTTATATTGGTTTCAAATTCTAGTTCCTACAATTATCAGTCTTACTCCTGCCCCAGTCAATATTATCCTGAAAACAGATCTGCCTATTCTTTTTCAAGGCAGTTCAGGAGGAACTGTCAGTTTTGATACATACGATTCCTTTATTTGCCCAGTTAATTTTATGCTATAGTGTATATATGCATCCAATATAGATAGATAAGCCAGACTGACCAGATTCAAATATCACTATTTACAACACTGGAAATAATTTTAAAAATATTTGAGTAATGTGCTCTCAGGATTACCCATTAGGTACAGTGAGACAGAAGATGCTACAGTGTTGGATTAAGAGCATCATAGCACAGTCTCTGCAACCTGGTCATTCCCCTCCGTGGAAGGACAGGGAAATACCATACAGCCTAAGCCGCACCTTACCAACCTGCTGTCTGTAGAGGTGGTGGAGCATAACATCCAGTCCCCTGGACAGTTGTCATTGCTTGATTAAAAGATTGCAACAGGCATGAGTATCCTGACCTGGGAGAATTAAATAAGAGAAATGCATCAGTTTCTTTTTTATACACACCATTGCTGTTGTTGATGCAGAGCCTGTAAAGCAGCAGCATTGTTGTTTAAGGATTTTTTAAAAAGAAATTGACCGTATTAAAAGTTATCCACCCCAGTTAGTAGACTTTCATTTGTAAGTAAATGAAACTTTAAAGTGGGATCAATCCAAATTGCAGAAGGTAATGGGCAGCTGCCATTTTAAAGATACTGAACAGTTTTTAGTCTTCATAAGCCTTGATTCATTTTGTAAATAAGAATCTCAATAATTCTGTTTATAATAAAGAAGCAATTTTATTGTTGCAGGATGAAGGATAATTGCACTCTTGTGCACAGTATTGAAAGCCCAGCACCATCTGTCATGGATAATATCTTCCCTTTATGAGCAAGACTTACTCATGGAAATTAACCAAACAGTAGAAACCATACAGATTGTATTCATTTGCAAAAGTTTCTATATTTGGCTCCAAAACATCACTCCTCGTAAATTCTGGTTCACACACATGTATATGGAATGTTGCTACCTTATAAGAATTTTGCACAAGAAGAGAAACTTGGAAAGCAAACAAGCAGAATTTACCCAGATGTGGAATTATGACACGGTATCTTCTGGCTTTGTTTGCTTTCTGGAGAATTGGAAGTAAATGAACCAGTTCCATCTATTCCTGTTTAATGTTGAGAAGCGGGGGGGGGGGGGGGGGAGAAGAGGAAGGAATGAGGTATCATCTGCCATCTTGGCAAACAGAAGCATCCTATGGTTGGTGAAAGAGCATGGTGCTGAGTTATGCGCTGCTTTCTGTGGATTACCCTGGTTTCTGCTGTCAAAAGGAAGATCAGGTCGTGAGTAATATAGCTTAATGGCTGAAAAAGTCAGCTCATGAAAAACCTTTAGGCATGATCTTAAGGATGTGGCAGGACCACAAATAACTTTTATTACCCCAGAACCATGTTGCTCATGAGAAGCAATGTCTTCTGAAGCAGCAGGATTTTCCTTACTACCTTCCAAATATCTCCAAATGTTGCATTGATTCATCCTAGTCACTGCAACTGGGTGTATTATTTAATGGGCTGGATAGGCTACTAGCCTGAATGTGAAAGATGCAAGAAAGACATAGTGATATTAGCAACATGTTTAAACTCTTTGGGGCATATGTCGGCTATAAAATTAAAAACTATCCAAACAAGCAGTAGCAGGCCATTTTCCAGATGCTTCACATATTTGAATATTCTCTCAGACTACTGCAACAGCTCAGATCATCTCTGTAAAATCTGGTTTGCAGGATTCAGTGTCAGAAGCTCAGAGGAAAAGAAAAGTACATGTTATTCTAATACATCACTGGAAAAATATATTCTGAGCTATATTTTCTACTGAAATATTTTTTTCTCTGAGGACCTTTACATATGAAAAATTAATAATGTTTTCATGTTATTATTTTGCACCTGAACTTTCATTATTGTATCTGACAGAGCAGCAGGTGTTAACAGCTGGAAACAATGAATATGGGAGCTGAAAGGAACCAGATGTGGCCCTCATTTGGGGTTTGATACTTATTTAAATAATGTGCTCAATATTAATGGATCTTGTATTAACTTTTCTTGCCTTCCTAATGCAGGGCATCAGATTATATGCTTCTCAGTTAAGTCGTTTTAATTTTATCTCCTCTCATAAAAAGAAGTATTTGTTAATCTACTGGAAAACATCTATTTGTTAATCTTGAAAGAAATGGAATTTCTTAGATTGCAAATGCATTGGGCATAACTCATGTGTTGTGTCTGATTCTTTGTATTTTTTGATTAAGCTGCTAGCAAAAATGGCTTCCAAAGATACCACACATTTGCTGCCTAAAGATCTCCCTCTGCTAACTTGGGTCCTATGGAGTGAAGCCCCATGACTATTAACTTACTCAGTCACTTGAATATTACATCCTGTGTAAACCACAATTTAGAGAAATATTTCTGCTGGAATCTCAGATAAAAGTCTTTAGATTCACTTGCAACCTGATTCTGTAACTGAAGACTGAACCTGAATTATTCCACACTGAAAGGAATACATTCTAGCTCTGAGCTAAGTTCCTATCCTAACTAGGTTCTCCTAATTAGAAAAAACTTCCCTAATGAATAATTTAAAATTATGCAGTGAACCATAATATGATGGAACACTTAACAGACTTTGGAAACACGGAGAAGACAACAAGACAGTTCAGGGAAGAAACAAGAGTTTCCTGAGTCTAGGCAGGGGTGGTGGGGGGAAGTGTGAGAAAGAGACTCAGAGTAACTCCACCTTAATTACTGTAGGTATATAAATTGTGTGAGAGAATTACTTTTGTGCTCTTTCAAGTTTCAGTTGTGTTACTCTACTGGCAATAGAGATCTTTTCCAAAAATGCAAATGGTTCTTACTTCTTGAACTTGCCAGCAAAAGTGGCATAAAGAGCAAAAATCCAGAAAAAGAGAAGTTCCTGTAGGAAAGAGAGCTAATCTATTCTCGAATCCCCAGGCCTCAATGAAATGCACCCTAGAATACTTAAAGGAACTGGCTGAAGAACTGTGGAGAGTTATTTCAATTATCTTTGAGGAGTCCTGGAGAACTGGGGAAGTGGGATAGACTGGAGAAAAACAAATGTAGTAAAATGTGTTAATGAACCTAACCTCAATATCTGGAAAGATGTTAGAGCAGATAATAAAATGAGCTATTTGTAAGTATCTTGAAGATAGTGCTATGACTGTAACAGTTAACATGACTTTTTCAAAAACTGGCCAGACAAGGTAAATCTGTTCTTTGACAAGATAACCACTTAATGGACAAAGAGAATGCTGTGGGTATAATCTACCTCAATTTCAACAAAGCTTTTGATAAAAGTCCACATAACATTTTCACTGACAAGCTGTTAAATTGTGGTTTTGATGTCACTACAGTAGGTACACAATTGGCTGGCTAATCCAGAGTCAACATGAGTGGCTCTACATCAAGGTGAGACCATTGGGGTCTCACAAGGATCTGGCTTGCATTCAGTATTATGTAATGTTTTATTAATGGATAATGGGATTGGTGGACCACTTACCAAATTTGTAGATGGTACAAAATTGGGACATCTGGCCAACTCCCAGGAAGGCAGAACAAGACTGCAACTTAAACTGGACAGGTTAGAAGACTGGGCTGAGATGAAGAAAATTTCCTTCACAGAAAAAAATAAGATACTACATTTTTTAAGGAAAAATATAGGACACATATACAAGGGGGATTCATGGCTTAGAAGCAGAAAGACTTAGGTGTAGAGTGTGGGCATTGAGCAAAAGGTGAACATGAGCCAGCAATGTGAGCCAGCTGCTAGAAGAGCTAACAGAGTTTTGGGTTGTAGCAGAAGCACTGGTTCAAAGACACATGAAGTTCTTATTCTCTTCTACTCTGCACTGGTGAGACCACACCTGGAGTACTGTCCATGTAGCTGTCTAGTTTTTGTTTAAATATAAGGAAAACTGAATGATAGTGGAACAGTCTATCGATGGAGATTGTGGGTTCTCATCTCTGGAGGATTTAAGAAGAGTCTGAATGGTCACCTCTTAAGGATGGCTCAATTGTTTTTCATGCATATTGCAGAGGGTTGGACTAGATAATCCTTGTGACCCCTTCCAACTCCCCAGTTGTAGGATTCTATGAGCCCAAAAATATTTTTCTCAACTGCAGCTGTTAATTGTTGTGCTGCTAGGCACATTTGCAGAGACGTTGTGAATGTATGAAAGCTTCCAACTGCAATAGGTTCTTCTTCTGCAACCTGTTTTCTTGGCTAGGCTTTCAGGGGATCTGTAAATATTTTATTTTGATCACTTCCTGGATTAGTGACTTACCTGAGAGATCCGTGCACATGTGGATCAAGTGATAAGGACGTTGAACATTCTGTAAAGATTCTATAAAAAACTAGTCACTAGTCAACAAAGAAGGTAAAACACATTCAGGAGAGCTCTCCTTATAACAAAAAGAGAGAAAGGCAGCCATACTGACCTATGTTGCCACCCCCAAATAATTTTGTTTTCAAGATCTGATCTACATAAAAAAATGCCATATGAGGACATCCCAAAATAGACTTGGGAATCACTACAGCTTGGGAGTCCGATAACTTGCAGGATGTTGTAACATCTGTAAGCCTAAGGGAAAGCATGCTCACTTCTTCCTCAAGGGGGTTTTGTATAATGTTGTGAAATGCCTGCTCATGCCTGGAAGTAGCTTGTGAAGTCTTCCTTAGCTTGGCTTGCCTAAGGCAGCTTTTGATTCACTCGTATATTTCAAAACTGAATCGGAAGAGAAGTGTGATTTCCAGCAATAGAAATGAGGTTATTTGGTGGGTAACTTGAGGACTCTCTGTTTTGATGGTTCAGCTTCTCATGTGTGACAGTGTTGCAGAGGTGGGGAGAAAGTGATCCCAACGAACTCAACCCTAACTCCTCATTGTTTAGATTAATTTTCCCCATGCTTGCCAGTTTTTTTCCCCATGCTTGCCATTTTTAGAACACTAGGTTGGGGAAGGCTGAGGTATAAATATTGGCTGCCCAAGTCAACTGGATTATTATTATTAGATTTTTTTTTATCTTGGCTTTTATGTATATCAAGGCAGCGACCATACCTAATACTCCTGTCTCCTATTTTCCCCACAACAACAGCATGTGAGGTGGGCTGGGCCAAGAGAGAGTGACTGGCCCAAAATCCCGCAGCCGGCTTTCATGCCTAAGGAGAGACTGGAACTCACCATCTCCTGTTTCTAGGCCAGCACTTTTGCCACTGCACCAAGCTGGTTGTCTTATATACAGTAATATATGATTAATTATAGCAAGTAATCAAGTGACAGAAGAGTATATAGGTGGTCCTCTTGCGACAGCACTGAATGAGTGGTACTTATGACCAGTTCTCAGAGTTGCGGCCATCACAGCATCCCTGCAGTCACATGATTATGATCCAGGTGCTTGGAGACCGGCTTGTGATTACAACGTTGCAGAGTCCCACGATCATGTGATCGCCATCTGTGACCTTCTTTGCTGGCTTCCCACAAGCAAAGCTAATGGGGAAGCTGGCAGGAGGTCACAAATGGTGACCATGTGAGGTCCTCGCTAAACCACCTGTGGTGATTCACTTAACGATAGCAACTGGGAGTGTCAGAATTGCCATCACTAAGTGGAATGGTCACATGACGTCACGCTTTAGGTCCGCATTGCTTAGCAACAACAATTCTAGTCCCAACTGCTGTTGTTAACCGAGAACTGCCTGTAGTCAGATAAGGAGTGAACAAAAATAAAGATGATATATACTATTAAAGAAACTTTAAAGTGTCAATCTTTTCAAACCTAAAGCTTGGTGTTAGTGGAGTACTGATGTTTTTCAACCAATTTCAACTTTTACTTCTTCAAATGAGAAAATAATCATGCAACATAGACAAGTAGAATATTTATTGCAGCGTAATCCTAAATTCTCAGTGCAAAGCAGTCTGTGCATGCTTGAAGGCAATCTTTAGCAAACATAGTCCCAATGTTTTAAAAGTTGCCTAAAAGAATATCAAATATATTCTGGGCTAACAATTTGCAAATCTTGCTCTATAAGGAGCACTGATAAGCTTCTAAATTGAGGAGAAATCACTAATTGGGTCTGAAGTTGCAATTGCCATAGAGACATAGCTGAGGAATTTACATTCAATTCTTCCCTGAGAAAAGTGAGATGAATAATGTGGACAAGTCTATCCAGTGAAATATCTGATCACTTACCTTCTTAGTCATCATTGATCCTTAATCACTTACTATGTAACGTTTCACCCCAATACAAATTGTAAAGGGACAACATAGAGGGAAATAAATAATAAGCAGGCAGCTTATGGAAGCCAGAAAATAACTTGTCTGCAACAGGAAGGTGGCTTTTTTCTTCACACTTTGTTCATAGCATCATCTATCATCTGTGAATGTTGTCTGGATACTGTGAGAACAAAGATCAACTCTGTACAGAAGAACAGCCTGACTGAAGTCTTATATAGTGATAGTAGCCAAATCCTCAGAAATGGCCAGAATGAAGGAACAACAATGCACTATGCCAAGATAACAGTATCTATCATTTAGGGGATTTGTTAGATTTGAAATACCTACTCTTGGCTAACAAAATTGGTAGATATTTGCTACTTCTATGGGTATGTGATCTGGCTGTTGCTGTTTTGGTGCTACCTCCTATCTCTCAAGTTCCACATACGGCATCTTTAGAAAATTTCCATTATTTTTCCCCTAATATACTTTTGTCCCATTGACTCTGTAACTGGCATTCTTTAGCTGAATTTTAATTTGTTGGTTCTTCTGCAAATCAGTGTGATCCATTTTTTAATAGCAGCGCAATTCTATGAATATCCAGGAAGGAAGGAAGGAAGGAAGGAAGGAAGGAAGGAAGGAAGGAAGGAAGGAAGGAAGGAAGGAAGGAAGGAAGGAAGGAAGGAAGGAAGGAAGGAAGGAAGGAAGGAAGGAAGGAAGGAAGGAAGGAAGGAAGGAAGGAAGGAAGGAAGGAAGGAAGGAAGGAAGGAAGGAAGGAAGGAAGGAAGGAAGGAAGGAAGGAAGGGTTAAACCTTTTATCTGTCTTTCATAATGTAGAATTTGGAGTCATCCAATGAAACAGATTGGCAAGAGATGCGGAACAGACAAAAGAAAGTCTTTTCACAGTGGAATTTGCTGCCATAGGAAAGGGACAGCCATAAATTTAGATGGCATTAAAGGGGGATAAGATATATTCATTGCAGGGTAAAGTTATCAGTGGCAATGAGTTTTAAGAGTGATCTGCTTCTCCAAGGGCTGTCATAAAAAAAAGAAAGCCTCCTTCAAGTCAGGATTGACTCTTGGTGACTTATGGACATGTTTCCTTGGCAAGAGTCTTCTTCTGGGGCATTTCTTCCATTTCTTAGTCTAACTTACAGCCCCAGTACACTCTGGAGGTCTCCCATCCAAGTATTGATCAGGTCCAACCCTGTTTAGCTTCTCAGCCTTGACTACTGCCAGGTGCCAGAAGCATGCCACTAAATACCATCTTCTTAGGAGTGACCTTGTCAGGAAACTATACCTTTCCTGGGAGCCTCTAGATAAGATTTTATGCCTGAAATTACCTTGCCTTGATCACAGAATCTTATGTCGGCATTCTGGACAGTGATATTTTCTACATGCACCTCTCCTCTTTCCCTCTTTTTTCTCTTCTACAAAAGCATCTGGTATGGAGGAAGAGATAGGCTTAGGCTTAAGGTTAGAGTCTTGTTACTCATAATATCAGGAACTGTCTGATGGAACTTGCTAATGGACTTCACAGAGATATGTAGTTGTCCACTATGGGATGCAGGGTCCTAGACTAAATAGAGCTTCTTATGTTCCTAAAAATTTTGTGCGTGCCTTCAGTTGTAAAAGCAACAAATATTGTTTCACTCTAAGTAGAGTAGAATGCAACCTTTTATTTTGCTATTCAATAGCAGCCTAAAACAGAACATTTTTCAGTGATCTTTCCTCATCCCCAAATCATTGCTAGCTAGAAGCACTGTCACGTAGGGCAGATCCACAATTCTTGTTTGCCCCGTCACCACTTCCTGAGTTCTAGAATGGATGTCATCTCCTACAAACTCCCAGCCCATCACAAATGCACCCTATGCCTGTATTTTCCAGCTGCATTTCAGGTGTTTTCCAACCCGAGATATTTTTTTTTCAACCTGAGGACACTGAAGCCCTGAACAGTACATGGTCTGGTGTACTTGGTTCTGATCTAGGGACAGCCCCAGCTCCAATTGGCTACAGCACTTGGTATGCTTTCTTCACTTCATGGAAGCATATTGTCCTGGGCTATGGTGTTCTCAGATGAACAGCAGCTGTGATTTTTTAATTAACTTGTGGTTGATCCATTGATGGCCCATTAAGTCAATGAACCTTCCTTGCCCTGTGTTTCTCTGCCCATTCTAGAAGCTTATTACTGCACTCAGCCCTTACAACTCCCAGTGGGTACTCTTTCAGTTTCTGCCCAGGCTGAAGCATGCTTACCTTGCTGTCTTCCCCTCCCTCCCCAGCATTGTTTTGGTTTCATTTCCACTTTGTTCTGCAATTTAAAAAATAAAAAAGGAGTTGCAATGTAGACATAATTCTACAAAGCTTCAATGAACACTTTTTGAATCCTGTGTAACTGGGGAGTAGGGGTAGAAAGGGGTTGATAGAGCACTTGCTGGAATTGGGATGGTCAAATGGGGGGGGGGGTATAGAGTGTATATTTACTTCCTGTTTGGAACATGCCCTGTGCTCATACCTATGGGTGCCCTCCTCTGCCATTCTTCAAAGGTATGTCTCTCTTCCTTGCAATCACCATGGCATCATAATGGTTCAACCAGGCAAAAAAATAAAAAGAAAAATAAGGGGGTTGTATTAGGGTCAAGCAAGAGAATGCAAGAAGGGGACCCAGATGTCCCTCAGCACAAACATCAGAGAAAGCATAGAAAAGGATGAGAAAAAGGGAACGATCCTCAAAAGCAGGGATGGACCATCCAGACACGGGCCAACTAGCAGCACTTGCCTTCCCTGCATGAATGGGAAAGGCAAGAAGCAGGCGAATGACCAGTCAGGACCAGCAGTGGTCATAATCCAGACTGAGCATCAGCCCAGCCTTGTTACCAAACTTCTGCAATTGTCATCAGGAACAGTCAGGAGCTGCTTAAGCAGCTTAAGCTGCTGTGTGGAATGGCCCATTCTGTGAACTATAAATGTCAGGAAAGGTTCTTCCATAAAGAACACTGGAAGGTTATCTTGCAGAGACACCACAGTTTTCTAATCAGTAATGTTTTAGATATAGTAGAGATAAAGTGGGATTACTGTTTAGCTTGAGGTTATTGGGCACCATTCATGGATTGCCCCTTGTGCAATGCAGCCCATGCATAAACAAGATGAGAAATCTGTCTCACCAGAGCTGAGTTTGGCAGAAGCTCTTGGAACCTAGTCGTTACAGCTGGTTGAAATAAGCTACCTAAATTTGCTTTCCTCTGATGTTGCAATGGATTATTAAAAGTAGGTGTCTTTTTTATAAGCCTGAGTGAGTTCTTCCAAACAGCTTTTCCATAGGGATAAATTATAATACATCATATAAAATGACAAGGTTTAGTTAGGTGGAGAACTCTCGCCATTTTCATGGATGAAGTTTGAATTACTTTTGAATTGCTGTAGCAGTATTGGTGTAGAAGTCTCTGATTATTGTCCACAGAAAAGAGAAAGCCAAAGAGAGCATGCAAACCATTGTAACTTTGATTTGCATCAGGCTTACTAACAGATGTACAACTGAAAATACCAACTTCTGAAAAATTGCTTACTTTTTATAGACAATTGTGATGACAGTTGCTAGTTTATATCACCCCCAGTGTTTTTCATGCTGACTTTCTAGCTTCTCCCTCTCCCCAATCTTAAATTTTGACTATAATTTTCCAGCATGGGCCAGACTGTCTAACATTGGCTGGAAAGGTACTATTGAAGATTTTGATCCCTGTGGTCCCATTTGGATATGGTTTATACATTTCATCTGTTTAATTATATTTTTCCAGATATAGGTTCCATTCAGCCAATGTCACCTGCAACTTTAATTAGAAGCTTCTTTCTTGTAGTTTCTCCCTCTGTAGATGTTTTCTGTTTAGCAAATAACACAGAGGAAGACCTCTAAATAAATCAAAAACTGAGCACATTCAAACAAATTTAGGTAACTATGAAATATTGCATTCAATACTTTAAAAATATTTTTTGAGTGATTCTCCACTCTTTTGCTTTCTCTGAAAGAATCTCCTTATTCCCAATGAACTCTGCTCAAGATGGCTGTACGGGATACAACCAGAAATCCAGAGGCTGTACCTCCTACATGTTTTCTGCTGCTTCTTCCTACATACCAAGAAAAAGCATTCAGTTATGAATTCGTCAAATAATTTTTATAAGCATGCTGGCAGTATTGTAGAACACATTGCAGTAGTCCGGCCGCAAGGTGACCAGTGCATGAGTAACTGTTTGAAGGGCCTCCCAGTTGAGGAAAGGTGCAAATGGTACAAGATGAACCTATGCACAGGCCCTCCTGGCCATGGCTTCTCCCTGCTTATTGAGCAGTAGCTGTGACTCTAGGAGGAGGACCCCCAAGTTGCACACCAGTCTTGAGTGGGGAAGTGCAATCTCATCAAAGATCAACATTGAAAAAGTCTCTGACCCTGGGGGCCAAACAGGCACATCTGCTCAGTCTTGTCAGGATTGAGCCAAGTGGGTTCCAGACCTGAAGAGCCTCCAGACACTGGGTTAGTACATGTCTACATTAGTACATGCGTCCCTGCAAAATTCAGCCCTCTCTCTCTACATAAACTTCCTTTGTTGGAGATCTTTTTAGTATTTGGGGAAGTTCTCAAGGTATTACATGACTTTAAAATGAAAAATGGCCTTACTAATACACTGTGTATAATAAAATGAATTATGAAGGACTTTAACTCTGGCTATCAGCATTTTAGAGCTTTCTGACCAAATTTCAGCAGCTCTGTGGAATGTAATGAATTACAAAGACTTTTGACACTCTGTGTCAGTAACTTTAGAGGTCTAGTGATTGGTTTGCAGTGACAAGTTTCTGCAGTTTGCAAAAGTGAAGTTTCTATGGACTAAGCCTCAAGAGAAATTGACAGCATTTATTGTCAAGATACATATCTTTATACACAGACACACATTTTAGTCAAGATAGCAAAAGACTTGAAAACACAAAGTATATTATCTTATGTTTAAATATATCAAGTTTAACATAAAGTCTTTTTGGCCAATTTGGCTTTAAAAAGGATTGGAAGTCAACCAACCCAAGATATGGATAGGGGTGGCCCTTTTTATTTTGAGGGTTTCTTAAAAAGTTATTAAACACAATACAGTTACAAATCACAATACTAGAGTATCTAACCTTGGATATATCTGTATGGATGTGTACCAAGAACGGTTTTGCTGTGCCAGTAGTCCTAGCAGATGTGTTGTTTGTGCATACACACATATGCACAGACCTGGGAAGATCCCTGAAGCAGTCACGTGGAGCTTTTTGGACTGCCCCAATGCTTCCAGGAGTGATTTTTCACCTCTACCATGGGACTTGGGAAATGCCCTCCCAGATACTTTGCACAGTCCTATTAGGGCAGAGAAACCTTATTTGGCAGAATTCCTGTTTTGCCCAATAGCTCACTTAGCCCAGTGATGCACCTTGGATTGTATGCGTTATTTTCTCAGGGCTCCTTTCTGCCATCTTTTTTTTTCTCCCCAGATCCTCAGAAGCAGCTTGAAGGTGATACATAATTGCATTCACTTCTGCTGATTGAAGAATAAGGAACAAGAATCACTGTCTTGTCATGATTTGCATCATTTCCACCAGCAAAACCCACTCCTCGCTCCCACTCCACACAGATCAACTTCTTCTCCACTATATGCTGCCCTCAGAAAATCCTAGCCTGAAAGCACATATCAGATCTTCTGCTGTCACTATGCTCAAAGCATATCTAATCTTAAACCCACTTCGAGGACTTCGTAATAGAAAAACTGGCTAGAAGTAGTTTAAACCATAATGAACTGGGTAAGGATTAGGATGAGGATTATGATGAGTCCAAGCAGGACTAGTGCTAGCTCATTGCTCATCCTCCGGCTTTCTGGCTCCTGTGAAAACTTTTACCATTTCTCATATTTTTCAGAAGAAATCCCAGGTATTAGTACAGGTAGTCCCCAGGTTAAGAATGCCAGGTTTAAGGACGACCCATAGAAAGGAATGGAGCCTATTGTAGCAAAATTCAAGATTAAAACACAGTGATTTGAGTTAAATACACAATGGTTCACTACACAGTACTTCTTATGCAGTATTATACAATAATACTGTTCCAATTTACAGGCAAATTCAACTTTAGGACAGACCTTGGAAATGGAACTCATTCTTAAACTGAGGACTACCTCAGAAGTGCTTGAAGGCTGGGAATAAGGGACCAGTCCACCCTCTACCCTCAGAAAAAGGTATGGAACATTTAGACAAATGTCTCCTTAGTATTTCTATTGATTCAATGAAACTCATTCCTTAAAAAAATGCTTAGGATGGCAACCTTCATTGATCTATATGCCTAATAGCATGCAAAGGATGAGGCAGAAAGAATTAATCAGTGAATTCTCATTGTTCCAATTTCCAAAGTAAAAAAAAAAAATCATTTAGTTGGTATTTGAAACTTGACCTTGAAGAATTCATCACCTACAGTTGTCATCTAATTCTGTCCAAAATACAGGAGTTATAGCATTTTTTCTATAATAATATTAATAATAATGTTTATTCAATTATTTAGCCACCCATTTCACCATAGTGACTCTGGGCAGCTAACAACATTTAAAAATGCAATATAATACCAGCATAAAGCATAAACAACAACTAAGGTTAAAAACTATCTACTACAAACCGAACAACAAATTCATGGGTTCCAACTAATTCTTTAACCCCCATGCCTGGGAAATTCCTATTACTATTAATAACATACACGATTACTAATCGTAATTATGATATTATTATTATTATTTAAAATATTTAAATTAAAATTAAATTGAAATTAAAATATTATTTGAAATATGATTTCATAATACTATTATTTAAAAGATCCTATTGTTTATAATTAAATACACTTTCTGTCTTCTCAATGACTACAGTTTTGACCACTAAACAATAGGGGGAAACAAACAATTCTTTTTTTTCCTTATGCCCAGAATTTGCACATGTCCCCATGTTCCAAGCTACCTAACAAATGACAGTTTTGTTTTTTCCCCAGAAACAGATTTTAAAGGACTCTTTCTCCAAAATTGCTCCACCTATTTTTTGAAATTTAATAAGTTTCATGTCCTCAAAAGAAGGGCCAACATGTTTTTAAAAATGCAAAAGCTCCTATAGCTAATTTTGGAAAACTATACTAATCAGTGCCCAATAGGTTGCTTAGTTGTCTAGCTTCTGCTGCTTCAGATTCAAGCCTGAGTCATGGAGGACAGTGACTGATTTGGTTTAAACCAGTGTTGTCCAAACTTGGCCACTTTAAGATGAGTGGACTTCAACTCCCAGAATTCCCCAGCCAGCATGGCTGGCTGGGGAATTCTGGGAGTTGAAGTCCACTCATCTTAAAGTGGCCAAGTTTGGACAACACTGGTTTAAACTGAAATGAGATATTTCCTAAATTATTTAGTTTGGCCCAAACTAAATCTTGTGCGTGATACACACCCCTCAGAATAACATCTATCCATTATTGTAAGGAGTATAAAATACTGCAAGTGAAAAAATTAAAAAAAACAACCCTCTTTTCAAATACGAGGTATCACTGCTGTTGCAGTTTAATTAAAATATTCTTTTATTAGTCCCTACTGCAGGCATTATAAGACAAAAATAAAGAGAACACAAACAGAAGAGCCAGAGTGTTTGAAATACACAAAGCTGCTTGCAGTGATATTTCTGTCGAAACTAATCTAACTGGATTGAGATATTTTCAGCTGAATCCAGCTGAGGGTTGTTCTTCCTTGCTCACACAACCATAACTGTTTCTTCAGCAAAGTAAAGCAGCTTGCTCAATTGCTTATTTTTGCATGAACAGACATATCTGCCATACTGTACTCTAGTAATAAAGAACTACAAATAATTGTACTCCTCTTTATTCATATTACATATGATGGAAAAGCACACAATAATGAGACTTAATCAGAATGATGACACTTGAAATGACCTGTTCCCATGGATGGCATGGTAACCCTGTGGCAGATCCTGTGCTTTGCCATCGCTGTTCAAGCCATTCACTAATGAATGCAATTCTTCACTGCACAAGATGGCCTGCAGTTGTTTAGATCACTTTTCATAAACAGTGAAACAAATTAACACAGGATGGATCTATTGACGGCTATTAGCTTTAATAGCTATATTTCACCTCTAAAACTGGACTGAATACTCTTATATAACAAGCAATAATGGGGGTGGGGGGCGGGAAGGGACAGCATCCATTCAACTTATCAGATCAGGGTTGCAAAAATTCAGTTTAACACTAGACGGCAGCAGAGTGGTCATCTCTCTAGTGGTCATCTGGGTTTTCGCAGCCCAGGTCTGGTAGCTCTAGGTAAGCACCAAGTTCACTTCCTGGTAAGACTGTCCTTGAACGGTGCCACAGAAGTGCAAATCATTTCCTCTGATTCATCTCAACTTTTAAATCCTGAGCATCTGCAGGTGCAGGTGCTTGATCCTTAGATGAGTATCTAAAGCAAGAAACACCTCATTCCCATAAGAGTGTGTGTTTGGGCGTATACACACCACAGCTTTTCAGCCTGTAGACAACATAACTAAGCCCTGAAACTTGTTAGTGATAATCCTATAATCCAGGCTATCACAAACAACCAATATTAACCACATGGTACAACCCTGCAATGTTTTAGGCGTCCTAATTACTGCAATTAAAAACCGTTGAGAAGCACAGAATTATGCATTCAGAGACGCTCCTTAAAACTGTAACATGAACTTCTATAACATCTGTTTCTCCTCTCAGCCTCCTGAAAAGAGATTGTTGCTTGCTCTCTCTCTCTTTTGCTTTTGTTTTTAATTGTGTAAAAGATTCTAACTGTTGATTTATTACGCACAGAACAAATTGTGTCTTTGGAACATGCTGCACTTCAATTACTTGGCTTAGCATTGTCAATACATATGCAAGGCCCAGCAGTCAATTCAGACTCTGAATAGATAATACACCAACAATGTATTACATTTAATGTAGATTAATGTGAGTTGCTTCCCTCTGCATGTATGTACACAGGTACAAATAATTAAGATTAATTTCCACTGGATATAATGGCCTTCATTGTGCATGGTGCCATAAAACTCTTCTTTAATAGCTGTTAATTGGATGTATTTGCATTCACAGTGAAGTCCTGATTAGTCTTGTTCCCTTATAACTTCCCCCGCCAACATCACCCACAGGGCTTTGTGTTTGGAAGAGGATTTACAGCAAGGGAGTTGCTTGCAGGCGATATGGTTTGGGACCCAAAGGCAGCTGCTAGGGATATCTAAAAAATACATTGAAAAGTGTCTGCATGTAATGATTGGAGTACCATATGAGGGCTGCAAAAATCTGAATGACCACTCAGTGGCAGCAAAGGGTTACCGTTTTATGGACTTCTTTGCTACCGGTTGATGGTTGTCCTTTTTTTTTTGGCAAGGTTCAAAAAGTGTCTGAATGTGGGATTCCTTGTCAAGCTGTTAAAAGGAAGGAAGGGGTAGGCTTGTTTCCACATTATATTTGACTATGGAGAGCCCAATCCTATTGTCAGCCCTTTGGGGTAGCCCAGATGAATCAGAATCAGAATACTTTAATGGCCAAGTATAAAATATATACAAAGAATTTATCTTTGGTGAAAAAACAAAAAGCAAGAGCAACAGTGCATTTGGATAACAGCAGAAAGAAGGAATGATAATAAGCAGTCATGCTACACAGTAGAATAACACTACCGCCATGGACCAACACCTGTTCATTTTCAAAGGGAGAAGCCACTGTCCAGCACATATCTTATCATGTAGTGTTTAGCAGAGCAATGGCACGAGGGAAAAAACTGTTCCGGTGTCTAGATGTTTTAACATACAGTGCTCTATAGTGCCATCCTGAAGGAAGAAGTTGAAACAGTTTAAGTCCAGGATGTGAAGAGCCTGCAGATATCTTCTCCGCCCTCCTTTTGACCCTCACAGTATACAGTTCTTCTATAGAAGGCAGGCGGTTGCAATTATCCTTTCTGCAGTCTTAACTATCCATTGGAGTCTGAGTCTGTCCTGTTTGGTTGCAGAATCAAACAAGACAGTTACAGAGGAACAGATAACAGATTAGGGAACAGACACTACAAGAAATACTAGAAGTCTACTTTATTGATACAGGCTCTAATAACAGAATCTCAAAAGCCTGATGTGTTTCCTCTTTCCTCCCTCTTATATCGAAAAGAGTCAAGGCAGGGCAATTTTGAGTTTCTTTCTCATGCTTTCTTGTTTTCCCAGACTGAGTCCATTTTTGCTGATACCTTCTGCATACCTTCTCCAACATCTTTTCTGTATTTTTTACATCTATGGATTTCCTTCAGCAAGAAGTGCTCAGCGAATAGAAGAAGCCGTGACTGTGCCGCTTGTTCTTCACTTTGCAGTTTCTTTGGATTTCTACCTTGCAACTTTTAAAGCAAGATAAAAACCATCTAATACACTAAGAACCTTGACCTACTAATGGTTATTAGCTGTGATGGATGGTGCCTCCATCTCCAAATATTCACAGCTGGAACATCTTTGAAGAGTTATGTGGCTCCCTTTAATGCTGCTCTGATTTTTGGAAATACCACGATAGTCACCACTGGAAAAATAAAACTGGTTTAATTGGGTCCTGGCCTGATTCAGAAGGCCTTTCTAGTACTCTTACATTTTCAAACCAGAATCCAGAGGATGGTTATTAGGGAAAGATTATATTATATCATTCCCAGTGCATTTTGGGACTATGTTTTAAGAGCTATAAATGTTAATAAACCAAGCAATTGAAATATGCTCATCTCCATCTGACAATCTTCTCAGATATAAAGGAGCAGGCAACTCTCTTCACAGATTAAACATTAGACTCTGAAGGAAGTTAAACTCAGAAGTTTGTATCTTCTAGAGAAAATATGTCCACTTCTCTTATTAAATAGCCACATGTTCAGTGTGACACCTGGACTAGGGAATCTTATACATGGACAAGTCAAGATGCATGGTTTTTCATACAACCGGGAATATTGTATGCTGAAGACAAACTTCCCAGTTATATGAGAGTCTTTGCAAGTTCAACTGTATGCATAGGAGATGGCCTTTTCTACCTTTGTTTCATGTCCTTAAGGGCACTTCCATCCAGCTGTTGTTTTCATCCCTAAACTCTCAGAATCCAATTCTCATTGTCCAAATTGCTGCCATTGCTGATAGTGGAACACAAAACATGTCAATCAGTTAGCACCCTACCTTGGTTCTTACCCTTGTCCTTTTGCTTGTCCAGCAGTTCTTTTTCCAGTGACTTGGACAATGTGGCTTTCCAATGGGCAAGTGACCTACAAAACCACTTTTCTGCCCATTTTAAATAAATGGTGGAATGGTGGTAAAGGACCTCCTCTTGATTTCAGCAAGAGTGGGGAGATCCAAGGAGCTGGGAGGTACAATGAGGCAAGAATTCCTAGCCAATGGAAACCCATCTTCCCTGTCCAGCATTAACACCGCAAAACTTTTTTTTTTCCCAGTGATTTCTCCTGAGCTGCAGCTGAGCTGGAAATTAACTACAGGATAGTGATAACAGTGTGATAAGACAATGGCATAATGGTTTCCTTAGAGTTAACTAGATACCAGAGAAGTAAAGGAGTGGAAAAGAATTGCATTTGAGGGCTCTTCCCAAGTGGAGGGGAACAAAATGCTAGGTAGAAGCTGGGGAGCAGGGACATAGCAGGCAGTCTCTCCATAAAAAAGAAGAAGAAGAAGAAGCCCACAAGCAAAGGATAATCTTGCTGGAAGTAAGGGAGAAAAAATGTAAACAGGCTTCCTGAATGTGGTGAGGAACCAAAAGTTTTTGAAATTTATGTTGCATCGGGGGTGCATGCAGTCCAAAAGGCACCCAGTAATGCTCAGAGAGACACCCTGCTGGGACAATTCTAAATCAAATTTCAAAACTATATACTGGAACCACAAATAATATCCTCATTTTAGCAGGAAGGGCAAAATGACATATTTTACAATCTCTTTGGTAGCACTGCAGTTCTCAGCCAGTTCCCATTTGGTATGTGTTCTTGACAAATGTATATACTAATGGATTCATATATCACTTTTAGTAACCAAGAAGTTAATGCCAGCAGGCCAGAAGGCCACAATTTCACTTGCATTTGAAGACTAGGACAAACATTCTTGCAATGAAATATCATCATTGTCATTTGTGTTTATGCGATGTCCAGAAATTATGTTCTCTAGATGTTGTCCAGTTAACATTTTAAAATAGAACAAGAACAAAGTTTTAAAATCAGAAAAAACCAACAAATAAAATAATAAGCAAATGCAAGAGCTAAGATAAATGAATAAAGCTAAAATGATAGAATATCATATGCATCTTTAAATGCCCAAGAGAAATCTTCATCTGGTGGGGAAAAACAAACAGTTTTGTTACCACACAAGCTTTTCATTCTGAAATACTTGCTTATCAACATTTAAATGAAGGACCATAAGATATGGAAAGAACAATATTTTTTTTTAAAAAAAAGTAAAAGAGAGAAGACAGACTATAATGAATATGCCTGGATGTTTTTGTTCATAGGTGTATCACTCAGAGCCCATCTGAATGCTATCTGAATATGAATGGCTACTGGACTATGTGGCCAGTCACATTTTTATCTTAAAATATTTCTGATTCCTTTTCATTTTTGTTGTCCCATCTATCTGCTACCTTCTTCCACCCTCACTTTTTAACTCACTAGGTTCAAATGAATATCATTTGTATTATATTTTAGTCCATAATACATAGGGTATCTTTTTAATCACAATTTCAAATCAATCTAGTATTAAAACAAAATCCTAGAAAGCTGCTTTGATTGCTTTTTAAAGCATGATATAATAATTTAAATGATAAAAATGAATAAAACAATATTTGAAAAACTCTGGGGTTAAAGGGATGTTCTGCCTGAAACAGAGTGGTGTTTTGTTCCTTCTCTTTCCAATAACCAAAATAGTTAACATAATAAAAGAATGGCTTAAGAATAGTCTGGTATCAGTCATCCTTGGATCAAGTAGTCCATAATACTTTTCAAATTAGACTAACCTTTTATAACCTGAAAGATACAATTCACATCATCCTTATAATGTTAGGGTGTGTGATGAGATTTGCAGTCTATATCATTTGGACAGAACCAGGTAGAGGAAGTATGGATAAAACAAGATATCAACTTTGTTTTTAACATAAATATATTAACTATATCCAGATATAACTCTAGTGAGTGTTGTGGTACATCTAAGGCATTTTCCAGAAATCCCATTTCCCAGCAATATATTTGTTAAACACTCATGTCAAGCTATTTTCTCTTCTTGGCAAATAAGAAAGAGATATAAAACTTATGTTTTACCAAATGCGTGAAGGAGTGGGAAAGAAGGACTTCAGCTGAATGTATGAAAAATGACCTATATGATCCCATCAAGGAGAAATAGTACTGGATGATTTGAAGAAAGGCAGAGGATGAGTATAAAGAAAGTGGATAATGCAACAAGAAGCACTTGAATGTGCTGACAGATAGAATTGAAAAACTGACAAGGAGTGCAGAAATCAGGAAACTGGGGGTTAATATAATGCAGAAGAGGTTTTTTTTTTTAAAGCCACCAAGAACACTATATAGATATGTCATCTTTCTCAGGAAATAACTGAGAATAAATGTCTATAGAAAATCGTTAGGCCAAATTCAGGTGAAATGTCCCATCTAAGACCTCTACTGATATTTGGAGATAATTATTTATTTTATATGCCTCATTCATCCAGAGACACTTCACCTTGTTGAATGTGGTTTTGTGATGGAATGGAATTATGAAGGCCACACTCAGGGAGGCAAGCATCCTCTTTCATCTCCTGAAGAGCGAGGAAGAGATAAGAGGATGAGGCTGGCACCTCCCTGAGGAATCCACTCTGTTTTCACAGCTACTGTGGGAACAAAGTTTCAGTCTGGGAAGATTCTTGATAGAGGTTGTAGCTAATAAACATTGCTGAACAGAATTTGCATGGTCTCCTGGAGTTCCTTGGGCTAGGCCTGACAGGTTTGGGTGTAAGTTCATAGACTAGAAGGGACTGGGCTATATATAGCAAGAACTTAAGGGGACAATTGTCAGCTCTGTTCAGGTGCTGTCTGGTTAGAACTATCCTTTCTGCATGTGGGCATGTACTAGAAATATTCAACTTCCTGAAAGAATAGGACATGGCCCCTAGCAGGTATTGCATGTCATATATCAAGTATGCATAACCTGAGACTTCAAGGTTTCATGCACCATCTGGAGGCCTTGAGAAAAGAATCAAATAATTGTAGCAATTGTATTCAAATCCATTTTAATAGAAATTTAAATCAAGGAAATCACCACCTACTTTTTTACTATGTCTCTGCTTATTTTTCAGAGAGTGCATGCCAAACCACTCCAAGGCCTAATGCAGCCTTCAGCCCCCCACCCCACAGATGTGTTGCATGTCTATCATATATACTGCATAAATCGCTTTTTTGAAACAAGGCACATCTAAATATCAAATGGGAATATCTCAGAATACAGCTGCAACTTAAAAGCACAGTCATCAACATTATAAAGATAATACAATACAATCTATCTCTGGGGTAAGCAGGAAAGAATGCTTAAAATGACCTGAGGGCCAGATCGGGCAATTGCCATTCTTTTCTCTCCTGCTTTGATTCAGCGTTTGCCATCACTGGAGCAAGTAGAACATGATCTCCATGGGCAACAAAGGCAAGTCTACTGTGTCACTTCTGGATGTACAAGAGCTTCAAAGGGACATAATAGAAGGACCAATTAGTCCTGGCCACAAAAAGCCTACAACACTACTGAATGAATAAGAAAGTGGACATTGCCATGGAAAGAACCAAGGCTATGACTCATTTCCTCAGAATACAGGAAAGACAGATGCAACCACAGAGTTTATTAAATAAATCAAAGAGACTAAGTTCAGACAGCGTACTATGTCAAAACTAAACATTATGGTTTAGTACAATGTGACAATGTAGTCATCATGGAATCTTTTATATGCAACCTTAGCTTGGAAATAACTACCTGGAAGATAATTGAGTAACTTCTTTATATCTTTTCTTATGACCATTATGAGATCCTAGTTCGCTGTAACTTGTTTTATCTTTCACTGGACAAGGAGAAAGGAGTATATCCCACGTCCACTTATATCCACGGAGAAAGCAAATCCAAGTGTGCATGCTTTTGCATGGACAGATTTTCACTATCTGTGGCGTTCTATGAAACAGAGACAGAGGGGGGCTTAAGTTGGTCTGGAACTTGACTTGGTAGTCCAGATAAATTGCAATAAAATTTATGAAACAGATACATGCTTTCTAAATTTTTTAGCTGCTTTCACAAAAGCCTTACTTCAGCTAAGTAAATGACTCCACAATCAACATTTTTTGAAGGTGGCTGTTTTTAAATGACTTTTGCTGGTGACTTGCAAATCTCCATTAAATTCAGTGTGATTATGATTCTAACATCTATATCTATCCATCCATCCATCCCATAATCATAAGCAACTTTGATGTTCAAATGATGGACAGGTTTAAAAAAAGCCCTTCTCATATGCTCATGAAATGATACAATAGTTACACTAGGACTGTTCCATGCTAATTATTTCTGTTTGACCAAGCCTAGAGAATGGATTTGCATGTTACTGTTTATCTCTGCTTTCCTTTTTTTTTCAGCATTGAAGAAAAGATTTCTCTGGGATTTCTGGATTTCAACACATAACCAGGTAAAGCTGTAATACCCGTTTTATTTCATCTGATCTTTCACTTGTGTCAAGTGTAGTGTCCTTTTATACTTTGTCTTCAGCCCTATGGGAGGGAGGGCTGAAATACACGTTCATAAATACATACACACATACATACATACATACATACTATTTGTGTGATGGCCCAGAGAAAATACTCCATAAAAATCCATTTATATTTATTTATAAAAAGCACAAAACAACACCCCCCACCCCCTGAACTGTTTTCAGTGATTTAGAAAAGGCCATCCATAAATCCATGTAATTGAGCTGACAATTACTTTAATCATTATTTTAATCACCTTGCTATTTCCAACTTGGAAATATCCGTCTCATTCTTCTCTGCATATTTCTTCAACAGAGCCAAGAGAGTTAAAACCAATATTTGTAGATAAAGAGGTAAACATATTTACATTCAATGTTTCACACTTTATGCATATGTCATGCAGTGAATAGTTTTAGAGGTATGTTTGTACTATCTCTCCAGAATTTTTACAGTCTGCAGGACACAAAATCTCTATAAAGTGACTTATTGAAATAGAGGCAGATTGGTAAAACCGTTCCTCTCATATGAACTGTGAAGAATGATCCTCTAAATGAAATCAGGAAGGAACTAGACAGAATCTTGTTTAATGGTGTGACAAAATGAATCACTACTATTCCAAGCATCCATCACTGCTAAAAGGGGACCACAAATGATCTGTGAACTACTATATATTGATTACTCATGTACTACAAGTGTCGGATTTAATGTTCACAGACCATGGAAAGGCGGCAGGGACAGATGGTGCCTTAACTCTTCTCTGATAGATTTTAATGGTGAAATATTGATTTCTATCTGGCCAAGGCCTGCTGTTAGGGGCCAAAGTCATTTGTTGGGTAGAGCTGGACACCCAGCCTGCGCGGAGCAATCAATCATTTTTGGCACGGCAGGTGAAATTCTGAACAGAAGCACCTTGGATTCCCAAAGTGGTATCAAAATGCAGCCGGGGGACCAACAGGCCCACAGCCCATGCATACGTACACACGCACACAAACACCCAAAGAGAGAGTCTCTTTCTGAAATTGGGCTTGTAAAGAATTATTAATGATAAGACATGTTTACTGAGGAGAGCCATGGCGAATCAGAGCTGACATGAAATAGGCTGGGAGGCTCAATGAGAAAATGAGCTTCTCGCTAAAAGGGACTATATTTTATTTAAACATCCGTCTGGGGCTGAGAACGCAGGTAATCTGTTGTGTTACAAGCCACTGGCTGTTCTTGCCATCCAGAGAGATAACACTGAGGAGCTAATAGGAACACATCAATCACAATCAGCCTGCAATTCCAGCGATGTCTTCTGTTCCTCACTCCTTTTAAAGTTCCTTAATAACGATGATAACATAGTTCTGAGCTTGTGAGAAGGTCTTCTCCCCTCCGAGAGTCGTATTCATAAAGTGAATAGCCTGCAAAGTCAGCATCTTACTCCTACTAAGACGGTGCCTGGAGAGGAGCTGTGGGGAAAGGAGCAGGGCAAAAAGTTGACACTGGTATATCATGGGGATGGGTAGACATGTTTGTGTGTGTGTGTGGGGGGGGTGCATGCTCTGTCATAAAGCAGGGACATCAAGCTCTCTTCTGCCAGCTCTGCCTGCTAACTCCGCTTCCCCCCTTAGGGAGAATATGGCGCTTTGTTGGCCTTTGAAAGCATTTCTAAGGAAGTATATGCTACAACAGTTTCAAGCTAAATTGAGTGGAAGACCATGGGATCCAGAGGGCAAATTAATGTTTCATTCAAAAGGTAAAATGATGCAGTGGGATGCGGCTTCAGTCCTTTTGCTGATTGGCTCATTTAGCTTGATGTTATTCATGGTGCTTTCAGAGCTACATGAGCCAAAGGTCTGGCTAAGCCTTAACGGCATCTATGGTTAAAGGGAGGGCACATAAGGGGCCTTTGTTTTCCAGGCTTGCTAAAATACAACACAACACAACACAAAACAATACAATATGGTAGGAACTGAACCCACGACATTAGCCTACGAAGAAAGCCCTTTTGGCAATGATGCAACCCAGTTAACATGTGACCTTCCTGTCTATCATTCCTGTTACGGTGGAAACCTTTCTTCTGATCTCAGCGTGGGAACTGAAAGGTGACACATACCAAGATGCATTTCACAAGTAGTGTATTGTTTTACTGTCGGCAGTAGTCCTGTTTTACTGCTTTTGGTTTCTTAGTAGCTTTTCAGCTGGGCCTAGACTCCTAGAGCCCCAGACCTCAAGTCAAAGAAAGTCCGAGACGGAGCAAGGGGCCTCCCTGAGCCACTTTGCCCTCTCTTCAGAAAGGAGAGGAATAATGCCAAGCACAATAAGGAGTGTGCCCTTCTGTCTGGATGCATAAAGTTGGAACCCTGCAGAGCACTGCGCCTAGCAAAAGTGCAAGATAAATAGCCCTAATGTGGCGCGGTCAGCAAGGTGCCCCAGAAGAGGAGCAGGCGGCCAAGGCTGCTTTTTCCGTTTAGATTATCTTGCTTATCTAATGATTTTTGCTTCACTGCCCAGCTCGATTGTGTTCACTACGTTGGCAGGCTATTAAAATGTCAAGGCACACTGAATTGTTGGTATCAAGGAGAGAGACCTTTCCAATCATCCTGGGCTCTGCAGGTTGCATAAACGGGTAGCTAGTGATAACTGGAGGATGGGTGGAAAAAAAGAAGAGTGTGGGAGACGTGTTCTCTCAGGGGCTCCAGCGTTGTGTGCGTGCGATGGGGAGGGGAAACCAATGTTGCCCTCCTTTCCGAGAGGCCAGAGGAGGGAACAGGAGAGAAGCCACAGTCCTTCTCCTTGGGGGATTCAGCACCGCAAGCCAGGCAGGAGGGAGGCAGCGCGTGAGGATGCATCCTCCGGCAGAGCAAGGAGTTGGTGGGAAAACAAAGGAAAATGCCTTTGGCCTGTCAAGGCCTGCCTTAGGGTTTGATAAGAAAATAAGTTCACGGTCCTGCAGGAATAAAAGCCAGAGATGCTCTGGTATCATAATATTGAACCAGGCCTGACAGGATGATACAAATTCAGTTTATTTGGAGACGGAGATTGAGGGGAGGGAGATCCCTCACCTCTCTCCACCACCTTGTTCATATAATTGTGGGGCAGTTTATTACACAGCGGTACGTCAGATATTGCTAGGAATCGATCTTTTTCTTTTCTCTCCTCATAAACCACAGGGTACTTCGCCATGGAGGGAGAGGGGTGCGTCGGGGAGGCGAGCTCCCTGGATTTACTTCTCTTGTTCTATTTTGCTTAAATCATTCCACAAATATTTTTGCTTCTTTCTCTCGCTTTTGTTGGAAATAGATGGTTCTGCTGGTGGCAAGGGGGTTGGGGGGGGGGAGAATTTTATTTATTTGTGGCTGAGATGGTTTTGTATGTTGCATAACTACATCAGCATCAAGGATCATTGACTGGCTGGGACATTATTACTAGTATAAAATGTTTATCATTTTCACCCTCTCTCTCTCTCTCTCTCTCTCTCTCCGTGTGTGTGTGTCTCTGTCTCTGTCTCTGTCTCTGTCAGTCTTTCTTTCTCCCTTCTGCCCCCACCTCTGGCTAGACTGATTTTCTTTAATCTGGAATCCAATACGTCAGGAGTCCAGGACAAATGCTGCAGAACGGGTGTTCAGCCACCCTGCATCCAGATGACTCCAAATCTTCTGCAGGAGGAGTTCAAATACCCTAAGCAGCTCCAGCTTTTACTTTCCCTGACCTGGTCATTCATGTGAAGGTGGCATAGGTGAATGAATCCCTGATTAACAAGCCTGGATGGGGGTGGGCAATAGGGCAGGGAAAGAACAAGCCATGTCAGCCTTACCTTTTGCAACGTAGGGAGGAAAGGGCAACTGAAATGATTGGGGGGAGGGGGGGGGCTACAGCAGCTCTCTGTAGGATAAAATACTACAAATGTTCAGAATAAAGGAACAGAAAAAGGAAAAGCAACAGCCACACATTCGGAAGACTAATTACACTCATGTGCTGCTTATATTTTTAGGCCATCCACTTTCCAGATTATTAGAGCATCTTTCTTTCCTTCAAACTGTTCATAATCCTTTGGTGTCACTGCAGCCTTATACACCCTCCTACGACACCAGACATTTCTTTAAACAGATTCTAATTCAGAGATTTCATGAACTTGGCATCTAGCAACTTCAGGATTCAGATTCAAAATCCTAACTGTTCATCTGGGAAAGGATAGTGTGAATCAATGTTTCTGACTCATATAGACATTTTGTGTTTGTACAATGTACACTTTTTTATACAGATCAACATCTGCATATATGAAGAAGAATTCGAACAGAAGAGTATTGTCCACACTGACATTTAAAAAATTGTAACAGACTGCAATTCCAAAATCAAATATACTGTTTTTTTTTTTAATAAATTTTTTTATTCTTTACAACAAACACAAAACATACATAAACAAACAAAAACATACAAAGGCATAAAAAAAAAATCTTCCATTTTATACCGTGTGTCAACCAGTTACCAAATCGTTGGTGCCCCTTTCATAATCTTCACTCATTTATATAAATTCTCATATCATCTATTCAAAATATACTTGTATACTTATCAATTATCAATTATTAATCATTTATAGCTAGTCTACAAAATCATTTATTACAAGAAATTTTAGCTTTCAATAGGATTAGTAATACATTTTTATCCATCGATTATATATGTATATATATATATAGTAATTAATATCAAATTTCTATTATACAAAATCAAATATACTGTTGATTGAGTTTGAATATCCATTTATAAAGCCACTCCATTGGGCTGTGTATCCAGGCAATTTTGGCAATCTCAGCTACCTTTCACTTTAGTTTTTTGCTGGTCTTTTTCATTTTTATGGAAGTGTTTCACTACCCCATCCTTCCATCACTTACAGTATCATTAATCACTGCACTATTGTGACACTAGTCATTCTTAGGTGATCAAATGTATTGATCTATATCCAACCTACATCCAGCTTTATGTTATGCTTGCACAAGATAGGAGGAGAGCCATGTTAGTCTATGGTGGCAGAACATCAGAGGGAGCATTTCTTTTTAAATATATATATATATAATTTTTTATTAAAGATTTTTTAAAAAGGATACAAACTAATATTAAGTAAAAAAAGGAAAAGAAAAATCAAAATCAAAGAGAAAGCTAAAAGTTCAAGAAAGGGGGAAAAAGGTAAAAGAAAAATAGAAAAGAAAGAAAAAAGATATAAAGAAGTAGCTTCTGAACTTCTTTACGGCAGTTATAAGTACAATTATAAATTTACCTCTTACTCTATGGTTACAACATGATTCTTTTCTTTCTATAATCTAGCCTGTCTAATCACCAAAACCATAAATCGTAAGTTCATTTTTTCTGTTTCACACAAAAAGTCTATAAGGAGTTTCCAGTCAGCAATAAATGTAGATATTGTCTTTTCTCTGATCAAAGAAGTCAGTTTAGCCATCTCAGCAAGTTCCATCATCTTCACCAACCATTCCTCCATTGTGGGTAATGCCAAACCTTTCCATCTTTGTGCATACAATAATCTCGCTGTAGTTATAATATACAAAAACAAAGTTCCATGATTTTTTCCCAACTGTTTGTCCATTAATCCCAAAAGAAAAACCTCTGGCCTCAATTGTATATTAATCTTTAAAATCCTCTGAATCAGTGTAGGTACAGTGGTACCTCGGTTCACGAACTTAATTTTGTGTCACAAAATTAAATTTGTGTCACAAAAATATGACACAAAGTACAGTATGAAGAGAGAGAACGCTAACCTTGCTCGACGCGACTTCTGGCATGGAGGACAGGAAGGTGGGTGGGGAGGCGATTATTGGTTGGAGGGAGAGTCCCCCTCCCTACAGGAAGCCATGACCACGTGTCATGGCAGGGAAAATGGCCGCAGATCCTGTTCGTCACCCAATCCGGCGTTCGCGAACAGAAACAAAATTTTGCAAATGGTGCTGTTCGTGACCCGAATTGGTCGTGAACAGAAGCGTTCGTGACCCAAGGTACCACTGTATTTGAATCCAGAATTTTCTATCATTGTTAAACGTCCACCAAACATGATAAAATGTCCCTTCTTGTTGTTCACATTTCTGACATACATTTGAAGTGCCTGTATACATTCTAGACAATTTCTCTGGTGACATATACCAATGGTACATCATTTTATTAAAATTCTCTTTAAGATTATAACATAGTGTGAATTTCAATCCTTTCAGTCACATATTTTCCCACTGTTACATCTGTATATTATAACCAACGTTTTTAGCCCACTTTATCATACATTCTTTCACTTGTTCTTCAATTTCAATAAAAGTTTATACATTTTAGCAATTACGTGTTCACAATTTGTAGACAATTCTATTTCAAACTCAGTCTTACAATGTTCAAAACCGTAAATTCTTTTGTCTACTTTAAATCTTTCTAATAA
Organism: Python bivittatus; assembly: GCF_059951505.1. NCBI lineage: Eukaryota > Metazoa > Chordata > Lepidosauria > Squamata > Pythonidae > Python > Python bivittatus. Next base: position 86,279,279 of record NW_028277075.1, on the reverse strand, counting down.
TTGTAAATAAGAGAATCTTTGACAACTATATCCCTCTGCCACCAGTTCTTCTCTTGATTTTATTTTATATTCCCCTTGACAAAATTCTAGTATCTCACAATAAGTTAGCTATTTGCATTTGCCTATTATTTCTTGTCTATAAAATGCTTCTTGTGCTGAGATCCACAAAGATCTTTTCGGGCACAACCTGGATTTGTACCTATTCCATATGTTCGATATGGCACATCTAACATAATGAGTTTTTAAAGTAATTTTTTAAAACATTACAGTTAAAAAGGTAAACATTAATACAAACTAATAAAAATAAAAGAAAAAAGAAAAAATAGAAATTGCAGAAAATAAAAAAATAGAAAGAAAAATAGAAACGAAAAAAGGATATAGTAAAGAAAAGAAATACATAAAGAAATGAATTCCCCCTTCATCACAAGTATAAACAATTTTAGTAACTTATCACCTTGTCTTAAAATACAACAAATGATTTCTTCTTTCCATATCTAAATTATTGTTTAAAAATTACTTTAATTTCTTTTTACAATCCTCCACTATTGCTTTTTTCTATAGCAACATTTTGTTTAGTCTCCGTCTAAAAGAATTAGATTTTTTTAAATAAACAAACTCACTGGATTATGATCTAAAAAGTCTTTGGTAATATCTCTGCTTTAGAAAGCTTAGTAGCCAAGTTCTTTGAAGTCCAAATCATGTCTATTCTTGAAAAATATCTATGCCTTTCAGAAAAGTATACTCTCTTGAATTGCCATTTTTCTGCCTCCATATGTCAACCAGCCCCAAATTGTCCATCAAATTAAAGAAAACTGTTGGTAATTTGCTGAGTGATTTTAATATTTTTCTCAGAAGTTCTGTCCAGTTGTGGGGAAATCACTCCATTCCAATCCCTCATCAGACACCAATTTTCATAAGAGAAACCTATTAATTTCGCCATAAGTCATTTATACAACAGTCTTTTGTCCTTATTTGGGGCACAAATTCCCAGTATCAAAGTCTTAGTTCCATGCATATTAATGTCTACCCAACAAATCTACCATGCTCATTAGTCAATACAAGGGGATTTATATACAAAAGAACTCCCCTTCCTTCCTTCCTTCCTTCCTTCCTTCCTTCCTTCCTTCCTTCCTTCCTTCCTTCCTTCCTTCCTTCCTTCCTTCCTTCCTTCCTTTCCTTTTTCCTGCTGAAATAAATTCTTCACCCAAATTTTTATAAATGAAATATTTTATGTCCTTTTTTCTATATGTATCTCTTGTAGGCAAATTATATCTTATTTTTTTCAAATAATGATTTTTTACCCTCTTTTGAGGAGCATTTGCTCCATTTATATTCCCCATTAAACATTTTATAATCCATAATCGAGCCCAAAATTTAGAAAACCATCAGGTTATGAACCTGTAGTACCTAGTTCAATACCATCCCTTTCAGTTTCCTGTTGAACCTGTTGGAGTTTTGTAGTCTCCTCTGACAACTCCATCTGAATCTCCTCCAATTCCTCTTTGAATTTTTCTAGAAATTCCCTCACTTTCTGAACAGAATTCAACTGAAACCTCTGCCATTTAAAAGTAAAAGTCACACTTTCCAATTATTCCCATCAAAATGGGATCTTTTCTGCTTAAACTCTCAGTCAAAAAAGAATGCTCTTTTCCCTTACACAAAATTCTAATAGGCATTTCTTTAAGAACAATTACATCTGTATTATCAATCTTCAGTCTTGTATTAACACGCTGCTGCAAAACTTGATTCCTTGTCTTACAAGTACACCAAAATATCCCTTGGAACATTTCCCATTCTCACAAATCTCATATTTATTCTATATACTTTATCAGTTTCTGCCTTTGTATCCTCATCCCAATCCAAAAAAAATATGCTAAAACTTTAATAACCTTTTCTCTAGTATCTTCACCAGAATCCTCTGCAATTGCTCTAAAATCTCAAACAAAATTCTCTCTCTCAATTCCAATAGAACCAGATTATATAGATCTCTTTCCAACTCTCTGTCTTACACTTCAAAATTTCCACTTTGTCATTAATTTGTTTTACATCTCCTGACACTTGTCTTATAGAGCTTTCCATCTTCTTAACTTTTTCTTTCATCTCCTCTTTCATCTTTACAAGTTTTTCATCCATTCTTTTTTCATTAGCTGTCAATTTAGTATCAAGTGATTCAGCTAATTTACTGCCCAGTTACTCAAACATTTTCTGAAGCAAATCTGGTGTAATTCCTCTCTCTGAAGGTTGCTCTAGCGATCCTCTCCTTCCCTCCGTTCTTGCCACTTTTCTGGTAGTTGCCATTACGATATTATAATCCAAGAATGAAAGTGTCTCAGACAAGGGAAAGAGAAAAGGCAACCTTCCTTCCCACCGTTTTTTCCCCCCTTTTTTGTCTTTCTGTGCCCTTAATGCTTTCGTCTCAAGTGGCATTCCATAGTTACAGTCAGCATCACAATCAACATTTCCATAGTTACAGTCAGCATCGCAGTCTGGCTCATATTGTCTTTATTTTTTGTTTTGTAAAATTCACCAGTTGTCTGCACTCTTTAACAGTTTTAACAAAAAAACATTTCCACAAACTTATTATAATAAATACATTTATTATTTATTTATTTCTCTTATTTAATTCCAATTTGTTTAAAAGCAAAAACTTTTTGCCAAAAGTTCTTAAGTCTTTAAAACCTCCCTCCCCTCTTTATTCCTTTGTAATCCAGAAAAAATATAATTCACCAAGTGGAATTTTCTTATTCTGCCATTCAGAAAATCTCTCTTTAGGTGTAAATTAGTTACATCCAAAGGTAGAGAGATCACCTACTTGCACTCTGGATAGCTGCTTTTTGCGAGGAGACTGCAGGAACTGAAGTTTTTGCAAACGGCTCGTGAGTTTAGAAGCTGGGATTGGAGGGATTTCAATCAAGCTCTAGCCGTAATGCAGTTTATATGGACGTAAGGTTTTCACAAGTCTCATTACTTTACCACTTTCGGATGTAACTAATTTACAGCTAAAAATCAGAGGGAGCATTTCTCAAACTTTCCTGGTCCTATCTTGTAACAGCATATGACAATTATCTTTCATAAAATTCCTGCCCAAATCAACCAAATCTTCTCATTCTTTCCACATTGGGCACAGAAGACTGGTTCACCTATTTTTGATACTCACAACCTAACTGATGGATTTTCTCTGGCAAAAGTTGTAGAACAAGGATGTTTTAAACAAATACTTTGAAGAAAGAAACATTCACTGTTCTGGAGAGACAAATTGCAGAATTAGGTTGTCCTGTTGTTGCCAGACTAGGCAGAAGAAGATGAGCTATACTATAGCCAGACTACTGTATAGCTAGGTATTAGACACTTTTGTGATTTATGTACAGGGTTTTGGCATCTAGATGTCACTGGGTCCACATTTTCCCAAGTGTTTCCTAGAATAGCTAGATACCACCACTTCCTGGGCTGTAGATAGCAGAAAGTTTGTCTTCTTTCAAACCTTGCAGTTATCCCTCAACTGGGATGTGACCTTTGAACACACCTGGAACAGAACACCAGTTGCAAACATTAAATGCATATTTAACAAACCTTTCAGCTGGAACCAACAATGAAGTAGTAATAACAACTAGTTACAGTCTTTGTATAACAGCTCAATCTTTCTGCTGGCTCATAGCTGCTCCCTTTTAATGATACTTCACTCCTTAACATTCCATTTTGACTTCTGCTGCCAGTCATGTTCGTTTCCATGACAGTTTTCTTGGCAACTATAAAATTCAGTTGGGGTTGCTCAGCACTACCATTTTGTAAATTGAGTTAACTAGTTGTTATCCACAAAACATAGCTTAAGTGGTTGAAACTGGAGTCTTTGGGTTTTTTCTTAGGTTTTTGTTCTGTAGTTTTTTTCTCTCTCTCTTTAATCTGACTAAAGAATGTTCATTACTGGGGAGATTAAACAGAACGATGTTCAGTCTGGAGATCAAGGGCTGTTCCTCATGGTCAAATTAAAGTGACTGTCATCAGCCCTTGAGTTGACAGAAGGCTAAATGGGCATAGAATTTGCTGCTGCAACTGGCAATCCCTCTCCTGCCACAGCATGATGCTGGCAAACTATATTGTCTTTACTTACCATGTGTAAGGTATGTTTAAGGACAGGGGTTGATGGATTCTCCCAGTTTTGTTTCCCAACTCTCCCACTAAACATCATTAGTTGCTAGGAAAACTCCCACTAATCACTCTCGTTAACTTGGGATGAAGCTGGGAAATGGGGAGGAGGCAAGTTTTAACACTGAGAGGTTTAGCAATCTTTCAAATCTCACTCTGATTAGGAACATGTTTCTGTGGGTAGCATTATTCTGGAATAGCACTAAACCCATGGCTAATAGAAGTCTGGAGATCAGCCACTGTCAGTTCTTCAAGTGCAGCCATACAAAACTCTTGTGTCAAGCCAGAGCTAAACATTGGTCTCCTACTGCAGTGTTCCTCATCCTTAGAAACTTTAAGATGTCTGGACTTCAACTCCCAGAATTCTCCAGCCAGCAATCTTAAAGTTGCTAAGGTTGAGGAACACTGTCCTACTGAACACAAGTATAACATTATTCCAGAACACTACTAGCCTGTGCACAAAAGTAGCCAGCAAAACAGCTTACAGGTGTGGGAAGAGTGGCCATGAAGCAGGAGAGCGAGAACTCACACTTTTTATCCCACTTAACTATGCAGCCACCGCTGGTCAGCTTCTGTTTAGGCTGATTCAGATCCCGCAGCCAGGGATCAGTTCAGAGATTTGCCAGGTATAGGAGGGGAGCCCAGTTTGAAAGACCCAGACCCTCTTACTGGTCAAAGCAGAATGCTGTGCAAGACACAGTTCACACCTGCCTAAAGTGGCCAACAGGTGCCAGTCCCATCCCACCACCTAGGAATCACCTGATTGCAACATAGCAAAACTGTTGCAGTTTGCATGGGTTACAGATGAGATGAAGGTAACATCATGGCAGAAGAAAAGAGGTTGCCAGGGCACGTTTGTACTGTGGTTAGATGCAGATGGTGAAAGGACACAAACTACTCTTTTTCAAAACATCCTCTCAGGAATGAACTCTGCTTATTCTCTGAAATCCAATTTCTTCCTTAACAAGGTACCATACAGGGAAGTTAGACACTTGTAATTTTATTTTACTGAGATTTTCTAATGTGTGATCAAATCTCTTGATTGCTCTGATTTTATAATTATCTAATTTCTACATCTTAATCTCTTTTACTACAGTAAATGTGATTTAGGGGGATTTTTCATTATTTCCCTCACAAATTGTTGTAATTGGGCAACTGATACAGCTGAGAAAAATACACTTTTAGGCAAATGAATACCTCTGAATGGATGCACAATGAAAAAAAAAAAAGAGTTTAACATTCTTCTTATTGACAACACTTAAATTGAAACTTCAGATAGGAAATAGTGTTCTATTCCAATTTGCTGACAACTGATTTAAATTTATAGAAACTGATTTGCAGCATCTGGGAACCAGCTTCTTGCAAAAACTTGTTGGTAGTTTCACTGATTTGACCTAGCTGCTCCAACTTAATAAAATTAATCATAAATGTCATATGGAGTTTGGAGGTATTTGTGGAATGATATTTGTAGTGACTTTTTCACTTGAGAAACACTTGCTTTGCAGGAAGATTACAGGATTGATTCCAAGCACCCACAGGAATTACTGGAAAAGCTGTCTGAAATCTTGGAGATTTGCTGCCAGCCAATAGTTATGTTTGAATTACACAATAATTGTAAAGCTCACTCACCAAGCATGTAAACATCATCATGTCACCTCCCATCATATGCAACATTTAAACTGACATTTGTGATTTATTGTGTCATATGGTCCTGGAGCAGTTGCCATCCTGAATATCTAGCAACCTAGCATTGTTACTTTGGCTTCTCGTCACTCATGAAGGGGATAACATGGTGGACAGTGCATTCTCAGTAATGGAGCTTGACACTTAACATGCTGTGTATTAACACATTCAGTGTCAAGAACACTGGCTAAATGGACCTATGGTCTGACTCTGCTAATTCTACACTATCAGTTTATAACATCTCTTACAATCATTCAATCATGCCCAAATAATAGTAATGCAGTATATCACTTCAACAATGGCTAGATGATGTTATAAAGATGATATAATCACTAATGTAGAATTTACCTCTGTGTAAGGAAGGAGTGGACAATTTGCAGTCCTAGAATTGCAGTAGTCATTAACCTAATTTCATGGTGAATATAATATTACTCTCCACCCTTCCATCCAAGCGATTTAATCAAACTTCAGGTAAGAACTGGGTTTTTTTTTTCTTGCAAAGGATAGAGAGTCACAAAAGCTTAAAACAGGGTGTAAGCAGAATAGATGCCCTTACCCATTTTTATCTTTGGACCCACCCACTTTTGGAAAATGAAAAGTATATGTGTATGGACAGGAAAACCTGGGGAATGGAGCAAGGAAAGGACATCATATTCTTATAGTCTTTTTCAAAAGAGTGCCTTTTTCTTTTCCAGTGGCTCCATTTCATGGTTGCCTACTCTATATGACTCACGTAGCTGGCTGACAGTCAACCAGTTAGAACACCTTCATTAATTGACCTACTAGAATGAATTTGGAAATATAATTTCCCCTCTTTTGGACCAAAATAATGTTGGTTGCCCATTTATCATGAGTCAATAACCTGTCAACCTTAAGCATTGAAACTCTTTTAATTTGATGTGCCAGATGATATTATGGGCTAGAAGTTCCCCATTTCTGATTTACAGACATACTCACCTTTATTAAACAAGCAATGACATCACTGAAATGAAGATAGGCAGAATTCACAAAGATTGCTGCAGCCTCTATAGTAGCTGACTGGAGCAGGGAAATCCCTAAACCATCTAAGCATAGCTTAGAAGCAGTGTCCATCCCTAAGCTCCAAGTGTTTGGGAAAAGATAAGGTGGATATCAGAATAATATTAAAAAGGCTGTCTCTTTTAATGTTGTACTGAGAAAGCTACCCTACAGTTTTAATCAGATCTAGATTGTGTGAGCATGTCTTTTTGGGTGTAAGAAGTAAAGATGCAGTCCACATTTTAATCCAAGAAGAAAGCCTGTCTGATCTATCAATAGTTTAGGAAGCACTGTTTCCAAATTCAATTTTTAAAGTGGAAAGGAAAGCAGTTGACCTTAAATTTAGATGCCTTTCCCAGGTGATAAGGAAAGGGATAAGTTAACATAATACGACCATGGAATTTTATACGTTCTTGTATGGAATGTTACCTTACACAGCAAATTATGCATCCATTCACTGTTAAAATGGATGTTCTTTATTTGCTATCGAATATGATCTGTGCTCTTCTTCTTTGACTCAGATCAGCTTATAGTTCTTCACGCAGTGTAAATCAAGGGAGTGAAATGTGGTCATTGACAGCAATTACAATATGAACAATTCTTAAGAAAACTCTCTTTGAACAGAAAGGGCTTTATGGTCTATTGAAGCATGCATAGCCATTAGACAAGGCTATAATCTTAATAGTTATAAAGGATACCTGTGGCATACACGGTTAAGGCTTTGTCCTCTTCTAGAGTCTTTAAGGCCAGAAAGCAAGGAGGCTACAGGAAGAAATAGTCTACTGGCCCTCTCACACAGGCTAGAGTAAACAGGGATGTGCTAAACATTATGAATGTGTAACATTCTGGCTTTGAAAAGGTCATTTTGGGGATTCCAAGTATAAAACAAAACATATATTTCAGGAATTTTGTTATTGAGTTTGGAATAGAACTTGTTGTTTTATTCTTAGCATCCAAGAAAACCTAGCTGTTTTAAGTGGCATTACAGTATTTCAAATGTTCTGATTGTTTTGATTCTGTTACTCTATTTGCAATGGTGTCACTCTGTAAACCCTTTTTTTCACACTAGCCAGTATAGCAGCAGATATCAGTCTGGATGTGGTGATGTGGGAGTGGTGTTGAGAAGAAAGCCACAGTCAACATACATAGCTAGATGGATGATTGGTCACCCCTGAATGTCAATAAGTAAATTATTGCTGTAAGTTACAACAAATTATTGCTGTTTATCAAAAGAATCTTTTCTATGGGTCTTCAAGAGTTGACTTCAGCTGGAACTTTTGTGAGAAAATGTGCTCCTGAGCATAAGCAGAGTGCTGAAAGAACATAGACTAATTAAGAAACAGAACATCCCATGAAAAATGCTTACAGTTGCCTTGGATACACCGTATGGATACAGAATCTAGACTTCGCTTCAGTTGTCAATGAATGGTAGCGGACACTCATATCTGAAATCAAAGGTAGACTTATTAAGATAAAAAAGCCTTCCTTCTAGCTAAGCTCATCTTGAAAATAGGAAAGTGTACAGGCATAAGAGAGGAAATTTCTTCTGTCTCTTAAATATAGAGACTCACTTCATTAACAATAGGCCAGGTGTGAAACAGATACGAGGAGCTTCTAACTCTTGCCATTTGTCTTAGGCATCAAAAAGGTTTATAGGTGCAAGGAGATTATACAGTCTCCAACAATGGGGAACCTCTGGGTAGATGGATACATATATGCTGTGCACGACATTACTTTGCGGACAGGTAATGGAAAGATGTGTGTGCAGCAGTGTTTCATATACAAGCATTGCTAATAATATTGAATTTATGTAAACATATACCACTAGTATAATATGGTTTTGCTTGTTCATTAAGCTTTAGTGTGTATGTGTGTACCATTAATTCTCTGGTATCATGTTGATGTTGAACTTCAGGCTTCATTTAAAAAATGCAATGATTCTATGTTGGTTTGGGTTGGTTTGTTGAGTTCTGCCATTTCTGTTCATTCTGTGTATGTTCTTGCTTCTCCTTATAATGATAATGTTATTCACACTGTTAGGTTTTTTACCAAATAGCTTTGCTACTACTTGCTTCTGAATCTGATATTCCAAAGAAAATCTTCCTTGAACTTAAGTACTGCTGCGCCTGACAGCTCTCTGACCAAACATTGACATACCTGTCCTCTCTGAGTTGGAAGGTGTCAGGAATTCAGGCATGGGGGTCCTTGACCCTGGACCTGCAACCTTCAAGGGGGCCAGATTTTCTCAGTCTAGCATGAGGCTTTTTGAAGCCAACTGCTCCTCTGGGACATCTGAATCCAGGGGTTGGGGTGGTCTGATTCATCCTCTTAAAAATATTCTTCCAGTGGAAGAAGAGCAGGATTAAAACAAACAGACAGTGAAATATGTTCTAGGCAGGCTTTGATTAAAATGTCATCTGGTCAGAGTTTGGAAGGTGGAGATTATGGGAGTCACGCATAATCAGGAATGTGTGCTGCTCGTGTTTCAACACTGGGTTTGGAAATAAGTATATATATTCCCAAGAGATCAGAAGAATGTTGTGAAAAGATTTTCATGCTGTGTAGAGCCATCCCCTTTTTACCCCTAGAAAACATATTTGCCTGGGTTCTATGTTGTTTGTGGAAAAGTCACTCAAAGCTTATTTGACTGCAAATTAAAGAGGGGCAGATGAATCTAAGTGTGACTATAGGAAAGAAATAGCTCATTAGACAATTTGCAAGGGGTGTGTGTGTACACAGACACACAGAAACACACACACACACACACACTGTCTCTAGCAAGTTTACTTTTAGATGTGAATACAAAACTAGATAGAGACATGAACTGGTGGCCTATGAACTGACCCAATAACAGCACCTACAACAATTCCTTCAAATAAAACTAACTCATGCAATTTGTCTATGCTGGGACAATTGCTGGTGGAACCCCATTTTCATGAAGTGAGGGGGGCTGACTTTGTTTCTTGTTAATGGTATCTATATACTGGAACAGACTCCCCTCATAAACTAGATAACCCCCCTCCATGGTAGCCTTTCAGAAGTGATTGAAAATGGAGTTTTTCCAGAGGGTGTTTGGGGTCTGATAGGGATGTCACCCTCTGTGTGTGTTGTTAATCTCTGGAAGAATGTTATGCATATTTAGTATATGAATACATTTATATACTACTAAAGCTTACCTCAAATAGGCTAACTTATGGAATGCACCCAAAATCTGGGAGCCATGACTTCCCTTGGATTGAAATTTGGGAAATTTGTGGCCAGGGAGGGAGGGAGGGAGGGAGGAAGGAAGGAAGGAAGGATTTCTGTTGCTCCCTAGCAGCTTCCCACAAGCAAAGTCAATGGGGAAGCCGGCAGTAAATCAGACATTGCTCACACTTTCACTGCTTTTTTGCCCTTGGTCATTCTGTTTCTCTGTTTAGGTAAGGAAATATCTCTGAAATGATGACCTAGTGGGTCATGTTGAGGTTCCAACACACATGGTAAATGTGAAGTTAGGGAAGGCTGTCATAAGGCAGTATTAACCCTCAAAAAATAAATGGACAGCTTATATAATGGCTATCTATCAATGGATTAATACAACATCATAAAGATTACATCATTGTTGGCAAAGGTTCCACTGATATTGACAAAATTGTAATCAAGGTCATGGATTTCAGAATGGGAGAGAAATGCTAATGCTAATGCTAATCCTTCTCCTTCTCCTTCTCCTTCCTCTCCATTATCTAGTGTCATTCAATTTGGATATCTTTTTGTAATTGATTTTTTAATTATCTCTTAATTCTCCCCCCTGGATTTAAAGACCAGGTTGAGAATAGTTTAAACAACTAAAATATAAGCAACTTGTTATAAAAAAGCCAGGTGCCTTAAGTAACTTTTAAAATGAAAAGAATAATTTTAAATTTTTGTTGTTGTTGTTAAAGTAAAAACAGCTTAGAATTTAATTAGAAAGATATAGGGCAACTACTTGTAAAGTTTAGGGTCCAACAGTGTATTTTATTAAGATCTACTGGGCAAAAATGGCTGGCATGTTTTCAGATGAAAAATTTTCAGATTTTTTTTCTCTCTCTCTCTCCTGCTTATTTAAAAATAATGACATAGTTATTGAAGAATGTCTGAACCCTCATGCAGAAAGTATCATTAAAGTTGAGAGAATTGGTTGATTGGTTGATTGGTTTCCAGCATGTGTATATTACCTACTGATCAAACTCTAGGTAATTTACAATAGATCATCAATATAAAGCCATGTATTAAAGCCAATTGTTGAACTTTAAGTAAAACCAAATTCTGTACAAAGTACAGTAGAATAAAAAATATCGCCACAAAGCAAATGATCTTTGGGTTCCAAATGCTTGTTGGAAAAATAGTCTTTTCACTGCTTTCTGGAATATGACCAGTGTGAGGGCCATCTGGATTTCAGGGGCAACTTTACACTAGAGTTTAGTTTGGCCACGCCTGCTACCAAGCAAGTCTGCTTCTGGACTCTCATCCCCTTTTGAATTAAGGGTACCTGTAGCATTTCCTCCTGGACTAAAGAAATAGGACAGCAGATTCTGCTTGAAGGAGAATGCTCTGAATTAAAATGAGGTCTAGTCTAAACATGTCCAAAATATATTATTTGGATTCTGCTGCTACTGTTTTTTAGAATTAAAGCCAAAGGACCCACCACTATTTGATCAGGTTTGGCTTCTGTAGTAAACTATCCTTTGCTCTCTGGATTTGTTCTGCAGTCACTCAGAAACATTATTTTGCATTTTCAGTGGTATGTCTATTATTAGCAAAAACCTATCTGATTTATTTATTGACATGATACATTTATTGACATGATACTATCATGTATCGCATCAATGGTAATACTAATATTTGTCTTAATGATAATACTAATACTTCCCTTCCCTTATGGATAATATAAGTGACACAGCTTAAGAAACAAAATGGCTCAAGAAAAAAAAATCTGATGGCCACGATTTCATTTCCATTAGCCTCTTAGGCATTACTGCCATTCAAGTGTAAGATTCTTCCAGGTGCAGTTACCAGCATTAAATAAGTGTTGTACAAATAAAGCATAATGTGCAAATTATTCCATGAACCTATCTAATAAAACTAAAAATTAAAGGTAAATGTACCTTTACGTAGAGCTTGACTTCTGGTAACTATTTGGACAAGTCCATGTCTAAGCCATTGGCATCTTCTATTTTTTTTTCCCCCAATTTTTCCTATCCAGTTTACAGGCTTAGAATGTCAGTTCAATTCAAATATTGGCCTGGTCAAACTCTAATAATACCTGGGTTTGAGATCAGCCAAGGTCACTAGATGCTACCACTTTCTGTGAACTAATGCAAATAATTCTTCATTATTGATATAGGTGCTTTATTTATACAACCCTGCCTCAAATAAGTGTACACTATTGAAAAGACATTCCTTCAAACCTGACATGACACAATAATATAAAATGCTAACATCAAAATCTGCAATGACACAATTTTTATATTATATATACATACATACATACATACATACATACATACATACATACATATATATATGTAACAATAGAAGAACAAAGGATTTCATTTGTATGCATTCCTGTTCTGTTCTTTGGTGCACCAGTGAGAAATGCTTTCTAATATCTGTCTATAATATTGATCAGATTGACCCAGAAAGGGTTTCCCTTGTCTTTGTTTTGTTGTTTCATGGGGAAAAATTCAAATGTATTGCATTAAAAAGATGCTACAAAGAAGTTCCTTTTCTTCATTTTCATGTTTGAAAGAGAAATACAACCTAACAGTTCTGGCAAAATATTACATTGAATATAGCTGGCTAGGTAGCTACTAATACATTTTCATTAAGCTATCGATTAAAAAATGAATTCATGGTGGATATACTTAACAGCTAAAGCATAGCCGTTTCCTTTTTAACAAGGGATTAGAGTAAACAATTAGTTCTAGAGCAGCTCCAGCTACTATGGTGGGGCTAATCTGGATGAAGTCGCTTTGGAATCACATTGATTGGCTTTTAATTGTAACCCTATCGTACTTCTGTAATGAGAATATCCCTCTGATCCGTGTACACACTCACACAAGCAACACTGAACTGGTCACACTAGAAGAGTCTTTGCTGTAGACGGGTTTTGTGAATAAGGTTTACTAAACCTAAAACACTTCAGAAATGTATGGCTGCATTAAAGAAAAAAAAGTTGTGCTGTGCTGAAAATGTCTTTGGCAACTTCTCACTGATCTCTCTGATTCCATATTCATTTACTATTTATTTACTTACTTTACTTACTTACTTACTATTGTAAAGAATTTGATGTTGAAGTTTAAAGGAAAAGACTTCAGTAACCTTTCTATGGGTAGAGAGTAGACTTATGGAATTTACCTTAGTGGGAAGCTGAGATTACAATAGTCTGTTGCTCTGCAATGGTCTCTCTACCAGTCTGCAGCCTCCCTGCCGTCCTGGTTGCAGTTGCGTTCCAAGGGAATATGGTGTCATGGAATTCCTCCCATCAGTCTTGGTCAGAACAGGAAGCACAAGCAGCTGGGAGAGGGGTGGGGGAGAGATAGGAAAGAGGACAGAAGCCACAGGATGCTCTGCCACTTAATGCCCAAAATAAGGAAAGACCCAAACCACCAGCAAAATACATTTTAAAGAAAGTCTGAAGCACCCTAAGAATGAAATAAAAGCCAAACAGTGCAGAAGTTTTTTTCACAGGGGAAAAACGCTTTCAAGGAACTGGTGGGAAGATTTTGGCACAGTATTAGAAATAACAATATCACATTATCAAAATAGCAATCTAGGCAAAAGAAATGATCTGGATTAAAAAGGTGCTAACAGGAGCCAGTGGGGTGTAGTGGTTCAGGCACCAGGCTAGAAACCAGGAAATGGTGAGTTCTAGCCCTGCCTTAGGCACGAAGCCAGCTGGGTGACCTTGGGCCAGTCCCTCTCTCTCAGCCCCAGAAAGAAGGCAAGGGCAAACCATTTCCCAAAAATCTTGCCAAGAAAACTACAGGGACTGGTCTAGGCAGTCTCCAGGAGTCAACACTGGCTTGAAGGCACCAAAACAGAACGAAACAAAACCCAGCAGCATTAGAAAACTGATTGCCTAACATACTGCCAACCAATTTAGACCAAATATAACCTACACTCCAGCCAGCCTCTTCCATTTGCACAATCAAGATGTAAATCAGGAATTGAATATCATCTGGAATAGAAAGTGACTGAATCACAAGAAAAGGTTGTTACCAGCAGCATCCTCAGTAAAGCATGACCGTACACTAACTTTGTGTGAGGTTATCATCATATAAATGCTATTATTATGTACTTGCACAAGTACATAAGTCACAGCATTAGTATGATGATATCATCTGGAGGTCTTTCTATTCCCCTTGCTCTTTCTTTTTTTTTCAATAATTTTATTAAAGATTACATAAAACAGATAAAACTAATAAAGAACCTAATACAAAAATACATTAAAAGAAAAAAAAATATTAAGTGCAGACAGAAAGAAGAAAAAAGTCCCCCCCAAAATGATAAGAAGAAACTTCCCCTTTCATCCCCAGCAAGTATATTTGACATTAACAACTTATCACTGTCTCTTAAAATACTACCAAATACATCTTCATTCCATATTTCACCCCATTTTCTATAGAACCATCTCTAAATCCTCAGCTCTCTTTATTAATCAACAAAAGGTGTAAAAATTAACAGACATAACTAACAACCTAAGTATTTAGTCCTCTTTCCATTTAAACATAATCCCCCTAATCCCTCTCTTAATAATCAAAATCTCATCCCAATTAACAATTAAACATTGGGGAAAAAAATAACCATTAACCATCACCAGAGATAGCAACCCATTATTAATCCCAATTAACAATTAAACTTTACAGAAAAATAAAACCTGTTAAACATTACCAGAAATAATAATCCCTTATTTATATACCCAAAATAGTAACATAGATATTCCAAACTAATCCATTACACTCAATTGAACATTTCCAAAAACAAAACAAAGCAAAACATCCAGTCAAAGTATCCATTAAATATCACCAGAGATAGCAACTCATTTTTTTTTTTAATCCGCACTCAGTCGTGACTGATTCTGCGGCAACTGCCTGGACGAGTCCCTGCAGTTTTCAAGGCATAAACCTTCTTTCTTCTTCTTCCCATCAATCCTTGAGTCCCATAGATAAAATTCTGTTTTCTTCTACTATCCTTGTCTCTTATCTTGAAATCCTTGTCATCTTTATTAAAATCCATTTGTAATTTCAATGTAGCCACTCCAGTAAGTCTCTTATATTCCAATTTAAATTTTTGATTCTAAGATGATCATCCAATACCATTTGTAAATCCAATATTTCCATTTCTTTCTTGTGGATTATAATTTTTAAGTCCACCTTAATGCCCATTTCCATTTTATTCAAAGGGACTTGTTCCTCTTCCACAACATCTTTTGGTTCCAATTTAAATAGCTCAAGCACTTCTTGAGCCAACTTATAAAACATTTCCTTTAAAGTAGCTATCCGGTGCCCTCTAGTGGTTAACCTTCAAAGTGTTATTACCATGTCAAAATATAAATATGAAAATTTTTCCCACAAGAGAGGATCTTTTTAATTAACTTCAAGGTCTTTCTTTAAATCAATTTCATCTAAATCCTTAGCATTTAAAAACTTTCCAAAAAACAACACTATACTCCCCCTTTTGTTATATATTGCAAAAAATAAAGATCTTACAAAGCTGGAAACAACATAGTTTTCTTTCTCTTTAAACGGATTGAAGAGGGAGTCACCCAGCAAATGCCCAACTTGCGGTTCTGAAGGTTTTTCAATCTTAAATAAACAATAAGAAAAAAAGTTAAACCCCAAGGTAATTAAAAAGATGAGGTTTGGTCTAACTTTGAGTCCATGAAAAGGCTATATTAACAGCTCACAGCATGATGAAACCTGCGACTCCCAGCTGATCACAAGTGACCGCAAAAATGTCGTTTTCTGCTGTTGATTCACAAAAAAACCCAGCTGTCTGGAGTGCATGAGGGTAATCTCAAGATCTCTCTTTGATCCAGGGAGAATTATCAGCAGTCTGGGTGCCGCATCCAGCTCCCTTTCAGCCGCAATGTCTCCTGCAGAGTGCAGGACGTCAATTCGCCATTCCTCACCAGAAGTGGCCGCCTATTCCCCTTGCTCTTTCTGAGGATATCCATGCCTCTTTGGTGACCCTGGACTGTGCACTTTAATTTAAAATATATGTAGAGAAAGTGACAAACAAGAAAGTGACTTAACACACCATTATCCAAAGCTTGTGGGCTTGTGGGAGGGATTGGGGGGAGGGGAGGGATGCATTTCCAGCAACAGTCAGACACTGTTCCTTGGCTCTCGATTATTCTAGTATTGAATATCTCTGCCTGTTATGGGAGTGCTCCACAAGAAAAAAATGGCTTGTTACAGATCAAGTTCTCCTTAGGCCTTCTAGCTATCCCACGAACAATGACTACATTATGTTTTAGCCTTTTTCAGTTTACGTAATTAACATTTATAATAGCATTGTAATATTTAATTCTGTTTTGTGCAAAGGAGTTATCATACAGGTGACTGATTCAGCATGGAGCAGAGCATCATATGAAAAGCTCCGTCAAAGGCTCACAGAGAGAGAGAGCGCGTGAACACAGAGAGTTGTGTACTGGCAATTCAGTTTTGCATCCTTCGAAACACAATGCATGAAGAATTGCAACCTACTGAGAGCCAAATCTTTCTACTCCTAGCCAGATCCTAGCTAAAGCTCTGAATACAAGGCGTCATTATGATTAATTGTGGGTAATGAGTGTTTTATGAATCTCAGAAAGAGAAGCATTTGTTTCTTGAGTCTTCCAACTGCAGGCTCTTGTTTTTGTTTTAAAGCTTTAACTAAACAAAGCCAAAGAGATTACCAACACCCCCTAGATTTGTTCTCTCTTCTACTGGAGAACAATCCTTATTAAGACTGCTGGATTATTTCCTGTGCTTTTGTGTATACATTCACTGGCTTCTTTACATGCGTGAGCAATGAAAGCTGAATTTAGACCAGCATCATGTTGAAAGAGTTTATAGGTTCTTTTTCTTTGCAGTAGCAAAAATGAGAAATACTGGCTGCCACACAATGCCTTTTTTATGGATATTAATTTCTACCAGTCTTTCCCCAAATCAGTGTCTCCAGATGTGACGGGCCTTTAGCCTTAACACCCTTAAGCCCCAGCTAGGATAGCCTTTGGCTGGGAATTTGGGGAATTGAAGTCCAACGTACAGGTGGAAGTCACCTGTTTTATATAGTTCCCTAGGCCTCATCTCAGGTAAGGTGTGATAATATTATTCTCTCTTGTGCTACAGGATGAGGGCAGCTGGGATTAGATATGATTCTTCAGAAAAGTAGCTGCATCTTTTAATTAGTTTGAGTTATTATATATTTATGTATTATTTTGTACCACCATGCTTCTGTAATATTTGATATACGGAAAGGCAAGACCCCAAATTGTATTTATTCATTTTTTTTTCTCATTCCTTTCTCAGAATCAATAGGCTGTCTTTTATCCATAATTCTATCTTATGAAGTATGTTGGACTGCGAGAGAAGGGTTTGCCCAAATAAGCTTCATGGTCAAAAGAGGATTTGAACCAGGATCTTCCCAGTCATATTTGCACCATACCCCTCTTGCACTTTTAATGAGCAATGCCTTCCACTGATCTCTCCTTGGTCCCATTTTAGTGAAATCTGAAATAGTACTCATGATTATGAAAAACACTGCACGTAAGACCTATAACCTGATATGAAATATGAGTGTTCCTGTTCCCTTTGGTTTTGAATCCAGATCTTGTTCTGAATATTCAAATGCCAGTTAGAGAAAGAGAGAGCTAAATAATTATTGCAAGGAAAAAGGGTAGATTTTGGGGCTACATCCATCCAGAAACCTGATCCAGGAGATCCCAGAAATACCCAGAGAGTAGGATTCTTGTCAGCAGAATGACACCTTTAAATACCATCTTCAGATGGCAATGCAGATGCAATTCTTATTAGTAATAGTAGTAGTAACAGTAGTACTCCAGTAGTAGTTTCCAAAGTAGGGAAGGTAGATTTTCCTCGAAATGGTTAGAATCTTTTTTTCCAGCTGGTGAAAATTAACAAGTAAATAGATAAGCAATATGTATTGTTTCTACGCCCTCCTTAGAGACTCCTCTTCCTTCACTATCAAGAGTCAGACAAGAGTTAGACTGGATAGTTTTTGGTATGGTTTAAGCAGTCTTGTGCAAATTTGGAATGGTTCTTGAATGTGGATCCCTCCTATTTCCCTGTAGAGGGAGCCTCTTATTTGGAAGAACCCTCCATTTGGGAGCATGGTAACACCATACATAGAGGATAATCTCCATGTTTTAAAAAATTATTTGCTTTGAGCAAATTCATTGTATTTTAGACAGAGACAACTGTTCTCAAGAGCACTTTATTTCTGAGAGTTTGATCTGTGGTTCTATCTTTGACTCTGTCAGCAGGATCTATCATTTTAGGGAATGGAGTTTATTAAGAGGAAGGCAAGACTTTCAGAAGGCAATTCCACCTGTTATGTCAAAGGAGTCTGATGTCAATTGTTCAAGATAGCCAGTTTTCTGCCACTTTCCTGCCAGCAGGCTAAAAAATGGGTCAGGAGCAGCCTTTGCTGCTGAACCCCTCCCCTCATCCCATTTTTTTGTTTGTTTGTTTTAAGAGATTGCTTCCTACTGAATTACCTCCCTGATTTGAGGGTGTATTGGGAGCCAGGAAGGCAATGGATCCATGGCCCTTCTAAGAAAATCCCCAGGCAACCACATCAGACTTCCTTTTCTGTCTTTCTGATAATAAAAAGAAGTAGACTTTGAAGTTGACGGATGAGAGGGAGAGGATGGGAGGGAATTTCCCCTCCAAGGTCAGAGCTCTGTCTCCAGAGCTCTGAGCAGCCTTATCTTCCTTGAAAAGTCCTTAGTGTATTAAAGCCACGTCCGGTTTTGTGTTGTGTGTGTGACCAGCTTCTGTACTGTTATTACAATGAATAAATGACAGCATCATACAGTCTAATAATATAGCCACAAAATTAGCACCCCACTGATGCTGCATGGGGGGGTGTAGATTCTCTGAAGAGAATACAGCACAGCGATAACCACTTTGCTAGACCATTTAAACACCGCCCCTGACACATGGGAGCCATAAGTGAAGAAGCACATCCAAAAGATAATGAAGAGTATCACATTCACACTTGATTCTGAGTCAGGACCTATCCCTGGCACCTCATTCTGGAGCAGGATTAATCTCTAAAGTTGTTCAATAGCAATAGGATTGAGTGTCATTTGTACTTCCCAGTCCACTCAATAGTTACAGCTGGTCCACATGGACCTTGAAATAGAAGAAGGGTTTCTAGATCACTGAGAGGTAACATGACTACTTGGTACATCTGCAACCTGGTGTTTCTCCTTTTGTAACTGCTGCCACATCCCTCTGCAGTTTATAAGCTGAGAGGATCTAGCCACACAGGACATTCCTACTCACCAGGCCTGCCAGCCTTTGAAACACCAGACAAAGACATGGAATGCTTTCCCCTGCACTGGAGGACCCCTTCACACGTTCCAGGCAACATGCTGAATTAACCCTGCGCACGTGCAGGGTTTGTTATCACCCTGGCCATAGAGATTGTCCTTGCATTAGACCAAGGATACGCAGATTTATCCTTGGTCAAGGACCGCCTTTGGCTTTGAAGTAGTGTGTTGTTATTGCATGCAGAGGCAATATGGAGTGGTCTCTTCTCCTTGAGCCATCACAATGCATCCCTACAGATGGGCTAAAAAAAAAAATCAGAAAACAAAACAAAACAAAACTGACCCTTCTCAGGGCTGCATTTAAGAATAAATACATATAAATCTTACTTTGCCCTGAATCTGTAAGTACTACTAAGAGGGGTGACCTCTAGGAGTGATAATGGAAAGTATAAATTGTACCTTTCTAAAACTCTTAGCTTTCTACTGCAGGCTGCAGAAAAATTGCTCCCTATTGGAAAAGTGCAGTATCCTTTTGTGCCAGAAGGTGGAGCACGGTCACTGCTCATTTCACAGATGGAAATGGTGCCTGCTTTGAATTTCCTAGGGTGGGCCTGTAAAGTGAAGCCGGGTGGACGGAAGGGGCACACGAAACATGGTAAGTTTTAACTCTCATTTTTCTTTTATAGAAGGCCACAAAGTAGAACAAATACCCTGAGAACAAAAAGTGAAGAGCAAGAGAGTTCAGTGACAAAGAAATGTCCCCATGTGAATGATGTCACTTGAGTACGAGAAAATAAGTCCAAAGGACATTATTAACAAATTGAAGACATTATCTTACTATGTTCTGAACACCAAAAAGGGGCGTATTAGTTGTACAGGGCAATGTTTAACTAACACCGTTTTTTGCTTTATATCAGTAATTTTGTTTTATTTTAAAATGTACAATGGAAGCGGGAGCTTTAAAAAACTTATATAGAAGCATAATGAAATTTATATTAGCCATACATTCTAAGATACTGAGATGGCAAACAGCATAGAGAGCCACAGTAAATACTAAGGTGTATGACAAATATGGTCTAAATAGAAGAATCAGATATTGGAACATATTGATAAAATAATTCCTGTGAAATAAATTGAAAACTATTTTGTAAATTCATATACTTCTATTCCTAACTCAAGCCTAGATACAACTAGAGCTAACTTATTTGATATTTGAGAAACATACTGAAAGCAATATTTGTCCAAAGACTCATCAATTATTTGTTCATCTGAATTAAGGTTTACATTTGCAATATTTCAGCAACCTCAGAATGGAAATAGAAGTAACAACAAATGCTGTTAACAAAGATTGCTGCTGTTCTCCTTTTAAAACTTTTATAAGTTCATGAAACAATTATTTCTTTTTTTTTAAACAAGGAAAATTTCCTTCAATATATGCAGTGATTAAAGATAATGCAACAAATGATTATGTTTATAAAATGTGAATGAAACATTCATGAACATTCAGTACTTTAAATGTATGGCTTGTGGTTTTAATAACGTTGCCTGAATAATATTTCAGTCTGCATCCTTAATTTCTGAGTAAAAAACAAGAAATAGTCTAGGATTTGTCAAAAATTTAATACTGAACAATATATTTCATCTAGCTTTATTTCGGTTGTTCTTTCTCTATTCGCCACAGTGCATGTAACGTATTTCACAAGTATTTTAGTTTAATGGTTTTTTTTGTTTTAAGATATAATATATAGCTTCATTTCTTTCTAAGACAAACATCACATAATGTTAACTTTTTAGATGATAATGCAGAAAAGATAAAAAAGATAACTACTTAGAATGCGTAATAATGAAGAACTACATTTAAGTAATTGTACTTGATGCACGTGGAATTTTACTTTGCATCCTCCTTGAAGAGGGAATACAAAATATTCACTTGAGGTGAATGGGCAATGAAGAGAAAGTTAAATATACAAAATATAAGAGTTAGCAATTAACAATACGGATAGATGTATTATTTTTCTGAAATGATAATACACTTAAATGAGCTGAGCAATAACTTGATCAAACAGGAGTCATCCATTAACAGTAATAATGTTTTCAAAAAGCCTAGATATCTGTTCCATTATTTTGTCTTCTCATTGAGGTCCATGGCAAGAATTGAAAATCTGGTATAGAAATAAACAGCAGCAATAAGAAAAAAACTATTTCCTTCCTGTTTTTAAATGATAGTCATCCTAGTTCCACTGAAATCAATTGATGTCCTACCACAAGTTTTAATAAAGTCTAGGTTTCTTATATGAATTGTATTTTACTTTTAAAGATACACGTTCAAATACTTTCTCACATGCCCCGTTTGTCAATGTAACTTTCTACATATTTTTAATGTACTAAAATTCAATATACTTTTTATATCAACAGCCAGAATTTCTGGATTCCATATGAATATTTGATCAAAGTAAATATGATACCTGAAAAGTAAATAAATAAAAAAAATTGGCTTGAAAGAGGATGTCTGAAATTTCCATCTTTTATGCAATATAATATACAAAAAAGCAAACAAGAAGCAAATTTTCACTTTTTAATAAACCGGCGTGGAAAATAGTTGCATTCCGTGATCTGCAATTTCACATTTTATCAAAACGACGTTTATAATAATGCTCTTTGAAACCTGCTTAATATGAATTGAACAATTAGATATCGTGTTGTTGTTTTTATTAGTAGTAGTAGTAGTATTCCAGTAGCATTTGTATAGCTATATTTGTGCACCTTTAAGTAAGTCTTGACTCCTAGAGATTTAGTTCGTCATATTAATATCATCAGTGTTAAATTATTGGTAAGGAGAAGGCAATTCTGGATTGCAGCAAATCAGGATATCAAATGACAAAATAACTGATATATATATATATATATATATATATATATATATATATATATATTAATAGCAACTAGATTTGCATGCTTTTTCCTATTTAGAAAAGTGCAGTTATTACAGGGTTGTTTTGGGGTTGTTGTTTTTTTGCCATTCTGGTTGCTTAAGCGACCGTATCTCTATGAAAAAACAGCTACAAGACAGCAAACTACATCTGATCCTTCTCCTAACACCACTGCAGCAAGAAATCTGTCACTGCTACCAAGCAAAACAAAAGCAAATCTAAAACAGAAAGGCTATTATTTATAGCCATCAAGATACAGTATGGCACCATATGGTGGGATTTATCAAATTCTTTCCTTTCTCATGCAGGGCAAATAGGGCCGCATACAATTCCCTTCTCTGCTAGCCTCTCGCTCGTTTACACCAGGGACCCCAAACCTGCTCATCTTACCCAAAGATCCGCATTCCTAACTTCAGGAGGAGTCCTTGAGGGTAAGACAAAATAGATGTTTAGCCCTAAGATCTTTTTCCCACTCTTGCTCAGCCATATACATGCCAGCATCTGTGCACTCCAAATACTTCTAAATGAATACTCATCACCGTTTTGGGGCTTGATCCCCCTCCCTGTGGTTGAGATTACTCTAGTCTAGCCTTTGGAAGCTGTGTGTTTCAGCGGTGACATTTACCGGGCATAAGGGTTCTGTAAGGTTAAGAAGCATCAAACCTATAATAGCCTCACTTCCTCTTCATTTTGTTTCTCTTTGTGTTATGGACGAGGGCACGGAAGGTCTGCCAATCACCAGCACTTCTTTTCCTTGTTCCATAAAGACTAGGTAGTCACAGCAACAGTGCTGTGACCGCTTGGTATCCATTTAGAACTCCAGGGGGGTCCTAATAGGATTGAGGCAAAGATCAAGTGAATGGTTTCCTATCGGAGATTTGTAATAACTCTGAACCGCTCGCATATCCATGACAAGGTTCACTGTTGAGAGGTGGCTTCTCACCAGAGAAAAGACCTGCCTTGTGGCACAGAGGGCTGCGTTTTGGAAAAGGAGGGGCGGAGAAAAACAAAACACAAAACAAAACACAATCAGACACCCAGCCCGGATAAACTGATCTCGTCTCCTGCACACACACACACACACGTACACACACAACGTTCGAATGTGTCATTTCCTTTCATTAATTCATTTGACCAGATCAAAGTAAATACTCTGTTTACGGAGAACAAAGGAGCTCCTTTTTGGTATTCTGCTGCACACGCTATCAGATTCCGAAGTTTGCTCATCTTTCTGAAATCTGGCAGCGGCGGCAGGATCCACTGCCTCCACCATGGCCAAGTGACTCAAGCAAAACGACCAGATAATTTCAACACAAAACAAAATTTTACCATGATAAAGGAACAGGGGGAGATGGATGTGTTATGAATTGGAGGGGGAGGGAGGATTAAGGGGGCCAGGAATGTTTTGCTCCAGACTGAAGTTAAGAATGAGCTGATCTGAGTAAATTTCTGATGCACATGACTAAAATAGAGCTTATTAAAACAAGAAGGAAAAGGAGAAGCAAGCATGGGAAAATAAGTAAAGAAGCCCCAAACTGAATGACTGGATGAACATATATACTAGCTACTTTTGAACACTCTTTTTTACAACCTCACATAGGGTTGCTAGAAACCATTCGACATCCCAGTGGTATACAGGGTAAGATCCTCCTAATGCTTGGAAGTTTGCCAGAACACATCTTGGATGGCTTTGGGAGTGCCTGCATAATATTCTGATTTAGAAAGACATTTGGTGGTTGAGGCTAGTTCAATTTTTAATTAAAATTGTTATTATTATTAATATGGTTGGGTGGTTGTGATAAGAATGTTGTTTATGACTATAACCTACTTGAATGTTGGATAATACATTACACACACACATGTACACAACCTTTTTAATAACATAGGATTGAGCTTTCTGAGTTCATATGTAAGCTTTATAACCAATATATAAGCTTATTTATTTATCTATGCTAATTAACATTTCTAGTTTACCCTGTTCTGTTTTATGTGTTATGGGGCAGGTAGAAGGATTCTGTAACACACACGAGCATGCACACACACACACACACACACACAGGCATAGATGATTTTAGACAGGCAAACTGCTCTAAACTACAGCCTACTTCCCAAGTGACTCAGGATATTTACCAAAAGCCAAGGCACATCAGAAGGTCTGGAGAAAAAACAGGGAAAATAATGTCACTATTAAAGAGGAGGAATCAAGAGCTTGTCTTTATATGATGATCCTGCTAGCTTAAGACTGTATTTCCCAGAGCATGTGGTTGGCTGGACTTGGGGATGATCTCTTTGATTTGTTTGTGTTTTCCTTTGGTAAATAGAGTAAGAAACAGTATTCACTGGAGGCCCAACAACTTTTATATGAGATCAAAAAATCATCAGGAAAGCAATATGGGTCAAATCCTTAGCAGCTAACCCAGTGAAAATTTAGAAGCATTAAAACATGCTAGAAATAATCATATATAAATGGGAGAAGCTGCTTACTTTTCTGAATTTTGTAAAGCAGTTTAAAACCTTTTTAAAAAACTGTACAAAACATGTACCGTATAGGTAAAAACAGGCAGAAAAATACATATATTCAGAAAAATGGCTTGCTGGGAGAAATATACATGAGCATACGCATGTGGGTTGGTGTGTTTAATTAAAAGAAAAGAAATTTGAAATCCTTAGGTTGAGGGAAGAACCATTTCTACATTTTTAAATCAATCAGTGATGAAAAGGTTGTAATATACATTAATTAGTTTAATCTTTAAAGATTGAATTTAATCTTTACAGTTATTTAAAGGTTACAATACTATAGCTAGTGGTAAGTGGAAAGTTTTATTGAACTCAGCTGGACGTCCTTCTATAGGATTATACCATTAGAATCAGGTAGCCTAAGGAATTACAAAAAGGATATTTAATCCATTTAAGGATTAAACTATGGTGGACAAAGTATTCCTAATTTTCTCTTTTCCCTTTCTAACTTGTAACTTTTTCATTGGGTTTGACCATAAGCAACATGCCCATGGTGTGAATGGCAGTATCACATGTGATTTGTTACTTTCATTGCCTGATATGGACTGTTATTGATATGCACTGAATTAGCATATTTTCCAAACCCCTTGCTAAGAGAGTTCACCAGTTATAGGCAGGACTAGGATGACTAACTTAAATTCAAACATTCTGCTAGGTCAGCAGAGCCAGGATTGGGCTATAAAAGGAATCTCCCTCATTGTTAGTGCCAGATCACAACCCATTTTACTTGGTCCACCCCCCTCCCCCCTTGGCACAGCATGGGCACTGTAGACCTACACAGCTGTACCTCGTGATTTCCCATTCAGCAGCATGTGAAAAAAGTGCCCAGAAGGCTAAAGTCAACATGGATTCCTAAAGCATATATTGAGTTGCAACATTCTTATGTTCTACCACTAGCAACCAGGTCAAATTTCTGTCTTTTATTTCTAGAGTTCTGGCAACTAAGTCTCATGATTAAAATTAGGCAAATACCCTTTCCCAAGATGTTTGAACATGCAAACAACTACTTATGCTAGACCAGAGATTTGAAATGATGGATAGAGGTCAGGCCTCTTGTGCTCCAGCTATAGTTGCATAATAGCTGGAAAATGTATAGACTGCAGCCATTTTGGTGATCAACTACAGCCTGCTGTGCCACAATTTTATTATACAATTTATGGAACAATGACCTGCCAGATTCAACAGAAATATGAAGAGTGGATTTAAATTAGTGACCCTGAGTTCTGTTGGTTACAAATAAGCACATTAATTATATGGAATGGAAATGGGAATATTGCAACTATTTATTAAGCTAAATGAAAGTTGGAATTTTCCTAACGCTTCTGCATGCACAGATCAATTTGTCTAAAAGCAAAGAAAGAAAGGTCAAATAAATAAAATCCTAAAGTCCAAATCAGATTTTCCAAGGGTGTGTCTCATAACAAGATGAATACAAAAAAACAGGAAAGTTTTCACCTTGGATGATGGAGCCTTCTGGATTCCTTTGCCAGAAATTCTGGACTTCAAATTTTAGGAAAGGCAGGAAGATTTTATTGTTATGACCTTCTGTTCCTTTATCTTGTCTCAATTTTCTTCCTAGTGCTTTGTTTCATCTTTTGTCTTAGGAGAACAATGATAGGAAGAGACAAAGAGTTTTGCTTAGATCAATTGGCAGGTTCATACTTCAAAGGGAAATTGTCCTGTACCTTGGGATTCTTTTAGAATTTTATAGTATAATTTTTTGGTTCTCTTTTTTGTCTCTGTTGTTCCCTGGCAAATGGGGAACCAGGCTCACTTCATGGGCCTTTAGAGAATAAACAAGGTAACGAGCCTATGCAACAGTATTAGTGATTTGAATTGTCATAACCTTGTATGGGCACCTGACAATCCTATCTCATGTCCAGGTACTAAGTACATTTCTGACATGTAAGATAAAATTGGATATCACCCTTGCAGTGCAAGGTTATGTGTATTTTTCCTTAGAATGTAAGTCCCAGTGAGTTATTTCCATGTCAGTGTGCACAAAAACACAACAGAAATGAACAAAGAGGAAAAAAAGATTCTTTCCACAAGAGAGGAAAGAGCAAAAGTGAAGAAGCAGTAAAGGTCAGCAAGTATAGCTGGCTAATAAAAATCCAAGTACTGAAATACATAAATTTTAAGAGAAGAGGAAATGCAGAATTAATCAGATATATTCTACCCAAAGTATTCATACAGAACCTTCATACTCAACATATGGGTATTTCAGGATTTCCTCCCTCACTATATTAATTAAGCCACAATGAAGAATGTGTGCCCTGAGCTCCTGAGATAATTAAATGGTCTTGATATGCCCACTAGCCCCAGCCAGTCTATCTCAAGAAATCTGGTTTTTTTAAGAAGCTCTACAAAGGACTTCAGAAGTATCTTTCAAAGCTCTACAAGTCCAAGTTTCCCATTTGCAACTAAAGAAATACAAATAATTCTCTACACTTTTATTCTGGAGCAAATCCCACTAACTTTAATGGGGTTTACTTACCTTTGAGGATTGCAGCCTCAAATATATTATGGAATTGTGTAGGATTTCAATGAAAAAATCTGAACTTTTGCTGAAAATGAAAAATTACAATATAGCAATATATAAAGCAACAACTTCTTTGGTTGGTCATATTTTCACATAACTTGGCCGTAAATAAATACATAAACTCTATAAAGATTTTAATTATATTTTTACTTAGATTATCTATGATGTTCCTAGTTAGACACTTCAATAATTGAATGGTGTCATAACATATAATACTCAATCTCACTGCATTGTTTAAATAAAATGTTGTTGTCAACAAGCAAATAATGGGGATGACCATAATAATTATTAATGATTCCCCATTAAAAAATCCAAAGAATGTAGAAGTTATAATTCTGTTTGTGTGTGTGTTTGTGTGTGTTTGTGTTAGTTTAGCATATATTTGAATCCCATTGTCCATTTCTTTTCCATTAGATTAGATAAGGATGGTTGAAAAATGCACAGTAAGGCTATCATTTAATGGCAGATTCAGTGCAGAAAGGGAAGGAAAGATGTAACACCCAATTATGAGAATCTTCACTACAGCTATGAAAAGTGGTAGAACTGCATACTGATTTGCAACTCATTGGGGTATGCAATGCCTGCAGAAGGTCCCAAGATCTGACCCTACCATCTCTAGGTATTACTGAAGAACTGCTGCTGGTTGCTGTGGAATTTCCCAACTGGACTTGTTGAATTATATTTCCTATAATCTGTGAGTATGACAGTGATTCAGATGATGGCTGGAGATGATGGAAGTTATCATTTCTGATGACCCAAGATTGGGACAGTCTAGGTAATGCAAAACTAGAAGGAGTAGTCTTATTTAGTACAAGGCAGTTTTCTGTATTCCCAAAGATTTTGATGGAAAGAAGTATATCAAAATAAACCTCTCAAAGGAAATGTACCTTAGGACATCATGCCCTTATTCACTTCAGTTTTGACAAGATCACAGGATTTCCTTGTTGCATGTTTAAGCAATTAAAGCAATGATCTTACTAACCTGATCTCCAGAGCTCAGGTAGACCACCCACCCAAGATGAACAGCAGAAGACTGTTGACTTTCTGGTAACTAGTAAATAAATATGCTTGGACTGTAGAATGGGAAAGTTTAATTAGAAGCTGCAGATCAGACATGTATTACAATGCTTAATATACTTGTGGCTTATAGTTTGAACCAAGTATAGATAATGTCCAGTGTCTTCATGCTGAGGAGGAAGCCAAAGAAAAAGAATCTTTACATTTTACAGGGAGCAATAAATGGGAAGGGTTGACCATCCACCACAGAATCTATTCACTTTTGGTCAAAATGCATGCACAAGAACACAGAGATCAGATGTTAACTGTACAAAGGCCATGTTTATGTGCTGCATTCTCATCTACATGTTGTTTTTGCCTATGTCACCATCTTTTCCTAGTTAGGGAATGCTTCTTGAAAGCTATTATCAAATATTTAATGGAATACAGGAATAAAACCTTTGAATGAAATTTTTATCCCCATCATTTATGGTAAGCACATTGCATGACTGAGTGAATATTTTTATTGAGCTCCTCTCTTAATTAAGAAGAACATGGAATGTAGAGTTTACTGACTTTGTGCAAATCTTTCTATTGATTGCATGTCTTTTGGGAGAAAGGCTGTAAGAATAGAAGAGCCGTAACAAGACCAGATGTATGGAGTGTGTGTGTGTGCGTGCGTGTGTGCATGCCACTGTTATATCTGACTCTTTAGTAGAAAAATTCAAAAAATTATATACAATTTTAAAAGAGAGCACTGTGCTAGGGCAGAAGCTTCTTTGGATTTTGGCAGGGGCATGCTGGAGAAGGCAGAGGACATCCCGTCCATCACAACTAACCAAAGCTTGGGCTGAGCCACATTGGAGGAGTTGAATGGCATATTATCCACAGCACTCATCAAACCTTTAGTCAAGCCTTCTGGAAGAGCAGCATGTTCTCTAGGTGCACTTGCCAAAACTTAGCTAGTGCTACTGGAAAAGCTGTGAGGAGCTGCAAGAGTATGAAGTGAATTAACATGCTTGTTTTGCTCTGAGAAGGGTGACCACGTGACTCCACAAAGCAGCTTCAACAGAGTACTTTACTCCAAATTTTATTAAAATGAAGCAGCCCTCTGGCAACCTGCATAGCCCTATTATATACCGCTTGGAGATAGCATGCTAAGCAGTATACAGATATTTGAAAGAAAGGGTGTAGGATGAAATTTGGCCCCAACCCATACTGTTGTTAATCACACTGCTCCTCAACTTGTGAATTAAAATTGTTTGAAAAACGATGAGAACATACGTCTGTAACCAAAGAATAAGAATAGCGTGGGGTTGTCATGGCCAGCTTGGATTCGGAAAAGTCCAAGCTGGAAGATACTACTTGGGAGACATTGGATGAATGGCAGGAAGAGTGGGAGGGAGCCACTTTGGAAGCGTGGAGGAACACCAGCCTAGGAGGAGATCAGCAAGTAGGCATCTGGGGCTGACGGCTGGTGGCATCAGGTGATGAGGGTCCAGATCCAGCCCTAGAGTATGTTGCACAGAATGCCAGGCCTTTGGCATGGCTTTTCTTCAGTTGGTCAGATTTTCATGTACCTGTAATTTGGCCTTAAATAAATAAACTTTAGATTTTTTTTTCCTGCTTGGCAGCATCAGAAACTAGATATCCTGAAGGCTTTAATCTAGCCACATCATAAACACCATTAGTACTCTGAAAGATCCTCAGCTCGATGATGATGATGATGATGATGATGATGATGTTTTATTAAATGTATATGCTGCCTGACTCCCAGCAATTAGCACACTGAATGCCATCCAAACTGAAGGGTCGATCATCTGGCGTAATATTATCACTCAGTTTATTTTGTGTAGCTAAGTGGTTTTCTTGGTAAAATACAGGAATGGTTTACAGTTACCTTCTCTTGTGCATTTTGAAATGATGCCTTTGTCATTGTCACTGAAGTGATCATCTGCCTCCAGCACTTTCCAGCTGTATTACTGCTGCCTGATACAGGCAGCTGGGATGACTTTTATGGCTTGGATGACCTGATGGGAGTGTATACCTTTCGCATATACTCCCAGTGTTCTTTGCTCATCCCCCCCAGAACATTCTCTTTCCAACTAGGAGACATCATAGCAGTATTTGAGGAGACACCCAAGAAATGGAAGGCAACCCCCCCCCCAAAAAAAGCATGGGGTAACTTTCAGTCACCTGTGTTTGATAGGAGGGACAGCAACTGTGTCATAAAATCTTGTAGTAGGCTGAAACAGAAAGTAAAGGTTTAGAGAAAGGAGAAAAAAATGTTATTAAAATTCAAAGTTACGATGCTTTCTTTCCTCATCTCTGTGTATATGCCAATATAATACTCTCTGGGTACCACTCTTATTTTTGATTTGAGTGTCATCATCGTTGCTTGCCTAACACTGTTCTTTATATTTTTATCACTTTGGAGTTCAGCAAGCTGGACCCTTACATTGTCTAGGATGCAAGTTTCTCTCTATGAATTAGAGCAATTAAGGGCCAAGAACTATAATAGCATGACCGGCTTTGCATCAATCATAAATTGTTTAAACTGATTGGGCCTTGAGTACATTTTCTGTGGACAGATACAATCACTCTCAGCAGTGGAAATCAGGATTCGCATTATAGACGTAGTGGCAAGTTGCATATTTATATACAGGAAATAAGGAAAAAACCTCCTCTTTGAACATCTGTGCACATTAAATGCTACATTGATCGTTTGTTTTATTACTCAGTAGCCTCTTTTTAAAAAAAATATTTTAGAGTATTCCAAACTCTGTTGAAAATGTTTGGTTTGGGAGCTATTAATAAAACACGTATTCAAGGTTTAACTTCAGCAGTCCTGGGAACAATATTGTATAATACTTCTGAAATGTCAGAATATTGGCGTGTATCAGTGGGGAAAAAAAAGGAAGTAGAGATAAAAAAAAAAGAAAGATAGTGTGCTCAAATAAAAACACTTTCTGAACTCTCTGATTTTTAATCTCTTTGGGTCTCCACTTCCAATTAGTACGTTGGAGATGAGACTTGCCCTTTCTCAACCTTGTAATTCATTAATGGTCTTTGACTCCAACTATATGAACACCATACAAGATGTCTTGATATATGCTCTCATTTGAATTCAGAATTCAACAGAAGCACATCTCTGTTCATACTGTAGTTAGTGACAAAAATTCCATTAACTTTTTCCAGTCAGCACAGCTAGGCTAAGCACCAAGGGGGGGGGGGGGGAGGGAATTGTGCAGCAAGAGTGGAACACAAATTACCAAGTGCATTTTTCTGTATAATAAAATCCCCAGCATAGTTCCACAGAAGTCATCCATTTAGGATCAAGCTAATTATAGAGAAAGCATGCAGGATAGCCAAAAAAAAAAGCTTTATGGCCCTTTTTATCAAATGCTGATACAAAGACACCCAATGGCCACAACTGTAGCTGTTTACAATTTGGTGATATGAGCCTTTTTTTTTTCTTTTTGAAAAACCAAAACAAAAAGCCTAAATGACTAGTCACAGTAACAATATAAGCAAGGTGTCAGTATCCCTGCTTACAACATTACTGTTTGCAGCACGCAACTTAGTGCTACGTGTGATCATTTCCACATGAGCTACAAACCACCACCACCACGGTTCCAGCTTACACGAAATTGACTGCATGTAGAAGTAAATTTCCCATTGCAGACAATAAGAAATGTGGAAATCATCTCTTTATTTATGTCATCAGTGCAACTAGGACAGGGTGGTTCTGCTCATTGCTACTTCTATACCGATTGAACACACAAAGGAATGCCTAAGCAGAGTTTACATTAAGATCTGTGTAGATAAAAATGAGAAACCACGGTTAAACAGAACACACATAAAGAAGATATAAAAATATTTGGGATTCTCACTATTCTTACCTTTCTACAATGAAAGTACTAATTTCTTCACCAGATCAATTTCATCTGGCCATCCTTCTATCAATATTTTACATGGAGTACAAATATTTTCAATCATCCAGTCTACTATTAAGATAGTAGTAGTAATGGTTTCATTTAAAAGTATGACTTTAGAACCATTTTTATGAAGAATGGCTAGCTTTTTACCCCCTGATATTTATGTCTTGGATTGTTGTTCTGCCAAGATCATTTCCCAAAAATGTTCACTGGACTAACCAACAAAAGTTAAGTCATGGTTGCTTAGCTAGTATTCCTTTCTGCTCTAATGCAAGAGAAACTTTCTCAGTTCTGAAACAGGTTCAAGAAAGAATGTGCAATTTTTAAAGAACATTTGTGCACCTCAAAAATTAAAGTAAATCCAATGGTATATATGTTTAACTGATATATGAAAAGACCCTAACCTCCTTGATGCTTGGTGTGTGCATGTGCGTGTGTGTGCGTATGTGTGTGGAGAGAGAGAGAGTCAGTTTTGTGTAGTGGTTAGGACATCAGGCTAGGAACAGGGAGACCACATGTTCTAGTCCTACCTTAGGCACAAAGCCAGCTGGGTGACCTTGGGCCATTCACCCTCTCTCAGCCTTAGGAAGCAGGCAAGGGCAAACCACTTCCAAAATTCCAAAAAAAGAGAGAGAAGGGGGGGGGGAGAGAGAGAGAGAGGGAGATGATTCACACATACGTACACATGCGCATACACATACACATAAAAAATCCCCTCTCACCCCTATGGGTGGTATGTGTCTTCCTCAGTCTCAGGTCCTCTACCAGAGGCCTGGGGGTTTGAGGGTTCTGCGCACCCATCTTAGCTGTTCCTAGCACTGCACTCTTCTGGGCAGAGAGCTCTGATGTCGTTCCTGGGATCTGTTGGAGCCATTCTCCCAGCTTAGGAGTCACAGCCCCGAGTGCTCCTACCACCACTGGGACCACTTTGGCCTTTACTTTCCACATCCTCTCTATTTCCTCCTTCAGGCCCTGGTACTTCTCCAGCTTCTCATGCTCCTTCTTCCTGATGTTGCTGTCACTTGGCACTGCTACATCTATCACTATCAGTGTCTTCTGGTCTTTGTCTACTACCAGGATGTCTGGTTGATTGGCCAGTACCTGCCTGTCCGTCTGGATCTGGAAGTCCCACAGGATCTTAGCCCTGTTATTCTTCATGACCTTCTGTGGAATCTCCTATCTGGACTTGGGGGGGGTCTAGCCCATACACTGTGCAGATGTTCCTGCACACAATACATACAAACATATATATACACCTGCGGGCTTTTTATATCACCATGTTTTTCTGGTTTCCCTGTATACTGAGGGATGAAACTGGCATAAGGATAAAGCAAGCTTAACATGCTTGGCACTTTTTAACTGTATCTCCATCCAAACACCAGAAAAAAGAAGAGAAGTTCCTAGCCTGGCCCATATACCCCTTTCTGCATCTTCTGAATCAGTGGTCTAGGTATTAGCATATCGTTCTTTTTAAAGGGACTTTTGACATTCACTTCAACATTTCTTCTAAGCAAATACCCAGGTAGACCTCCTTTTATCCTTTTCCTGCACCCAGGCTTGATCAGACAGAGATGAAGACTTGGCAGAGCACATGCAGGCCTGCCCCATTTAAAAGGCAAATGGTGGAAGCCCGTGCATCATTCGCTGGGGGCACAGAAAACAGGGGAGCAAATTCTGCATACGTGGCATCAGCTCCTTTGAGAGCTTTTCTGAGTCCTTCCTTCTGCTTTCAGAGCAGCAGGCAAGAGTTTTTTCTTCTATCAGGCCTTTTCAGTCTGAAAGAATTTTAATAGTAATTTGAATTGTTTTGTTAAGGTTTAAAATATTTATGTTCTATTTGATTTTAGATTTTTTCTTTTCTGCCATTAGCTGCCTCAAGTACCCTCTGTCAAAAAGGCAAAATAAACATTGTATATACAAAATATACATTGTATATACAAAAATTGTATATACAAAATAAATAAAATGAGATGGAGGACCAGGAAAATTACCTTAGGACACCAGGTTGCATGAAACATCTTTTCAGGTGAATTTATTTATTTGTATTTATTAAACACATTTATATAACTGCCCATCTACCAAAGGAACTCTGGGTGATGCACAGAGACAAAGACATCAAATAAAGTTATAAATTAATTAAAGAACAGCTAAGCTGAGGCCCCTAAAAAACCTCATTGCCGGCATATTGCAGACACCATGCCTACACCAGAGCTCCATTAAATTAATGTTCCCAGTCCCTGGAGGAAAAGCCGGGTCTCTGTGGCCTTCCAGAAAGCCGG
Source organism: Python bivittatus (assembly GCF_059951505.1). NCBI lineage: Eukaryota > Metazoa > Chordata > Lepidosauria > Squamata > Pythonidae > Python > Python bivittatus. The sequence continues at coordinate 86,244,711 of NW_028277075.1, read as the reverse complement.
GGGGGGGGGGTCTTATCTTGGGGAGAAACCATCTACAAGGCAGGTGTCATAGTAGAGAAGGGCCGCTTCCTAGCGCCCACTGAATGACACTCCTTCCCCAGTGGGGTCTGGAACGTGCCCACTTTGCCCAAACTACTTTGCGTTGCTTGTGGCCAGGCTGGTGAGAAAAAGAACAAGAGCCAGAAAAAGGAACTTGCAGCTTTATTGACTTCTCAGGCTAAATCCAAAAACTTGCAATTATTTGGAGTTACTATAATAAAAGCCTTTGTCGTGTCTTTCTCATCCCTGGTAGTAACCTACGTTCATTCCTGAAGATTGTAAGCTGAGCCATCATTTATTTTATAGTATAATCAGGATGTCCAAGCATTGGAATAACTTCTTATTGCATCAGGGTTTCAGATGACCCAGAGGCTTTAAAACTAGATTAGAGACTATTATTGGCATCTTTATAAAACACATTCACAATTATTAACAGCCTTTATGTGCAGAAATCTGAAGGGAAATTCACTTAATTATAAAGTGCACAGTTTAGATTTATTGTCAGCTGCAAAGAGCTTGCTAAGAAATGTTTAGTAGGAGCAGAGGTTGATTAGCAGGTCCAGTGCAAGCATCTTTCTCTCTTCTTCCTTATTCATATCAAATATTATAGTATTATCATTTTTGCTACTGAAGCCAAATTCTGTCAGCATTTCCCCAATAGGGGCTTCTCTTTATAATTCCCTTCTTTTTTAAAAAAAAGGCTTCACCATCATTATAATTGTGTCCTTAGCTAAAAGAACCTTGATTCTGCAGACATGAACAGCTAAGAAAGTGTGGTTATCTTATATTGCGACTGACGTATATCCATTCACTGGGAAATTTCGCTGGAGAGAAATAGCTGAACAGTGTATATAGTTTGTACAACACTTACATGAATATGGTGGATCCAAGTGGGTACCAACGACAATGTTCACTGCAGCTAAATGTTTAACGTTCTAAGAACGTTATGAGTATAAAGAAGATTATTTAGAAAGTGTTCAGTTTCAAAGCATAACACAATTGTAGTTTATTTAGTTTGCTTGTTCTTTTAAGATGCCATTTACTCCCTAACTTCCTTTTCAGAGACTAGTTAGGGGATGGTTTCCCACTCTTATAGCAAGCTATTCCATGGAAGGAGAATGGGCGGCAATATGATGGCCAGAAGACCATGGCTATGTTTTCCTAAAGACCATCTTAGCATTCTGAGAAAACCAGTGATGTATGTTGTTACTCATTGGGTAAGTGCCAATAACCCCATTTAAAATGGTGCTGGGTGCAAATCTTTCTCTCATTCCAAAGTTTCCTATCCACGGTGTTCCTGACTTCATGCCACTCAATAACTCAATCCCCATCTTTCAGTCCCTGTCTCATTTTGGAGGTTCACACACATTCCCTCTTCTCCAAACACCCTGTTGCATACCAGAGGGTGTAATCTTATCCATTGGCAAATGTCCAGGTGGCTGGGCATTGATTCTGCATATGTTAAATGATAAAGCTTAGTCCTTCTGTGCAATCCTCCAAACGGCAACAACTAAATTTATAGACTGTAAAGCCAGGAAGAATGAAGTAGATATCATATTGCATATCCTATTTGATTTATATCAGGCTATATATTTTGCAGAGCATTCACACACAACAAAATTAAAATACAGACACTGGAACTTACTTGTTTCTTTCTCTAACACGTGGCTCTGTTGTTTCTCTCTCTCTCTGCCCTGTGAGTAAAATGTAGAAAAGAGATTAAAAGAGATCATGATTAATTTTAATAGCAGTTGTCCAAAATGCTTTGGAAACTTCAGCACATTCACCTATTCAATCTCATCCCGCCAGTGAAGTATCCACAGAGTGCTGGGAATTTGTATGGAGATTTGGTCTCTAAATGGGTTGAGCCTGACATAATGAGCCTTGTCTTGTTTGGCCATAAGCCTGGATGGAGACTGCACACCTTCTTCCTCACATCATCTTTCAAGCTGGGTGCAGATCTCTTATGGCTCATGCACAGATGGAATATTTTTAATTGTGACATAGTTTCTCAGAAATGTCTAGGAAGGGACTATTTATTGTGAAGACATCCACTTTGCTGTAGACGTTTAAACCAGTTATTTTCTCACTGTATATATGGACAGAATGAAATTAAACTTAGATTTTTTTTTTCATGCAAATCCACAAAAGTATATTTAAATTTGACATTGAAATCAAACCAGACAGGGCGGGTGTTTAAATACTGGCAAGCAGACTGGGCAAAAGTATATATGACGTTGATTAGATGGACATAATGAACATGCATTTTAAAAATATTATTAGCGTTATAAAAAATGCAACCGTAGAGAAGCCTGAACAGCCTAGAAACACTGTTTATTTAGAAGGAAAGTTTAACTCTCATTTAGTCTCTACTGGACACCTCAAAAAAATTGTTTCTCAGAAGCTGCTCTTTGCAATTTTATAAGTATCCTCATTACCACAAGATTTTTTTTCAAAGCAGAAGTCTTCCTGTTAGGACTGATAGACAAACAGTTGGAAAAAAGTCATGGAACTTCGTTATTGTATATGATAACTGCAGCGAGATTATTGTATGCACAAAGATGGAAAGATCTGGCAATACCTACAATGGAGGAATGGTGGGTGAAGATGACAGAACTTGCTGAGATGGCCAAATTGCCTTGTTTGATCAGAGAAAAGACAACATCTATGTTAATTGCTGACTGGAAACCTCATATGGACTTTTTGCATAAAAAAGAAAAAAAATGAACTTATGATTTATGATTTTGATGTTTAGATAGGATAGATTATAGAAAAAAGAGTCATGATGTAATTTTAGAGAAAGGGGTAAATTTATAATTTTAAAGATCTAATAAAGATCGGAAGCGGCTTCTTTGTATCTTTGTTCTTTCTTTTCTATTTTTCTTTTACTTTTTCTTTCTTTCTTGCACTTTTAGCTCTGTCTTTGATTTCTTTCTTTTTTTTCCTTCCATACTCTATATTAGTTTGTATTAATTTTTCCTTTGTTTTTAAAACTTTTGATAAAATTGTATGTGTATATATATATAGATATAGATATAGATATAGATATAGATATAGATATAGATAAAAGATTTTTCCAAAGCAATGTTAGGACTGGAAAATGTTAAATTTTGCTAGAAATTTCTTATTTCTAAGCTTCATCTTGCTTTTTATTTACAGGTAGTCCTTGCTTACCGACTGCCTTGTTCAGCAACTGGTCAAAGTTACGACAGTGCTGCCCCTCAGTCACATGATTGCCATTACAGTCAGTACTCATTGTCCTGGGCCTGACTTGTTGTTTTTCTTCCCCCCCCCCACCCTTGCACAGCAGAGAGATTGGAGGGGAAGAGATTACAAGAGAGTAAGTGGGCATACAATGGGCAATATACCGGGCTGTTTGCGTAGCATTGCTTTCGATGTATATTCTGCATTGTGTGCCTGCTTACTCTCTTGTAATCCTTTCCTCTCCAATGAATGTAAATACAAACATTAATTCACTTCTTGTTAATTATCCCAGGGTATTGCTTGAGTATTCCAAAGGGAAGGGGAGTGGTTAGGAGGCAAACAAAAGCCAAAGGTGTGAAACTGATTATTCTTGTCAGTTTTGAACTGGAAAGCACAGTTGTGATCATGTGATTTCCTACTTAGTGATGACTTTGCTTAGCGACAGAGTTGCTGATCCCAATTGTGTTGCTGAATGTGGACTACCTGTGCAGAAGAAACAATGGCTGTAAGTAGTATTTGCATAACAAATGTAGTTTCTAGTTTAGCATCCCTCAATTAATTAGTAATATGGCTAATATGTGCAGTCAGTGGCATCTGCAGGAGGGTCAGATGGGTTAGTCTGATGATATGGACATGACACACACATCCAGAAGGGATGGTCTTGTGGTATGATGGCATGATGCTGCAGTCGTCATTTTGATGAAAGTACCAGAAGCTTCTGAACGCTCACGCTTGAAGTTAAATATCTTACCAATTTTTGTATGAAAGCTAATCTTTATATTTGTACACATCTGTACACATTTGTTAGGCTTAGGTTTTTATATCCTGACTTTCTCTCAGGAGCAAAGGGTAGCATATGTAGCATTCTTTCCCCAATTTTCTTCCTTCAAAACAGCCCCCCTCCAAGTTAGGTTGGGCTGAGAGATAGAAACTGACCCAAAGTCACCCAGTGAGTTTCCATGCCTGAGAATGGAATGGAATCTTTATTTTCATACAGGTCTATTTGACCATAGCTTTTTAATAAAGCTTAATTCGTGAAACATATTTTACCAATAAGCCTTTTGCTTTGAATATTTAGGCTGAGGCAGTTTGAGGATTTTTGCTCTTTCAGGAGTTTGGTTTGCTGGGAGTGCTCTGTGTTTTGGGCCCAGTGCAGCTGTTACAGTCTGAAAGAACTGTTTCATTTTTTAGTTGATTCATAAAAGTTAGTTGTGTTTGGCCTGCCTGTAATTATTCAGCTATTTCTATTATAACAGGATATCAAATTACAAACAAAACCTTCAAGGAGACAAATGTCTGATTTATAGGGATGAGAAATGTCCCATAATATATATATATGGTATGACTGTACCAATTTTAAAACCTTCTCAGTGTAACCAAAACCAAATATGTGTCTTCAGAATCACTTTTTTTTAGAATTTCATTGGGTTAGAAGGGACTTTGGGGGTCTTCTGGTCTACCTCCCTGTTCAGGGCAGGAATCCTCAGACCATCCCAGGCAAATGGTTCTCCAACCTTTCTTTGAAAACCTCCAGGGATAGAGTGCCCATGACTCCAAGTAGCAAGTTGTTCCACTGCTTAATAGCTCTCATGGTCAGGAAATTCCTCCTTATTTTGAGTTTGGATCTTCCTCTGCAAAGCTTCCACCCATTGGTTCTGATCCTACCCACAGGAGCTATGGAGAACAAATCCAAACTCTCTTCCCTGTGACAGCCCTTCAAGTCTTGGAAGACTGCTATCATCTCTTTAGTACACATTTCAGAAACTATGCACAAAATACATATATGGTGGGAAATGCACACCTATTCAAAAATATATATCCAAAGTGCATTTATAATGGAAAATCAATCACAGAAGTATGAAAAATAAATGTCACATTTATTGGCTGTCAGATATTGGCTTTGGGCTCCAGTGGGAAATGATTGTCCAGAAGTTCTTGTCTATTGGGATACATGGAAGTACTATAAAAAGGTTGAGGTTCCTTGGCCTAATTGTCTATCTGTATACTTAGTATTCCATATACAATGTAATTCTAGCTGTCAAGTTACTTACAAAGAGCTAATGCCACTTACTTTCATGTAAATGTGCATAGGACTGCAACCTTATTCATGAATTCAAGTGAAACTCTCTTTTACCATTTCACTGACAAACTCTTTCAATATTTCAATATTCTGTTTTATTTTCAGCTCAAGCTTGTATTTTAGGGTATATTGAAAGGAGTCTCTCTCTCTCCCTCCCTCTTTCTCTCTTTTTTATATACACACAGAAATAATTTAAAGAAGCAATGACAGTAGTTGAAGAAGTTGATTCAAATATATTAGTTCATGAATTAATTTTTCATATTTCATGATACTTCCCTAAAGATATTAAAGGTTCTGACGTTTGCCCCTCTGCAGAGCAGAAACCCTTTTTTTTTTTTTAAAAAAAGCATGATTTGTCTGTTGTCAGTTTGACGCTGTGTTCTAACACTATTCTTTTATGCTTCTTTTTTCTTGACAATATTTATTTATTTAAAATATCAAGAGAGTGCCTATTCACCGCATATACTTTTTTCTGATGGGATGCAGGCAATTGTATGTTAACTTGCAAAATAGCCTTTAGATTAGAGATTAGAGATTCTATATGAGCATGCTTGGGGTAAAAATAAGCTTTGATTGCATTTCCAGCATACTTGCCAAAATGATGGTTACTTTCCTTACCACTAGCAGGGAGTGTCAGCCCTTCAAGATAGGCCAGGTTAGGAAACAGACACCATAAAAAATACTAGTACTCTATTTTATTGATATAAAGCTACAGTAATAGAATCTTGAAAGCCTGACAATCTAGATGGGGCAATCTTGAGTTTTTTTTATCACACTTTCCTATTTTCCTAGGCTAAGCTCATGTTTTGCTAAAGGTCACCACATATCTCATCCAAGGTTATTTCTGTACTCCTCTTCAGGGATTGTTGCATGTGGCATGACCTAAGGTTACTAACCTAGTCTACCGTTTGTTAGCTTACTAAAAATGTTTTGTAAAACCCTTGGCTTACCAAACCCATATTGGGTAGCGGACGTCAATATTCATGGGCTCATCCATTGATGATCATGGCATGTGGAAGACTGAGATCTGGAAAAGACCTAAATGGTAAACGAATGAAATGAATGGAAGAATGGAAGAAAAAGAGAAAAGCTGCTTGTTTGTAAAACTAAGAGAAAGGTGAAGGATATGAAAGACCCAAATGAATGAATAATGAACAGATGTATGTAAGGAATTAATTTAAAATCATAATTGATTTCATTGTTTATGAAGGAAGATTGAGAAAATTAGTCAAGAATGAGAGGTTCTGAATATGGGACAGATTATCTTTTGGTAGTGTTCAATATGGAATTTGGGAAAAAACAGACTTGGAAAAAAAGAAGGATGTGCAGAATAAGTAGAATGGCTGCAGAAAAGGAAAGTAGGAGTCCAGCATGAAGAGTATTAGAAAGGTTAATCTCTCAAAAACAGTGACCATGAGGAAAGAGACAGTGGGAGCTTCTTGGAGCAGAATGGAAAGAACTATCTTACAGAATGCCACAGAAATGTGTGGAATTAAGTGAGTGGGAAATATGAAAAAAGTTGTTTGGTGGAAAAGACACATGGAAGATTGGTTTTATATATGGTAACTGCAGCGAGGCTACTATATGTGCAAAGGTGGAAAAATACAGAACTACCCACAATGGAGGACTGGACTATGAAGATGACAGAATTAGAAGAACTGACAAAATTTACCTGTTTCACCAAGGATAAAACAGTAAGTACTTTCTTAAAAGACTGAAAACCCTTTTTGGACTTTTTGCTAAAAACTGGTAAAAATGACCAGATGATTTCTGGATTTTCTGATTGAAAGGGGTTGAATATGGGAAGAAGTAAACTATGTGATGTAACTTTGATGGGGGAGAAGCGACAATAAATGTGTTTGTAACTGTTGTAAGGAAGATTGGGAGTTACTTCTTTAAATATTTCTTTTCTTTTTTTCTGTTATCTACCACATTTTTTCTTTTCTTTTTTTTAAATTTGTTTTCTATATTTTTTCTAAGTTTATCTTTTATCTGTTTAAAAAATTCTAATAAAAATTATGATAAAAAAGATATTGCATAAATAAGGATGTTCTACACTCTGTATGGAGAGAAAAAGATAGTTATAAAGAATGTATTTAAACAGCAGGGAACTATTAAGAGTCAAAGAAGCAGAGAAAAAGCAAAGCAATTCTAATGGAAATAAAAAGTTGTTCTGGAAGAGGATAACAAAACCTAAAGAAAGTGCTTCCATTAGAGTGAATGGGATTAAAAGTGCCAAAATTATTTTTGATGAAACTTAATTGAAAGAATGCTGGGAGGAGTATTTTAGAGAATTGTGTAGGAATGATAATCAAAGTGTGGAACTGAAACAATAAATGTTAGTGTACAGAAAAAAATAGAGGAAATGGAAGTTGTAAATGCTGTGAGCTTGCTGAAAAATTGTAAGGCTGCAGTTGTAGATGAGGTAACTGGAAAAGTGTTAAAATATGGATGTGGTCTGCTTCTGGATTGCCTCTGTGACTTGTTTAATGTGTTTAATTGCATCTACGCCTGAAGATCAGAAGAATGGCATTATTTTTCTTCTCAGACGAAAAGGTAACAAAAAGTACCAGAGAATTAATTTTTAAAATGTGTCTGAAAGGGTTTTGGCAGAATTCTGATTGAAAGGATAAAAGAGATGACAATGAGAAAAATTGGGGGCTTAATAATAATAATAAAGAGAAAAAAATATCGAGTTTCTTTTTCACTGTAGCTTCAATCTCTGGATTGTGTAATTGCTTCTCCAAGTCCCTCTTTAATGGCTCTTGCATACCTTCCACAAGGTCATCTCTATATGAAGGAAGACTGAATAAGGTGAGAGGAAGGGGGAAATCAGGAACGTCATGCTTGGGTAGAGTTGACGAGATCCTCAAAAAAGATTGCTGTGTGAAGTTTAGAAAACAAAGGCAATGTATGAATGCATATATGGATATGCTGGAAACAAGAACAATTTGAAGGATAGAAAAGTATAAAGAGGTATGATAAATGGTGTTGGGGCAAACTTTAATTTCTTTTGTTTACCATTTCTTACCTTTCCTGTGGTTTGCCTAACTATGCTTACACCAAAACAAAATATCATGATGGGCATGTATGCATATACTATGTGTTTATGCATTTGAAATCAATCTTGTGGTCGTTGAGGTATTCCAGTGTCTCAGCAATACTAGGATTCATTGATATCTACCACTTTGGAAAGTTTTGTTATCAGCCTATCCAAACTGATATTCAGCAGAGGTCTTGAACATCTCCTATCTTTTCTAACAACTAATGTAGGCACTGGCATACTCTTTGGTGGCTGGGTCCCATTCACATGGACCAAAGATATCCTTTGTGAACATCAATCCACCCAAAAATTGCACAGATAATTAAAAAAAAAAACTCGCATTCTTTCAAACAAAAGGCATTTCAGTAGAAATTCAAGTTCTGAGTGAATTATTCAGTCATGATTTATGATTGACATATTTATTAAAGAAGATGTTAGTATTCTGTATAGCTACAGCAGAGAGGAAGGGGTTAGGATAGGATCTCAGACAAGATAGACTTTGTTTTGATCCCACAATTAGCTTTTTTTTAATGTAAGAGAAAGAAACAAAAATTGGATTAGGGTATTCCATCCATTTGCTGACTGAGACAAAAGAGATTTGCATACACTATTGTAACACAGTATGAGACATAAAAACAAAATATAATGTGCTTGGGCTAAAACCATTTTAAACAAGAACATATTATTGTTATAGTCCTTATGAAGTTTATTTTTAAAAACCGAATTGCTCAAAAGTAGGATTTCAGCTATACTTATCACTTTAAAAATGTTGATTTTGTCTCTCCTCCCTTCATTTTTAATATAATGAAAAGCAGTGACATAATAACAGCCCAATCTATATGCTTTGTAATGAATAATAAAGTGTTTTAACCTCTTTAGGGACTTAACACCACATTAATCCTTTAATCCCTAGAAAAACCAATTTTGTTGACATGTAAAGGGGATATTTAACTTCAGCCAATTAATTTTCTACTTTGGAGATAACCATGATTATGATGATCAGATTGAATTGATTCATTAGAGCCTCCTTATTGTGTATAAGGTGATAGCCTTTCCACCAGATATTTGTATCAGAAAAGAAATTTACATCTTGCATTTATGTTTCATTCCTCTCTCCCCCGCTTTTTTTTTTTAACTTTGAAATCCTGAATGCTTTCCCATGGACTACTGCTGGAATAGCAGAGATATCACAGAGCTATTAAATACAGCTAATGCTACTGCTCCAGTTTAGTTTAATTAGTATTGTTTTTGGGACATGTTTTAACAAGGTGTTGTTGTTATTTAAAAAATACTTCCTAAGAGAAAGCAAAATGTTTGGTATGAAACAAGCTGATAAACATAAGGATCTGAATGAAATCAATGTTTGTTTGTTTTTTTCTAAAAATGAATGGGATCTGGCTAGAGGAGATCGAAAGGACGAAATTATAGTCCTCTGGCATCTGTATGTGCTCCTTGGAAATGTTACCAAACCTGGAAATCTGAGCCAGTGGTTGAAAAGAGATCTAAGAGTACGTTTCTTTTCCTTTCTGTCCCTCACCATTAATGGGGTGACTGTAATACTATGGTGCAGAAATTTAGATAGAGCATAAAAGAGGTGATGGAGAGTCTAAAGACTGAATGGGCATTGCCTTAATCATCCTGATGGCCTCAATGTCTAAGAGTAGTGAACAGGTATAACATACTGTATAAAATAACATTTTTTTAAAAAAGTAAAATGAACACCCAAATGCATCAATAACTGTTTAGTGGCCATTTGTTGGAGTTTACAAATACTATAACAACATTTTGCTCCTTTTAAAGAGGTAGAGTTGTGTCTCTAATGTAAATAGAAATTACAAAAATGTACCGGAAATTTAGTTAAGAGGGGTAGTCAGCTGGTGATGAATGTCACTATAAAACTGGTAATAAAAAAGGACATGGCCATGTTCAAGGGTCTCTCTATATAATGTCCAGTCATCTGTGGCTGTATCAAGCACATTATTCTTCCCTATAAAATTAGCCATCCTGCTGTTCTCTTTTTCCCTTTCTGTTTGCTCACTGCAACCAGTTTGGCATTATATGTTGCTGTTCCTGTTGTTGTCGTTATACTGATTCTTTCTCCCCCTCCCAGTGAGGCTTTTAAAAAAATATTTATTTGTTTAGCAAATATATATAGCCACCCATCTCACAAACGTGACTCTGGGCAGCATACAGCGAAACAAACAGTTAAGAACAAATTTAAACAACTATTAAAAACAATTAAGCATAAATATAACTAAGACTGCAGGAGAATGGACCAACTACTGATTGAACAAAAGGTACTAGTTTTGCTATTTGTTTTACTGAGGAAACAACTCCAACGAGTTTGCAAGAATTATAACATATACATATAACACATACAGGCCAGCCAAAGTAACTGAGCAATCATAAAAGGTCCCAGACATGTTCAATCAGTCAATAATAGCAATAACCCATCCCAAATCAGCTGCCCTCGTACTCCCTCTGTGGAGCCTACAACTCTGAATGGAGCTTCTCCTCCTATTTCTTGAACATGAGGAGATGCCTCCATACGATTGTGGACTTTGATTAACTTTTAAGCTTTCTATCAGCAGGCTGAATCCGTGCATAGGGTGAAAATTCTGAGTCTTTGCCATATTATCAGATAACCTGTCTTCTTCTTAAGAGCTTTCAGGAATCACAAACACATGACGGGAACTCTACTAAATGGATTCTTTAAAGAGAACTCAAATCTGAACACATTCCTGACTTTTATTTTATTTTTGCACTTGAAATACGGAAATAAAGCAGTTCTCTTGTGGCACACCATTTGAGAAGGGTGAACATATCTGGCACAGGTGAATATTTGCTACTTCATTGGTTTCTGGTGCCTTATTTCCTTTCCTGAGAATCTGTCACTTCATGAATCTTATGACTGGGTTTACTTGCTGCTGTTAAAGTGTGGGTGTCATTCAACCATTAAAAAATATTAAACACTTTCTTCCAGAGGTAAATTAATATTTCCTTTATTGACTCCTCTTTCATGAATGTGTATTTTGTACAAGGAACAACTAACCAATCTGTTTCCCTGTAATTAAATTGGCTTACAGAATAATCACAACCTTGCTTGCTTTCTTCAGATTACATGGCAATTAAGTTTAGTATTACCATGAAAAACCAAGAATTTCTAATGATGTCATTACATGCTTATTTGTACAATACAATACAATCATTTAATTATACATGCAGCATGTTTTCTTCAGTGCAAAAATGATTAAAATAATGCTCATGCTAATGTTATGGAGTCTGGAATAAGTGCCAGCATATTTTCTGTTTCAAAATATCGATATATATTTTGATGGCCTTTCTAGAGCAACGTTCTATATATTCATTGTCCCTTTTGTTTTGATCTTCCTAGGTCAGTGTTGTCCAAACTTGGCCACTTTAAGATGAGTGGACTTCAACTCCCAGAATTCCCCAGCCAGCCATGCTGGCTGGGGAATTCTGGGAGTTGAAGTCCACTCATCTTAAAGTGGCCAAGTTTGGACAACACTGTCCTAGGTACTTTGTACCACCAGCTAAAATTATACTGTCCTTTTTCAGCTCCACATTCTCTCATCCTATGCTCTATTCTGAATTATCTTCACCTAGTCAACTTCTGGATTGCCCCTGAATTAATTCATTCCAAAACGATTTCACCATGAAACCTAATCCAGACCTTCTAAAGATTCCCATGCAACCGTGGCCAATTTAGTATTGGAGAAGGCCTTCTTCTCTGCTGCAGCACCGACATTGTGGAATGCTGTCTTTTGGAAGGTGCATTTGAGCTGCACTCTCCTAGTATTAGGAAGATGGCTAAGGCTGACCTCTTACACCCCGCTTTCAACTGTTAACTGATTTTTAGTTTTACTGATTTAGGTGTTAGGTTTTAAATGTCTTTTCTTTTGAAACATTGCAAGCTGCTTTAAGTGCTTATAGAAGTAATAGAAGGGTATAATGCCAGTAAAGAATGGTAATATCCACCTGAGAACATCTTGACATTTCATAAAACGAACAGGAAAGGAATATTGGATGTTGTTTGTTTGTTTGTTTGTTTGTTTGTTTTATTTATAGATTTATTTATTTAGGAAGCTTACGTGTCCCCGGAGTCATGACAGAGTTGCAGCATGCATCTGCAATACAGTAATAAGGCTAAAACTTACGCAAAACACGCACGGCCAAAATATCCCAGCTACCACGGAACCACTGATCCACCTGCAGGAGAGAAAGGAAAATGTTGGGAACTGCTGGCTTACAGCCTGCATAGGGATGATCCTGTCTCATCTCTTTCACCTGCAGTTAAAAGGGGGTGGCTGTAGGGGAGTCTGCAGAGGAGGTGGGAAGCATGAAAATGACGGGTGCGATCAGACAATCAAGGCCCTGCCCCTTTTCAATGTGCGTCGCGTGCATCATGGACATGCAAAAAGATGCAGAGATTTGATTGGTCGTGCCTGCTATTTTGACACTGTTGGACCCTTCCCTTCTCCCCTGCTGATGCTCTGAGTAGCAGGGCTGGGAAGTACTTCTGTATGAAACTGAGGCAGCTATTACCTGTCACAGTGAGTTTGATGGAGTATTGGTCTGATAAGGGGGATAACTAGGTAGATCCACGCGTTCACATTCAGGAATTATTATGTAAAAAATAAATACACAAAGCAGTCTCATCTTGGGCCTATCATTTAGGCAGGCATGCGCTCGAACTGTAGAGTAATGAACTATAATATTGCCCCTGTTGGCTTTTTACAATTCTAGTAGGTAAGCATGGTCTCAAGTTTCTCAGTGGGGTTACTTTAGGACACACACATGTAGTTACACACAAACATGTTCATCATGATAAGAAGCAGATTGTAGATACAGGATGTTGTGGCGATGAGTTAAAATAGCAAGGAGATGGAATGATGACATTTGTTTTCCAGGATCCTGTCACAAAGCTACTGCTCAAAAGCTGTCTCCCACTAGAACGATTACGTGCTGTGGTTAAACATTTTGTTACTTTGATATTGACAGACAACCCTTTCCTAGGTAAGTATAGCTAGTAAATACAATGGAGCTTTAAATTATGTATGTAAAAATATAGTCATTATACTTCCCTAATGAGTAGGAAAGGGAACAATTATTTGCTGCCATTATGTACTGTTTGCTAATTATGCTCATCAGGTGATAAAAGTGAATAAGTTAATTTAGAGTTTTAATTATCCTTTTGAAAAAGTTTTTGAGAATATTATTGAAACAACTCTTCATTCATTTTTAATTGATATTTTGTACTCCCTGCTCTCCTACCTCCAGCTATTTGAGTTTTCCAAATAATACCCACATAGACTGAATTTCTGAAATACTAATGATGTATCTATAGCATCTCCTAGAATAGTAAGTGCCAGAGGAAGCCGTACATCCATAATGACAGGATGCATGGATCCAATGGGGGACTAGCCCAAGAAATGTCTGTACCTAGAATGCTAGAGATACTTGAACCATGAATAATATCTATGGCTCTAAATCTTCTTAAAAGAAAATGTGACTTGTTTTCCATACAGAATTTGGAAATGAGAGAGTAGACCATATCATTTCAAACTCCAGAGGGGTAGTGTGATTTGTTTATATGTTTGCCCATTTTAGCAACTTCAAACAGCTGTTATTTAGAAAAACATACACACAGAAAACCCAGCAGAAGAAAGACTAGAACTACCCTACTCCTTGATCTGCTATCTGGACTTTTAAATATTATTTAAAGTTAGTAGAATTATTTGATTTATTTTACTGTTTCAAAACTCCACTATCTCATTTTGCTACAACTTTCCTGTACGGATTTGATCTGGAGTTTTGAGGTCGCAATCCAGAAGTGCTATACTGAATGCCAGATGGGTTGTGGGACCAGTGATATTAATATGTGTGGGGGGGGGGCAAGGTACCTTCAAAAGGGAGATAAATGATATGAGAGATAAGAAAATAGTATTTTGAAGACAGTACAATCCAACAACTATTTATCTATGACGTGTTCTCCCAAGTCACTACTGATTTTGGTCTAAGAATAGTAGAAGCAGAGCTAAGGCAAAAGATTCTGGACATGGAAACTAAAACTGAATATACAGTAGTAGAATCCACATTATACTTGGAGGACCAGTTGAGTATCCTAATCAGTTAGGTTCTTGGTTAGCTTTATTGTATCTAAATAATATGATTCCTTCATGTTGTCATATTTGGACATCTTACCCACAACAGTCCTAGGAGGCAGATTCAGAAAGGATTTTATTCTAATAGAATATGTCATTGTGGAGCTGGAAAACTTGACTTGCTGCCTTATGTTCTACTATATTATGATTTCTAGAGATTCACCAAAATAGGTTGATAGCATCACTTCCTAAACTGTTTCTTGGACAGCCAGAAGAATGTTTATGCCCATTATTTTTTGCCTGAGTAGGGCTCACAAACAAATTGAATGTGGCCATTGTAGATTTGATCTGCAATTAGCATATGAAATGTAAAGCAAATGCCATCACAATCCCCATGAGAAATTATAAGAGCAGCATGGTGCCAAATGAAACCAGAATTCATCCAGTGTCTTAGCATGGCTTAAAATGGATTGTCAGTCAGACTTATTGGACTTGAAGAAAGAAACAGAAGTCCAGTCAACAGATATTTTACATTCATGCCCATCCAAATTTGGCCATTGAAAGTATTCTGCCCATTCTCCCAAGATGCTTATTTTTAAAAAACGAACTTGAATTTTGGACAGGTAAACTTTTTTCAGTTCCTCTACTTTTGTTTAAATTGCCAGTTCAAATCTAGCAAGAACATTGTACTTGTCCTAGCATTTAACCAAGCTCTCATTTTGTAGGCGATACGCCTATCACTTTGGACTAGAATTTTTGCAAAAGAACAAGTACTATAGCTCTTTAGCCACTATTAGTTGGGTTGATGGAAGGTTTGGAAGGAGGAGTCGGGAGAAAGGGAAACTGCTGCTTCTCTTAGTGCCCCTGGAATCCTTTCACTATCTTGATTGAAGAAGTAAGAAAAAGGAGTATTGCAATGTTTGGTTGCTAAGGATCCCTTGGTGGGGCATAGGCAAGGGCAATAGCAGAAATGGGAGAAAGACAGGAAATCTGGATTTTGATCTGAGTGGAGACCACATATGAACCATGCAAAGCTTATTTTTCTTGCATTTTCTGAGCTCCTTGATTTTGTTTCTGAGCCTAACTCAAGAGAACATAGGCGGCACCAATATTATCCCTTCAATTTAGCTACGTAGATAACATGCAGTTACTGCTTTTTAAATGTAGCTGTTGGTGTTGTAGTCAGTGAGGAACCAGTACGATTTTCTTGGAGAAAGTCTGGCTGTTGGAAAAGAGAGGTACATAGCGTGTTGATACAAGGAAGAATGTTTTTCTTAGTGATTAATTATCTCTCCCTCACTACCTTCTTTCTAGGTAAAATCCATTTGTGATGTGCCAAGGCTCAGGTTTACGTGAAACAATACTGTCCAACCTGAAAGTCTTGGTCCAGCACATAATTGCTGCTTTTTGTAATTATCGTTTACTTCCCAGCCAGTCATCCATAATGTTTCCATAGCACTGAGGATTGTAGAAATGAGCACCAGGGAGGGCCATTTCAAAAGAAACATACTTTTATGGAATCTTCTTGGAAAAAACAAAGCTCCAGTTAATTGTATTTAATTCTACACTTGTTAGAGAAATATCCTCCTTCATTAATACGAAAGTTTATAAATACAGCTATACCGCTGTTTTAGCTCTTCCTTTGAACATGATGAAACATTTTTAATTCAGACACATGAATTTATATGGTGTGGAATTATATTGGTGCATCCTTTCCACACAAACATGCATATAGTTTATATTAGGTTTTGCTTTATTAGGCAGTATATAAGTCTTATTAGCCACGCTTTAGACAAAGCTCTCAGAATGACTTCCACAGAATTAAAAGCTAAAAAAGAATAGGAAAAAAGAAAAGGGAAGGAAAAAGGAGATCTAAACAAAAGCGACAACCACCACAACAAAGATGGCAGCAATGCGACATACAATTCGGTCTTTGTTCTGACACTCTGTTCTCCCAAGTTTCTAACTTTCTCTTTTGCCCTTTGATCTTATCTGCAATTGAATGTTGCATTCCTTCTTTGCAAAGAAGTATTAAAAATACCGAAGATATCAGGCAACTCTCTGGCTGTCTGGCTGTCCAATTCACATCTTTAAAAAGTTGGGACCAAACCAGTTTCTTATCTTACAGAAATATTAATAGTTTGTTCTGTAGTTCAAACATTCTCAACAGAGCTTTTCCCCTCAATAACTATTATACTTCAGCATGCGATAACAGTTGCTTATGATCAGTTTCCATATGATCACATAATAAAGAGAATAATCTTGAATTTAACACATTAGCCTTTGTGTAACTGCAATTTTTACTACATCGCTAACACACTGTTTAGTTCAGCTGATGTTTTTTTTCATAGCAAGACTTTCTCGATGAAAGAAGTAGCATTTATATATAGCTAGTTGTGTTTGTTGGCAGTGAAGCAGAAAAAAAAATCTTCATATCACCATCATTTTCAAATTGCATATATACTAAAAGAATGGCCATGTTAGCAATATCTGTGCATTTGTTAAGTTGCAATGAAAGTTATTTTGTAAGATTTATTTGTTCTGTGAGTTGGTCTTCCATATCGTTAGCCAGTTCCAGAATACATCAAGATGCTGTCTTTGGAAAATGGTACTTGGTCTACCTACTTTGCTGCAGATTCACCCAACATTTCTAAGCATACATCCTTGATGCAATCTTTCACTAATGTCTTGGCAATTATATATGGTTTTTTAGTCTTAGCAACCCAAAGTACTACTTTATAAGAAACCTGCAAAGCACTAATGTTTATATGTGAAATATTAAACATCCATTTCTGTCTGCTTTTTAATTCAACACTCTTTCTTTCAAATAATTAATCTGGGTTTAAACTTATTTCTTTATGTTTTGTATGTAAATGTCTCTTAAATTTGGATGGCTCAATTGCTTCATTAACCAGTACATCTCCACGAATAACACACTGTGGTTTTAGCACTTCACTGTCAATTATGGCTACAAAATCAAACTCAACATATGAGGGATCATGCTTCTGAGTAAAACTAGTATGTATTGTCGAAGGCTTTCACGGCCGGCGTACGATGGCTGATGTGGGTCTTCCGGGCTGTGTGGCCGTGTTCTGGAAGTTTTGTTTCCTCACGTTTCGCCAGCACCTGTGACCGGCATCTTCAGAGTGCAGGAGCACAGACAGGAGCAGTTCTCTCTCTCCCCCCCCCCCCAGATCTCTATAAATACCCACAAAAGGGTCACATCACCCTGGGCACAGAGAGAACTGTTCCTGTCTGTGCTCCTGCACTCTGAAGATGCCGGTCACAGGTGCTGGCGAAACGTGAGGAAATAAAACTTCCAGAACACGGCCACACAGCCCGGAAGACCCACACCAGCTAAAACTAGTATGTACTCTTTTGATCTTCATTTCTTCAGAATCACTTTCATTGTCATAATTCGATTTATTACTACTGCCACATTCAGAAAAGGTATGGCTTTTCTCGACAAAAAAATCCAGTGAACCTTGTTTTGCCCTCTATAAATTAGGGTTAAAAATAAATAATACAAATTTAGCTAATAACATGAAACTATAAATTAAAAAACAGGCTTGATTAAAAATTCAAATGAATGTAAAGATAACAAGTTATAAAAATAAATGCTTACATTTTCTCAGATTTTTATACACTTTGGGGTTACACTTGCCAACCCGCCTTAAAATATTACATGTTGCGATGTCCTATTGTGTACAAATAGTACACAGCTTGTGCCACATGTGACCCACCATGTAAGTTCAACAATACCTGAACTGATCTGTACCTTTTTTAACAAGACAAGTCTGGTGATAATGAGCTTGGTTGTCATGGCAATGTCAAACTGCTACTAAGGTTTCTTAACGCTTACTTTTGAATCCTGTACTTACCTTGTTGCGGAAAGGTAACAAACTGTTCACAGACTGGCACTGGTCTGCAGACCACATTTTGAACAGCACAGATTTAGAGGTCATCTGGATGTTTGCAGCCCATACTTGTTAGCTCTAACACTCCCAACAATACAAAACAAATAATACTAAAAATCCTTTGAAACTAATACATCAAACAACCAGGACAAAAGAAGTTTTTTCTGGGCATTCCAATGCAATTTGATGTGATCACTGGGAGCAAGTCCTAAAGATGGGGTAGCCTGCATGATTAAGAAGGCCCTGCCATGTTTTCATAAGTCTACCTCCTTCTGGTAGGAGAGGATAAATGCTGTAAGCATTTAGTATGCATACAACAGAACTTCTGAAAGGATGGTTCAGGGCCAACGGCACATGTGAACATAAACTGCAGGAAGACATGATAATTTGAAGCCCAGCTTCCTGTGTTTTGTTTAGCCTTGAAAGCAGAAGGTTCTGCACATTTACTTTTCTTGTCATACTGTTATTAGCTCCTAAGCTGCCACTAGCAAAGTTAGAATTATTGGTAACGTTTGTCTTCCTTGCTTTAATGAAAAATGCTCTGAGCTTCAATGCTCTCACTTTCAAGTGAATTTAACCCCTGAGTTCCTTAAAACTATGCAAGGAAAGTTCTCCAGCATTGATGCATTCATGATTAACATCTGTCAGGTCTACTCAAATTTTGTAGAAAACAAAGAGGGGAACCTGGGGAGAGAAGAGGCATCTTTGTCCAGATTGATAGAAATGTGCCGTACAGCTTTAGAGCAATATCTAAAGTTGTTTAGTCGGGAGCAGGGACTGAGTGGGGTGGGGGGTGGGGGAGGGGAAGGACTACAGCCAGGGCTACTCTCTGTATTATATTTATTATCACTTCAGTGGCCAGTAATATTTCAGGCCCAGCTGCCCTTCAAACAGGTCTGTCAATTTTAGCAAGTGCTCAAGAATAAAAAGAGAATGCAACTGCATTATGAGATTTGAGAGTGCTGTTGGAAAACTGCTATTGTTTCCTGCATGCTATTCATTCTGCCATAATTCCTGTCCAAATTGGCTTTTCAGATTTCTCAGTGTTTCTCCCAGGATTATGACTAGCCCAGCTGCAAGGTAAGGAAATGCACACAGTTGACATGCTTCTTCCAAATAACTATTTGATAGTATCTTGGCAAATTGGTTGTCTGCAATTTTGGAGACTACCCTTTCTCTGCCTCTCTTGGACTACTTTGTGAATGTGAGGAGAGTAGTAGTTACTGCTATGGTATGTGTATAAGCAGGAAATAGGACATAGGCTAATTGCAATGACACAATTGTGCTTGAGCCCTCAGGCAAGTTCGTAAGTGAGTGAGGTTTACTTCATCTTGCCATTTAGAGTGGTGGCACCTATGGATGATAAGTGACTCACCCACCTAATGTTAGGTGGTGTTAGAAGAGATTTAGGAAGGCCAGCTTAACATAGTTCTTAATTATTTTAACTGTTTATCTCTCATGATCCTTTGAAGTCTCAAACAAATATGGAAGCATGATGGGCCAAAGTAAAAACTGGATAAATGAGTAGCTGTGAGAAATGAAAACTGACAGATTCATCTATCTGTAACCCTAGCTTTGCTCTGCAACTAAGGCTTCTGAGTGCAGAGGTAGCTGGTTGAAGATCTTGTATAAATGGAGTTACAAAGTAAATTAAATTGTGTTTCTAGCTGATCCAATAAACATTTATGCCTTTTTAGTCCTGACTGTAGGCACAATTGTCTTTGTGTAGGCTTGATGTCTTTGATCCCCTGTACACCAGATAGCCATCATGATTATTAGCCATTGATCATCTAAAAGTAATTCTGTTGAGGGTAAGTTGTGGGAGCAGGGATGAGAGTTACAGACCAATGAGCAATATTTGAGCATCTGTATACAGCCTGACCCTATCTCTTTTAGCATCTGTTATAAATGGATGTTTGCTCAGTAAAGCTTGCAGTTCAGAAATCTTTTTGGATGAACTCTGGTACAATAAGCAACTATCTTCACCAGTATGCACAGTAAATTTTAATTAATGTATATGCACTGATTTCCTACTGAGGTGTAACTTTGTCTTACTCATGTCTCAGGAAGGTTTTGCTTCCAATAAAGACAATGCAGTATGTACTTCTTTGCCTTAACTCGAAGGAAGGAAGTCATGGAACCCCCTTTGGGTCTTCTCCTACGGAACTTAAGAACCTTGTATGTATGTTTGTGTGTGGAGAGAGAAAGAAAGAGAGAAACATGACAAATTCATAGTATTAAAATTCAAATATGAAAAAAACAACAACATAATAATGGAGTTCAGAATATCTGTCAAACTGAACACATCCACAGGGGTTCCATAATTAGTGACATACCAAACTAATTAAACATACCAAACATACCAGACTAAACCCTACTAATCACACTGTGGTTTTTTCTGTGTAATGCCAAGTAGGTAGCAGACACAGGACAAGCACTGAGCATCTGAGGTTTATACTGTAAATATTTGTGAGCTGTATTTAGCTTAGTTGAACGACAGATCTTTATCAATCACAATTGTTCAAAAACATCACTCCGGAACTCTAAGTATCTGGAGAAACTTGCCCTCAGTTATGCACGTTACGATTCCTAAGGGAGTGGCTGCTTCTGCTGATCCATCACTGTGGAAAATGGCAAGAAATCACTATGCTGGTTAAGATATACAACTTAGGGACCTTTTACCAGGGAAAATCTGGTACTTTTTTTACCTATCTATTTTCAATACATGGCTTGATTAGATATTAGATATTACTACGTATTAGATAACAGATACCTATTGCTTCCTGAACAGCTGTGGTAGGAGAAGTTGAGCAGTAAAAGCCAGAGATGGCAAGACTCACACGCTTAGATTCAACTACCAGCAGAACCTTGTTCCCTCCTCCCACTTCACTGTGTGGACAATAATGTTCCATCCCCACCTCATTCTTAATCCCCAACACTTCTGGGCTGGCATAATCAATGACCTTTGACAGGACTATGATGCTGCCCCTTTGTCCTTTTAAATTCATTGCCCACCATTTTCTGTTCAAGGCCAAACAGAGGGGTGTCCCATCCTTTGCTGGGAGCCTGAGTAGACATGGCCACTTTCTGCTAGTGGACTGTAAAAGATGCTAGACTGCTGACCTCCTCTGCTTAGAAAAAAATTAACCATCAGTTAATTAACAAGAACCAGGCCAAACTGACAGATAACATCCACGCTTTCAGGTCCCATCTCTGATTGAAGATTGCTGCCAGAAAGCAATACCAGTAGTGATAATAGTGTTGTAGTCATCCTAACCAACATTGTAATACTATAACATCTGGAATTATTAAATAAATAGTGTAAAAGTCTTAGAGGTGCTCATCATTCAGGACTGTGCCAAGTCACCAAGAATCAAATCTCCAGGAAATGTGTGTTGGTTATAGGACAGAAGGCGTCATCCTGGAGATTGTGGGATAGCGCAAGGTTTGGTCCTCTCCCCACTACTATTTAACATTTACATCAGTAGTATCTTCAATATGCTGATAATACCTAATTTTACATTCCTATCTCTGGCCTGGTTGGAGATGTCTTGATGTCTTATCCTGATGTCTATAGGCTGTTAGGGTCATGATAGGATGAAACAGGCTAAAGTTCAGCCCAAGCAAGAGTTGCTGTTTGTGCACCAAGTGTCAGCTTCAGAAGAAACACTACCTCTGAAAGAGTGGGTTTTAGACTTGGGTGTCCTCCCAGATTCTCAGCTACTGCTAATTGAGCTGGTGGATGCCATGGGCAGGGAGAGATTTTCAAATTTCCAGGTTCAATTTAAAGTTCTGTTGTTGACTTATAAAGCCATCTGGCTTGACCCTTAGATATCTTCAGGACTGAATTCTCCAGCTTGTTTCAACCTGGCAGATCAGGTTGTCCCAGAAGAAGCAGCAACAGCAGCAGCAGTAGGGCCTGAGGCTCAGGGGTGCTGCTTTTGTGCATAGACCTGTCCTTTAGAATAATTTCAGAGTTGTTCTCACTTTGATTACATTTTGGAAGGTGCTTGAAACTAAACTCTTTAACACAGGCTTTATTAGGTGACCAGATGTCATCTAGGTTTGAATGTATTGATGAGTTTTATCGTTATGGATTGACTGTTTTTTAGTTTCATTGTTTATATTATTTATCTTACCGTGGATGTTTTATGTTTATACAGCGTTGTTAACTGCCAGGACTTCTATGGGATGGGATTTGGTAGTACACAAGAAGAAAGAAAGAAAGAAAGAAAGAAAGAAAGAAAGAAAGAAAGGAAAGGAAAGGAAAGGAAAGGAAAGGAAAGGAAAGGAAAGGAAAGGAAAGGAAAGGAAAGGAAAGGAAAGGAAAGGAAAGGAAAGGAAAGGAAAGGAAAGGAAAGGAAAGGAAAGGAAAGGAAAGGAAAGGAAAGGAAAGGAAAGGAAAGGAAAGGAAAGGAAAGGAAAGGAAAGGAAAGGAAAGGAAAGGAAAGGAAAGGAAAGGAAAGGAAAGGAAAGAAGGAGGGAGGAAGTCACACCAACTAAGCAGTACCACTCCAAAATATTGTATTGCTCAATTGTTGCTAGAATTTTATTGTTTCCTCCTTTTTTCAATAAAATAATCTGTTCACTTTCATCTTATTACAGCCAGCAGGCTTTAATAAGAATCTACAAGATCTGCCTTCATTCAACAGGCAACTTATGATTTTGGAAAACATGAAGAAGAAGCTTTGTCCCTTTTCCCTGCATTATTTTCAGTAACAATGAAAATTATAGCATGCCTGATGGATGAAGCGAAAACATAAACATTTCCTCGTCAAGTCCAAGGGTTACAGATTAGCAGCCAATGCATTTATTCCTGAATCTACTGGTAGACAAGGGAATAAGTTGCATCTAGGTTCAAGATGAGAAGGCCTTGTTTCAGTTTATTTTTATGTATTTATTTGTTATTTGCCTTTCCATCAAGAGTTCAAGGAGGCTTACAAGGGGTAATCCCTGGATGACAGAATTTGGGGTCTTCAAAAAAAGCAATCCTTGAAACCTAACATATATCACATATGGCTGCCTCTATTTTTCATGCTTAATTTTCTAATTTTGGCAGAATCTGAACCCTATTGCATGATGAAACAGCAGTTACTATGGTAGATATGATGTGGCATGAGTTACTGTCTTGGAAAATACATTGAAAAAATACTATGCATTTTAACAAATGTTTCATGTACCATGTTAATAAGGGTTCTATGGCCATCATTCCTGTGCCTTTGGATAAATGCATAATATTGCTTGCCTTTGGAACTGAAATTTTCATACGTTGACAGTGATATGTGATTAGTTCCATTCCACTGTACAAGAAAAAAATGCATCAAAGCAGTTCAGACAGAAGGCCAAATTGCAAATTGCATATGTGATGCTAAAGTCCTATTCATCTTTCATGGTACCCTTACAATGAGACAGCAATGATCTGGACTGGTGGACAGACTGTACAGCAGTTAGATCCTTATTGTTAAGAGATGTAGTAACATGTGTCCCTTAGTACCAAATATATGTATGATTTTTATTGAAACTTTTCAAAAAAATGATAAAAACTAATGAAAACTAATATAAAGTAAGGAAGAAAAAATAAAAAATAGAAGAGAAAGCGAAAAGTGCAAGAAAAGAAGAAAAATGAAGAAAAATAGAAAAGAAAGAAAAAAGGTACAAAGAAGTGGCTTTTGATATTCTTCACTTATATAAAATATAAGTACAATTATATTTTAACCTCTCTCTCTAAAGTTGCATCATAAACTCTTCTTTCTATAATCTATCCTGTCTAATCATCAAAGCCATAAATCACAAGTTCATTTTTTTCATTGTTATGCAAAAAGTCCATAAGAGGTTTCCAGTTACCAATAAATGTAGATAGTGCCTTTTTTAAAATCAAATAAATTAGTTTATGTATCTCAGAAAAATCTGTCAATTTCACCAACCATTCCTCTGTAGCGGGTAGTGTCAAATCTTTCCATCTCTGTGCATATAATAATCTTGCTGCAGTATTCATATATTGAAATAATCTACCATTGCTTTTTATTAACTATTTATCCATTAGTCCTAAAAGGAAAAGTTGTGGCTTCAATTGAATATTAATCTTTAAAATTTTCTGTATCAAAGTATGCATTTGAATCCAATTTTTTTTAGCTTTTTTACATGTCCACCAAGCATGATTACATGTCCCTTCATTTGTTCACTTTTCCAACATATATTTGAAGTGCGTTTATACATTCTAGATAATTTCTGTGGCATCATATACCAATGATACATCATTTTATAAAAATTATCTTTAAGATCATAACACAATGTAAATTTCAACCATTTTAACCACATATTTTTCCATTGATCCATCTGTACATTATAACCAAAATTCTTAGCCTACTTTATTATACATTCTTTAACCTGTTCTTCCTTTGTTTCAAATTTCAACAAAAGTTTATACATTTTAGCAATTACATGTTCATCATCAGTGCACAACTGTACTTCAAATTCTGCCTTACTTTGCTCCATATCATAAGCCTTTTTGTCCATTTTGAATCTTTCTGATAACTGTAAATGGTAAAACCATTGACAACTACTGTATATCCTTCTGCTATTAATTTCTGTCTTGATTTAATTTAAATTCCCCTTGATGGTTTTCCAATATTTCCCAATATGTCAACCATTTGTCCTTGTCTCCTATTTCTCTTTTATAATATGTTTCTTGAGCTGAGATCCATAAGGGTTTTTTTTTTTTGGCACAATCTGGGTTTATATCTATTCCATATTCTCAATATGGCACATCTAATAACATTATTTTTGAAATCCACATTAACTTTAACTTTATCATACCATAAATATCCATGCCATCCAAACCTCAGATCATGGTCTTCTAACTGTAGAAGTCTCTTGTTTCTCAGCAACATCCATTCTTTCATCCAGATCAAACAACAAGCTGTGAAATACAATTTCAAATCCAGTAAACCCAATCCTCCTCCATCTTTTGCATTTTGTAACACTTTATACTTAAGTTGTGTTTTTTTCCCCTACCACACAAATTTAGATATATCCTTCTGCCACTGTTTAAATGGTGTTATCAGTTGTCAAAACACGTATTGTCTGAAACAAAACATAATTCTTGGCAAAACATTCATTTTTATCACAGAGGTTCTCCCTGACAGTGAGTTTTAATTTTGCCCGTCTTAACATGTCCTTCTTAACTTCATTCCATGTATTAACATAAGTATTTTGAAATAGCATAAAATTCATATTTGTCATAGTAATACCCAAGTATTTTACTTTTTCCTCAATCTTAAAACCAATTTTCTCCATCAGTTCCCTTTGATTTTCTAATTCATATTTTTTGTTAACATCTTCATCTTCTGATTATTAATCTTAAAACCTGCTAACATACCAAAGTCCTTTAATTTTCCCATTAATGTTTCTACTCCCTCTAATTGATCTTCCAAAACTAACACCATATCATCTGCAAATGCCCTTAACTTTTAAGTTTCTTTTTTAATCTTAACTCCCATAATGATTTCATCTTTTCTTATGTCTCTATTCAGTATCTCAAGAACTAAAATAAACAAAAGTAGAGATAGCAGGCATCCTTGTCTTGTCCCTTTCTGAATCTCACAAGGTTTTGTTAGTTCTCCATTAACAATTATTTGTGCTTTCTGAGAAGTATAAATCAATCTTACCCATTTAATAAAATTATCTCCATGGTTCATTATGTTCCAGAACTCTAAACAAGAAAATCCAGTTCAAATTGTCAAAGGCCTTCTCTGCATCTAAGAATATCAATGCAGCTTCTTTTTCATTATGTTGCTCCAAGTATTCCAAAATATACAAAACATTTCTAATATTATCTTGTAATTGTCTTTTATGTAAAAACCTGCATTGATCTTCATGAATAAAATCCTATAAAATTATCGTCAAACTTTCAGTCAAAATCATGGTAAACAGTTTGTAGTCATTATCCAATAAAGATGTTGGCCAATAGTTTCTTGTTAAAGTAAAATCTTGTCCCTCTTTATGTATTAATGCTATACTAGCTACTTTCCAGCTATCAGGAATCTTTCCGTTCTGTATTCATTGTTTGCTGTAAAGGTTGTAAAAGCTCATCCTCAAAACATTTATGGTAAGAGGCTGGCAACCCATCTGGACCAGGTACTTCCCTGTTTTAGTCTTTTTGATAGCTTCACACAGCTCTCTTATTGTTATAGGTCCATTCAAAATTTGTCTCTGATTCTCTATAATCTTCAGTAAATTCTGCTTATGTAAATATTCATCACTTTTCTGAGGAAATGTCTTGACCTTTGTATAAAGTAGTATAATACTGATGAAACAATTTTTGCATATTTTGCGTTATCTGTTATTCCAGTATTTCCTTCTTATAATTTTAATATCACTTTCTTTTTCTTTTCACAATTTGTATGCTAACCGTCTCCCCGGTTTATCTGCAAATTCAAAATTTCTTTGTTTTGCATAGTTCATCTTTATTTCCATTTCTCTCACCGTTAACATAGATAGTTGTCTCTGTAAAAACTTAATTTGGTGAATAATAGTTGTCATCCCTGGGGACTTTTAAATTCTTCTTCTTTTTTTTATCTCATCCAAAATCATTTGTATTTTCTCTTGCCTTTTCTTTTTAAATTCACTATTACATTGTATAAAATATCCTCTTACAAAAGCTTTACTTGCATCCCAAACCATCCTTACTTCTCTGCCTTTATTAAGATTATTCTCAAAAAAATCCTTTAACTTAATTTTACAATCCTCCACCACTGTTTCCTTTTGTAACAACATCCCATCCAATCTCCACCTAAAAGATCCATTTTTCTTTTTAAAAGTTAGAGTCACTGGATTGTGATCTGGAAAAGTCTTTGGTAATATCTCCACTTTATAAACATTATTAGCCAAAGTCTTAAAAATCCAAATCATATCTATTCTTGAAAAAGATCTACAGTATGTCTTTCAGAAAATTAAGTATATTCATTTGAATTACCATTCTTATATTTCTATGCATCAACAAGCTCCAAATAATCCATTAAATTAAAAAAAAAATCTTTGGTAGTTTAGCTTGTGCATTTTTAATATTTTTGTCAGAAGTTCTTTTTTGTGGAAACCATTCCATTCCAGTCCCCCAGGAGACACCAATTTTCATACATAAAATTCAATAATTTATCCATAAGTCCTTTATAAAATGCTGTTTTATCTTCATTTGGAGCATAAATTCCCATTATCAAAGTCTTAGTCCCCTCTAGATTAATTTCAATGTATCTGCCATGATCATCAGTCAATATAAGTTTTAGATATAGCTGAGGATTTATATGTAAAACATTTCTTTTTTTTTCAATCCTGCTGAAATAAATTCTTCTCCCAGATTTTTGTGACTCAAATATTTTATATCTTTTTTCCTCCTCCTCCTCCTCCTCCTCCTCCTCCTCCTCCTCCTCCTCCTCCTCCTCCTCCTCCTCCTTCTTCTTCTTCTTCTTCTTCTTCTTCTTCTTCTACTTCTTCTTCTTCTTCTTCTTCTTCTTCTTCTTCATAGGTTTACGAGGTTTTAGCTGTTTAGCCTGAGAAATTAATGCAATAATTTTTATTTATTTTATTTCATCAAATTTATATAATTATATGAATATTATTTATTCATCAAATTTATAGCATGCAATAAAACTATAAAACAGTAACATTAAAAAAAAATTACAATCCAGAAAATTTAAAAATTGTGATTAAAGGCTAAGAGAGGGTAGCAGGTGTCAACAACAATGGAACCACCTCAGTACCTTGCCAGTCCCTTGGGGCCCCAGGCCTGATGGCATAACCAGGTTTTGGGGGACTTCCAGAAAATCAGCAGGGTTGGAGCCAGCCTTACTTTGGGGGGGAGGAAAGGATGTTCTATAAGGTGGATGCCATAGCAGAAAAGGCCTTCCTCCTGGGTCCTGCCAAGTGTAGCTCCCTAACAAATAGGACCCACAGCATAACTCTTCTGCCGGATCTGATGGGATGGGCAGATGTAATCAGGGAGAGACAGTCCCTCAAATAATAATAATAATAATAATAATAATAATTATTATTATTATTATTATTATTATTTAAATTGGTTTAAATTTTTAAATTTTTATCCTTACTTCCAAAGTACAAGTAAGCTGTTTAATCACAACATACCTACAGTATGATCTAAAGAGTCTAATAAATATACAGTGTTAAAAGAGCTGGGCTAATTGAACACTTTTCATCTGGGCCCAAGAGAAAATAAAGATGGCACTAAGTGAGCTTTTCTGGGAAAAGTAGTTCATAACCAGAATGTTACAGTAAAGGAGTCATTCTTCCAGTTACAATCTGAGTTGGTTAATACCTGGAAGAATTGTCCTTGTGTTCATGTGTGTTTGAAACTAGTTCTGATGTATGTGCAGATTCATGCAAGTTATGTATTGGATGAAAAATCCTTACTAATTCCAAGATGTTCATAGTTGACCTTTTTATTCTTTCTCACTTGATAGAATGTTGGAAAGAATTGTGTACAGGAGGCCAGGACTCTGCCTATCAGCACATCACCCTCCCCAAATTAAACAGAGAGGGGTTAAATTTGGTGTGGGCTAGAAGCCATCAAATGAAAGAACAAGTTAAAAAATGGGCTGCAAAAAGCTGGAGGCTACCAAGAAAAAAACCCTTTAAAATTCCCCTAATGAACCCCAATAGTAGAGGCAGCTGGACAGTGGCTCAGAATATTAATGACTCCTTTCTAAATCTCTCCTCTACTCATTCCTAGTCACATGACCCAGAGTATAGTATATGCAGCTTACCTTGTGTTTACCAGTGAACACATAAACACAAACACACGATCACTTGTGCTTTCTTGATGTAGATCCAAGAAAGAAAGATCCAAGACCAGTGACAACATAAACACAAACACACCTTTCTTGATGTAGATCCAAGTTGCAACATTGGTTTCCCAGGGAAAATTTAGCTTTTTCCCATCACTTCCATTGATTCTTTGTCCAGACTGCCATTCCAGTAGTTATCTCATGACAGAGTCATTCAAATCTTCTTTTTATCTGTTCTGAGAGTTGATACCAACTTGATGGCACATAATCAGTCAATCAGGAAGAAATAGCTTATAATCATTTCCCTAGAAATCGGGAGCAATTAGGATTAAAGGTTTTATATTGGGTAATGTTACTTTATTCAGAAACAGTTACATGGGAGGAAATTAATTATGCCATAATAATCACTGCCTTTGAAATATGAACTTTCCATACTTCTTTGGATTTGTATGCAATGTTCACATTTTCTTTGTATTTATTCATACTCACATTTCAGACCAATATAAGTTTGATTGAATTTTACATAATGAGAGCATTTAAAATAACTATGGGGATGTGCTTTTATGTGTGTATTTCATATGTTTTGGGGTGTTCTAGATGAAGGTGCAGTCCAGTCATATTATGAGATGAGCTTTTTGCTTATCAGATGATGCCATTGCCAGCAGTTTTGAAATATGTCAAGAACACAGTAGGTGTGGATGGGGAAATGCAGTTTCAGGGCAGTAAATACTGCTTCAGAGATTCCAAAGTATTGCTGAATGCCATACGCTTGAATGGGCAGCCTGCACTCCCACTGGTGGGGATTTGGGGCTTGTTCCACCTGGAATTTCATCATACAACTGTTCTGGATTGTTTCGTTAGAAAAGCCCTAAAACAAGCTGACATTGTGGGTTTGGAAGGACATGGAAGTTTGCCAACCTGGCAAGCACAGAAACATTTTCTTCACTTATTTTGTGAAGAAGAAGAAAGGATGTGAATGAGGAGAAAGGAGGTGTATTTGGGCATGGACCTGAAGAGATGGCACTCAGCTGTTGACTGCCAAGTATGCATTTATTGTAGGACTGTTTTCATTGCCAAGCTATTGGATGTAAAGGGCAAGTGCTAATTGGCAGCAGTTCTTTGCAAACTCTGTAGAATTGAAAATCTGAAAATGTTACCTGAATAGTTCTGAAAATAGTCAAAAATAGTCCAGATCAACCTCAAGTGCATTTTATATTGAATTCAGAAGGGCTGAGAGACAGAAAGGCTGGTCATTTTAGTTTCTGCAGGGGAAGCATTTGCAGCAAACTATGTATGTGTCGGTAAGATAAAAAGAGACAATTTATAATGACAATTTTGCAAATGAGCATTAACTTTAGATTTTCAAACATGGCAGTGGAGAAGACGTTATAATATTCACACAAGGAAAACACAACTGCACATTTATTAATTTATTATTTATGGGGTGGGGTGGTTCTTATGCAGGAGCTCAAGATGGCATAGTGTTCCTTAGTCCTATTTTTCCCCACAACCACCCTTGATGTAGGTTAGGCTGAGAGAGGGAGAGAGAGATTGGCCCCCAAGTCACTGAATGAGCTTCTGTGGCTGAGGGTAGACTACAATCTGGGTCTCACTAATGTCAGTCCAACACCTTAACCACTATACACATATGAAAAGAGCCTCCATTCTCTTCCATATCAGAAACCCTTTGATAATATGCATAAGTAACATACTGTATGTACAGAGTTTTCCCCAGCAATGAAGAGAATGATAATGATTCTGTTCCTATGGTTTTCTGCTGCTGTCTGGGAATGTTCTGGACTGTAGTCATGGTGAACCTTTTTGGATTGTGGCAGAAAACCCTTTTGCTCTTGATGACATGTATTTTTGTGTTATGAAGCCTAGGACTGCAGTTCAGGATTCTAAGAAGGGCCCAAAATGCTTTGACAAGAGTGTTTACTAATGTACCTTCGGTACCTTTGGAATTTCACTGAGATGTGATTTCCTCTGTGCATGTGTATCTATGTGTAGTATGTGCCAGGAAGAGAATGATGGCACTTGACACTAGCAGAATACGAAGCAAAACAAAAGCCAAAGTGTTGAGTTTATTTTTATATGGGAGTGTGTTTAATAATCAAGACTCATTTATGAACACTGACACATTCCTGGGAACAGCCATAAATAAGGAAGGCACTATAAATGGGACAATGTTTTATTCTGAATAATTTTGCCTGTTGGATTATAATTTGTTAAAACAAACAATAACTTACCGCTTTGCAACTGAATGCAAAGGTATTACTGAACTCAGCTAAAATCAAGTAATCTTTTTACTTTCCATTCACTTCAAAGTGAACAGCACAGCAGTGTCAGCAAATGACAAATTGCAGGATGAATATAAAAGCAGTACCTTCAAAAATACAATAGTTATACAAGCCATCTATTGTTAATGAAGAATATAATGCAATTTGTCTGTCTGTAACACAATTATGCAAATCAAAGCTGGGACTATCCTTAAATCTCTCTACATTCCAAGTGATTAAAATGAGATAATTTATCACAAAGAATATTACTGATCATGTTTATGAGTTGCACATTAATCCTATTACTATAATGTATCTTTCTCATAATGTAATGGATTTGTGCAATCTAACAGAAAATGACTTTTATACTACCCACAATTACAAAAATATCCAAAGCATATCCATTGCACCGTAATAGCATATGTCTGCAACTGTACAACAAACCTATTAAAATAAACAAAGCTTATGGATGTAACCTTCATACCAATAGAGACAATGGTAAATTTAATTTTACGGTGCTCATTATTTCAACAACTCCATATATGATAACATGGCAAGTGAATTACTTTTGTCTCCACTACTTTAGAAAAAGAGGGCTTTTATAAAATATTCATGTGACATGGAGAGTGATTAGCTCTACTTGAGCCTGTAATTCTGCAAAATAAAATCTGGGGGTATATCTCTGAGATTTACAATATTTGGAAGATGTGAGCAATTCAGTGCTGTTTTCCTATGCTGGAGAGATTTGTGCAAATTCATCCTGTATTCTGCATCCCATCAGGGCTTTTGAAGACTATGAGAGGTCTGGGGGCAAAATGTTGATTTGAGTCCCCTTCTCCATTTCTCCCTGCATCTTATATCAGTCTAAACAGTATATGTGTGTGTGGGTATGAGTGTGTATGTGAGTGTGTATACACATACATAGACATTGACATTGATATACTGTATACATACAGATTAGGCTAATGTAGGGTGCAGGGAAAAATGAAGGGTAGGAACTTGTGTATTTACACATACGTATGTGCATACAGATATTTGTGCATATACAGATTTACCTGATTAATTTTACTGCCTTGAACAAAAAGTGTGCATGCTTCCTTTTGTTCTTAAGGAAAAAAGGCAGGCTGTGATAAATAGATAAAAATCTAAATTAATCTGACCATTTCATATACTGAACTATACTTTGGATCAGGCCCCTTTACACTGGGGCCAGACATGCCCTCAATGCCCCCTCTATGTTACCAAAAAATAAAATGTGAAAAAACCTGAACCCAGTGCTGAGCTCTAAGGAGAGAACTCCTATTGTTTTAATTTTTGTGAAGGGCTCTTAGTTGATGTTGTAGAAAGCTAGGAGCTGGATAAATTGTATTGGAACCTTCATGGCTTTTTCCTCACTTACTAACTGTAGATAATATTTGAATTTACTTTGTCCTCTAATCCAAGCAAACATATGATCATAATCTGTTGTATATAGTCCCATGTTGAGGGAAATTAATAGTGATCCTAATGTCTCTTAGGCCACTCTTAATGATGTCCTACTGTGTTGGAGGCTGAAGCTTTTGTATGTACGTGTGAGGAGTTTTGACAGTGGGAAACTAACCTGAGCATGGATTAGTGAAACAGGTTTTTACAACTAGTATAGAAAGGCAATTTATTTGAGGAAATACACTATAGGGATGGCAAAACCTAGCACCCAGCTGGCTACATCCTATCAGGAGGAGGTGCTGTCCGCTCTTTGTGTGTGTACAGAGAAAGAATGGCTGAAGAAAATGAGCTTAGAGTACCAACATTTTAGACAAAGAGCAGAGTAAGAGACAAGGAGAGGACACGGAGTAAAACTCTAATTCTCTATCTATACCCAATTGTCCTCTTGTGGTCAGTAGGTCGTGAGGTGCTGAAGAGTCAGTCCCATGAGATTTGGACCTCCAACTTGCTGGCTCATGTGCCAACTCACAACTCCCATAATCTCCTATCATCTTTCATCTCTAGGGTTATCTCTGGGCAAAGCCTTAGTGAGTTCATCTGTCAGCATCTCTTATGATGGGCAATATTTCAGTTCAAGGAGCCTCTTTTCTTGAAGATCAGACACATAATGGTACCGTATTTGCTGTCTATGTGCTTTGTTCTGGATGTAGCTTTCTCCATTCAGGGGAGTAAAATACATATTTGATTGTCTTCGAAACAGGACTACTGACTTTGGCTCATCAATCACAAAGCCCATTAAATGTAAATTTATATAGCCATGAGCCTCTTGGGAAGTTTGTGCTGCAGATACATTCCCACTTTAGTGGATAATAAAGCAACAATTGACTGCTCAACTGATTACTTCACCCTATATAGAAACAGTTATTTGCTTCTGGATTTAGAATTGTCTCTGCCCAGTCTGCATCTGTGTAGGGCAGGTTTCTCCAAAGTGGTCAATATTGACCCCCAAGGGTCGATGGGACTATCCACAGGGTTGATGCTGTTGTTATTATTATTATCATTATTCATAGTATTATTAGTTAAAGTAGTATTTATTAAATTATTTTCATATAATAAGTGTTTTGGAGTTGATGAACAATCTGAAACTTCATGAAGGGGTAGATGAGCTGGAGAGTTTGGGGATCCCTGATGTAGGGGTTGCTGCTGGCTGGCAGTCTGAAATCCAAGTCTGCAGGGTCCTTTAGGTATCTACCCACCCTCTTGAGTCTAAACTAGTTCCCTTTATTGGTGACTCACTTTTCTGTGCTTGATTCCAACTGCTACAGCAGTGTCAGAAATTGGCACTGTGGCTATGTACCTTCCAATTGAGACTGTCTGCTTCAGGCAGGGATACGTTGTTTGCATTTTGTTTTAGGAGGTCAGTTTCCCTAGGCATATTGGCTTTGTTGCCTTTATTTAGTCTAGAAATTCGAGAAATACTTATCTTTTCTGCCTTTGCTTCAGAACATATCTGCCATCCTTTTCTTTTTCTCTGCCAAGGTAGTAGGACATGCTTCTTAGTTCTTCTATGTATCTCCTTGTGGAGGTTCTTTACAATCACTGGTTGACAAAGGAATAAATCAACTACGCAGGTGATAAAGTATGTCCACCTGTAATTTCTGAACCTGATATAAAGACAAAGTTCACCTTTACTTTGACAAGCATCTGGTTCAACTTCTCATCTCAAGCTCTAGCTGCTTGCTTCAAGGCATAAAAGCTCTTTTGAAACTTGCACCCTAGAACTTTTGTTTCTGATTCTTCAGATATGAGCGGTTGTTCCATGTAGGTGACTTTCCTTGGCCAGAGTTTTGTCTGATCAATTTTCATTCTACATGATCTGTATCTGTGAAGACAACTTGCACACAGTGGTTGTTAGGACTTAGATAACTCTGGCAGAGTTCACATGTTGCATTAAGCTATAATTTAGTTTGTTTTGCATGATGAATAAACCAAAACAGTGTAGCTTGTAAACCCAACCAACTGTGGCTTATTCAGGGAACCATGGTTAAAGCAAATAATAGTTTGCAAACCATAATTTTTTTAGACATGTTCTATAAGCAGGAGTTGAGCTCTGTGTATAATTTCAGCACAAGCAAGCAGTTCATTGGAAAAGGTCACTTTGGATGGATGGATGGATGGATGGACAGACAGATCATTCCTAAGCATTTGTAACAAGAATAATTGATACAGGAGGCATACTGGACATTTAAAAGATAAATGAGGGTTCGGATTGCCATCCTAAATTATGCTCCCTTCTGGATCTGAAGAGTATCCACACTTTTAACAATTGAGTGGCAGGTATGCTTATTCTGTGCATTCCTCTGCTTGCTTATTCAGAAATAAGCCACACCACGTTTAGTGGTTCAATTCAGTAGGTCACCACACATAGGACTGCATTCATAATGACCCCAGTATGCTGCTTCTCAACCTTTGATGAAATCCTTTAGCTCAGCAACTGATTGAATTGCTTAGAGAGAAGAGCCACATCAGCTGGGTGCTCCTCTTTCTGTGCCATGTTCTAACATGCATTGGCATTATTTATAGCCCATGGAGTCTCCCTAAAAGATGTGGCTGGGTAACATTTGCCTCCCTTATGAAATCAAGGTAACTGTAATTAATAAAAACTGACTTGGTTTTTCCTATGTTTCCCAAGCTGAAACTGTGATATGGATCATTGGTGGATTTGGGTTCAGTGTCGGTGACTTAAGCCAGGCTTGTTGGGGATCTCTCCCTTTTATATGATAACTTAGATCCCTTGTTATATTTCCACTCCTCTAACTAGGATTTTGGATACAGCCAGTTCACAAATAACTCCAACAGGCTGTGTTCAAACATTAGCAAAATGTTCTAGTCAACATCGCTAATTCAAGATAGAGTCAAATATGATTTTAGAGATTTTTCTTTGTTCAGTGTGTGTGATTGAAGTGATATGGAGATATGGGAGGGCATTTCATACTACCAACATTTGCTTGAGGATGTAGTGAAGATTTTTCCAGGGCAAAGGGACTGAGTTTGTCATGTCTATCATCTTTAAGTAGGACTAGGTAATACTCATGTCTGGAGAGCCAATGCCAGCCAGTAAAGGTAACTGAGTATTAAATCATCCATTGATCTGAATCAATATAGGTAGCATGACCATATAATTTATTGTCCAAACCAGGACACTTCTGAGAGTGAGAGGGGGCACATGAAACAACAGATACAATGCATTATCAAGTGTGATCCAAGATATACTTGCTTAGCAACTTGAATCTGTTTGGTACTGGAATAATGTTCATGCTGGCTTGCATGTGCTATATTCCTGGTGTTCTTGGAATCATGTCTACATTAGACACAAAGAAACCTTTTAGCCTTGGCCCAAGCTTCACAAAGAATTAACTGAGTAGCTAGGCTTAATAGTCCCACAATTTTTACCATTATATCCCATTGGGATAGGACATTTTATCCTTTGTTCTCTTCTAGTATTGACCCTGAGGAAATCAGTTTCTTCCTCAGCTGCACAGGGAGAAAGGGAAAACCTTCCACTGGATTCGGTAGCTAATTGGTACATTTATGTTGGGGTGGGACAGGTGAAGGGAAGTGTCCAACCACTCTTTGTGCTCTTTTCCCCATGCAGTGTGCTACTTTAAAAAAAAAAAAAAAAGGCCTGGCTATTAACCATGCAGTTTTATGTTTGCTATGCATTGCTTCATTTAGTTCTGATATAGTCTTGTTTACTAAACTAAAATCTATGGCCTTCACAGGCAGATGCAGGAGCTTTGGGCAAGGAAGTGATTCATCCTGTTGACTTCCCTAGCTTTCAGTCACCATGTATTTTTATTCATTGTCCACTGTTCAACAAAATCCAGTGTTCCACAACTAATACCTGTGCAACCCTATTCAGTCTCTTCATTCCCATGAACTAATCTTTGTGAAGTCACTCCTAGCTAAGGATGAAAATAGTCTTCGGATAGAGGACAAGCTACCTTCTGAGGAAAAATACAGAGTGAAGTGAGGCCAAACCAATATTTCCTGGCTGGTAATTGGTGGTTTCTCAGCCATGTTTCATTATAATGATATACTGCCAAGAGGTTGCACATGGCTGGCTTCCTCACCCAATTCCCAGGAGCTCAAAGCAGGTGATATTTCTGAATAACTTTCTCTAAGGATCTCAAATCAGGGGAGGTTTCTGTTCCAAACACCTCTTGGTTTGCAACCAGCATTGCCTTATCCTTTTTCCATCTGGGACTCAAAACCTGAAATAAAGATATTGCCTGCCTGTCTATATTTTATGTAGGAATACCATGTCACTGAATTTTTCATGCCCAGGAATTACCCACAGAGGAATTTCTCTTGCAAGAGGGAGAGGAATATATATATAAATATATATATTCCAAAGCTTTCATAATGCACTGCTGTTCCATTATAATGCAAAAAAGTCAAAGCTTGCAATATTTGGGGGCAGCTATCATAATGTAAAAGGGTTAAATGATAGCAAAGATCAGCAGTTTCATGTAAGCCTCCTGCAACCAAGCAGATATTCTTAGAAAAGGAGCAGGCACAACATAAATATTTCCCATTATAGGTAAACTAAAGTCACAATGAAATCTGTCATGCTTGTGCTTTGAGAGATGGACATTATTTCTAAGCTGCTGCCATGCTGGCACCTGAATGGAGTTTATATTTTGTTTATGGAACTGAATGAGAAATTGTGGGCTGGTTTTTTTTTTCTTTTTTTGAGGGGGGTATTTTATTTTCATTCTCTGGAGGGAGGAAAGAGGAGCGGGGGGAGAAGAGGCCCAGCGTGTGTAATTCTTTTCCGTGGAAGCTTGAAATGGCCATGGAGGCAGCTCAATATTCCATTTATTTTATTTATAAAAGAAATTCAAAGCCTGAAAAGATGAAGTAATTGACTTACTGGGATGACAGTTAAACCCACTAAATTTAATCTTATCCTCTCAAGTACAACATATCGCGCTTACAAATTATCACCCAGCACCAGACAGCCTTGCTCTCTTCACCTAATCCAAATGGAAATGAAGCCCTCTGTTATTGTATTATCTGACTTCACTATCAGCATTAATCCGGCTTAACTCACTTAATGATGCCACTTGTGGCACTATGAAGGCAGCAAAGAAGTCTATAAACTACTTCCATTAAAATGCAAATCTGGCCCACAGAGAAAATAAGTGACACAAAAGTCAGAGAATTCGGCCTTACGCTGTATTACCCTCTTTGCCTCGCAGAACCGATACAAGTATAATAACTGATGCTGTGATTATTATCCCGGCTGTGGGTTTAGTCTACCACAGAACGTCACAAAAGTGCTTCAACAAGCCGGGGTATTTAATTTCTGGAGAGATTTCTATTTTTTTTGTTGTCAGGAAATGAACAAATACTTATCAATGTACGGGGGGCGGAAAAGAAGGCAGGAGGAGGGAGGGAAGGGCACCCTTCTATCTCAAATCTTCCTGCCAGGTTTTTCATACTGATATTATTTGCCCCCCTGGAAGACAGGAAATGAAATTTTTTGGTGCCATTCCTGTCGCTACTGCTTCTTAAAAACCCTCTGGCAAGCGCCTTGCTTTGTGCCCTCTCTGTCACCCTTGCCATTTCTTTTCTTTAACAATCAAACCAGGCTAATTGTCTGCAAAAGGAGGAGCACGGTGCCCATGCAATAGGCAGGGGTGGACTCGGTGGAAGCTTTCAGGAGGTGCCTCCATCCCAACTTGGATCAATAGGGTTCTTTTATGGCCCACTGGTTTTTACTTTGATTGACAGGAGCACTCCAAGATGTTTGGTGAAGGAACATCCCAGCTTGATTCTGGGATTCTTATTAAAAAAGAGATGCTATGCATTGGATCTGCATTTGTCTACATGCGAAGCGCTTGCTATGTCACCAAGTTGTGGCCGTTTGCTCAGTGATGGCCTTGTAAGCAACTTTTTTTCCAGGAGATATATTCCAACATTTGAAAGGCATAGATCCTGGAGCCCAGCCCTGTTTTGGGAGGTTACATAACAGATCAATGGTCATCTCTTTAACCCAAGCCTGTAGTCACTGCTTCATCCACAGCAGTTCATAGATTTAGTTGCCATGAAGCTTGGGCTTCTGTTAGGGTGAAGGGAGCAGTCTCAGCCATTTATTTTCCCTGATCGGATGGCAAATTTAGACACACACAAATAAGTTTTCTCTCTTTTCTTAATAACACTGGGATTATGAGCTGAGCAAGAGGAAAGCAACAAGAAGTCTTCCCATTGTGCCAAGGGAAGAGGGTAAAGCACAGATTTACTACAGCTTGGAGCTTTAGTAGTGACATGTTCTCAACTGCATGGCAGAGAAGAGGGAAGCATTTTAATGAGGGCTCTGGTATAATGCACTGTGCTCCTCCTCTGAGAAAGATTGGGCTGTCTGCCAAGAATTGTAACTCTGCCCAAGCAATTTTGCATGAAGTGAGCCTTTTTCCCCCAAACCTTCTCATACAAGCACAGATGGAATCTGCAAGAAAATGTTGCTGTTGGGCAAGATCCTGCTCAGCTTCTTTCAGCAGGTTCCATTCTGTTCCTTTGTCCATTCTCCATCCCCAGCAGCATTCAATGCCAACTAAGAAGGCCATCTTAATTTCCTTCCTTATTTCTAATTCCACAAATATTGGTGTCCTCCTATATATACTGGGAATGTCTCTTTCTCTCTCTTTCAATAAGGCTAGGATGCTAAAATCTGGACAATCACTAGGTGACAGGAAAGAGAGATTTTAGCAAATCAAGGGAGGATCAAAAGCCCAACAAGTCCAAAGGCTGGTATTTAAACATGGATTGTACTATTGGCTGTTCTGAACTGAGACTATAGAAAGCTAATTCTCTGGGAGCCAATCCAAGGCTTAGCTGTCAGCTATTTAGTAACTTTTGAAGGAACTTCTCATTGCGAGTAGAGCTCCTAAGCAAATTCAAGTCATTCTGGGCCAGAATTAGGGCTACCAGATCTGGGCTCCAAAAATCCAAATGACCACTAATGGCAGCAGACAGATACAGAAAACTCTTTGCTGCTATCTAGGAATTATCCTATTTTGCAGCCCAGAATTGATACCTCTACCAGGACAGTAACATCTATCTAATCTAGTATGATAATTTAAAAATCTACATTCAAATGAATATTTTCTTTGTATTATTCATATAAATCCTGATTTAGAAAGATATTTTGTTATTGGGAGAAAATTGGCAGATACTGGCAGAAAATCCAGTTCAGCTTTCTCTGACTTTGCTATTGTCCTTAGAATAAATAATACATATTTGCTGTATGGTCACATAGGACAAAACTATATGCCGTGTGATTTTATACCATCCCAGTACACTGGTACAGAGGACAAATAATAGTGTTTCTATGGGTTTCTTAGAAAATTTCTCACTTAGGTATTTCAGTTTGATGAAACTAGCCCACTTAAAAACATGCAGCCACGTTGGGGTATTTTGTTTCCGTGAAATCTGTTTAACGGACAAGTTTCTCATGCTAGGTTTTTCAAGTCAGCTACATCATGAATTACATCAGCAGTAGGACATTTTTAGCTTCCTGTTGTTGCTGAACTACAATTTCCAGCATCCCTCACCAATAGTCATATTGGCTATGGCTGCTTGGAACTGAATTTATGCAACATTGGGAGGACTACAAGGTCTCCACCTCTGGATTATACAGGGTTTTGTGAATATAGAGCCAAAGCAATATTTTTGTGTACCTTTCTCCTGATGAACAGTGAGTCCAGATATTCTCCAGCTATTCACTGAATACATCAGTATTTGTTAGCGGCATTGCCATAGCAATCTTCAAAGTATTTTCATAAACATCAGGTGGGGAGAAAGATGAATGGAAATACTACCAGCTGTATTCCCATAGTGTTAATATTTGGTCTTGAAAAAATGGTATGCAATCCAGTTTATAGAAGGGCAAGGCATATGGGAATAATTATGGGACACGTTCCTTGGGATTGTTATGTTATAAATATCCATAAGTTATACTGTATTTGGATGAACTGAACAAGACTTTATATTCATAATGTATAAACATAGAAATAAAATGTTTGTATGTCTTGCCTGGAGGAGGAGACAAAATCTTAGTTTCAGTTATGAATACACATCTATTAGGTAGCAGAACCAGATAGCCACCTTGGTATCTTTCCTCGAACATATGATGTTATTTAAAAATCATGATAATTTCCTCTTCAGGTGGCATGCTAGTGAAGAAAACAAGGCTTGTACTAAGCTAAACACATATGGTAGGAAAGAAGGCTCATTCAGTGTAGTGGGACTAATTTTCATTTAAAGATTACTAGGCTGAATTGTTAAAAATCTATTTCTTGATGGCTCTATTTATTCCTTAATTTCACTCCTTTTGGACCATGACATCCCTTGGGAAGCAAGAATTTGTCCCATTACTAATAATGATGGGAAAGATTAAGCACATGTTTAATGTATTGTCGAAGGCTTTCACGGCCGGCATACGATGGCTGGTGTGGGTCTTCCGGGCTGTATGGCCGTGTTCTGGAAGTTTTGTTTCCTAACGTTTCGCCAGCACCTGTGACCGGCATCTTCAGAGTGCAGGAGCACAGACAGGAGAACTGCTCCTGCCTGTGCTCCTGCACTCTGAAGATGCCAGTCACAGGTGCTGGCGAAACGTTAGGAAACAAAACTTCCAGAACACGGCCACACAGCCCGGAAGACCCACACCAGCCATCACATGTTTAATATTTGTGTAAGTCAGTGGAAGATAAAATTCAGCTGTTTTATGGCTGCAGGCCACAAAAGGTACTCTCAGACCCTTTGACTGAAGATGTGGTTCTGCCCATATCCTCAGACGTAATCAGGAAATGGGAATTCCCCTCAACAATCACATACTACAGACATCCTAGAGGCCAATGTGACCTGACACTGTCAGAACATTTCATAGACATAAGGCATCAATCTCAGAACCGTTCTTGCAACAGCCCACAATTTTCCCTACTGCAGTCACTGCGAACTTTGGAGAAGCCAACCAGCTGACTAATAGAGGAGTGCAAAAATTAACATCCAGGTGGCATTCTACTCCATCATACCCACCCACCCACCCCCATTTCCGCCCCTTTCTTGTACATTTGATTTTCTGCTGGAAATAAATACATGAATAGATAAACAGGCAGTTAATAGCTGCAATATGTACCTCAGTTCTGCTGAAATCCACCAGGAGGGGACTATGGCCCCATGGCATCCTAACGGTGCATGAAGTGTGGACAGTTGAGGTGGAAGGTGAAATGGGGGGAAATGGCCTCTGCAGAGCTCTGGTGTTTTGACTTGTAAAATACGTTGGTTGCTGAACATCAATAATGCCAACTCCCTAACCCTATGGAGTTGACTGAGGAAGAGTCTTGCCCTGTTATCTAGGAGCAGTTTACCTTCTGAGTCTCTAGGAAATGGAGCAACCTCTCTGGAGTGTTGGCACTACCACCTACATACCTCCCCCTCTTGGCTGGTTAAGGCCACCTGAGAGGTAACTAGTGGATGGGTTCAAGTGGTGATAAATTCATCCTTCAGTGAGGAAGTGGTCCTACCTGCCTTGAAGAAAATGATGGTATATTCTCTCTGTAGGAAGCCATTGCTAGACCCAGCAGTATTGTATAATTTGCTAACTGTCTCTAGCCTCCACTTTTGGGGGGAAGGTTCCAGAGCCCTGGAATAAATGGATTATCTGGACCCTTTTCCATTATACTTTAAGCCTGGGCATAGTATTGATAACAACATTGGTGATCATGCTTGTGGATGATCTTTAGCAGGACTGGGATATGGTGGTGCAACTCCCTGGGGGCCTTGGGGGCTTTCAGTATCATCAATCATGGCATCCTTATGGATTGTCTCTGGAGATGAAGGCTCGGTGTTACCTCCTTTCTCCAAGGATGAATTCCAGTTGGTGCTGGTAAGGGGGAAGAGACTAAGCTTGAGCCCATTGCCCTGTGGGCTTCTTCAAGGCTTAGCACTCTCCCCACTTGTATTTAACTTTTACATGAGAGGTGATATTATCTGTCAGTATGATCAGTATATGAATGATATTCTGCTTTACTGTACATCTTCACACTATTGAGGCTGTTAGTGTTTAGATGGAGAGGAACAAGTTCAGACTCAACCCTAGCAAGACTGAGTGTCTTTGGATTCAAGGATATCCTGTTTCCACAATCTTTTAGTTTCCATCTCTTGGTTTAACCTCTAAGGTCTAAAGACCTCTAAGAGTTCCTGTGATGATCAACATAGTAAA
Organism: Python bivittatus; assembly: GCF_059951505.1. Lineage (NCBI taxonomy): Eukaryota > Metazoa > Chordata > Lepidosauria > Squamata > Pythonidae > Python > Python bivittatus. The sequence goes on along the minus strand of NW_028277075.1, from coordinate 86,201,515 downwards.
AGGCATATATATTTCCATTGCTCCAACATTGTCATGCCTACTTGTCCTTTTTTATGTAAAGTGAGAGAATAACTCTGGGAAAGAGGACACATTAATTATTTGATGGAAAGGATCTTTTGTTGCTTTTTAAAGAGCACAGTGCACAGCCAAAACAGAGCACAAGTCAAGAAAAAATTAAATAAACAATTATTAAAAACTGCTACCACTTTTAGACTAGTACGTGATCTGACAGCCTTCTTGGACTCACTGCTCCCGCTTGAAATCTCCCACCCTGATGATGTTAAGAAAATCTTTGAAAAGCTGGCTGTTCTCCCAGGCCTTGAGGTAGGGTGGTTGTGAGTCCCTTTTGAGGGGTGTGTGTGTGTGTGTGTATGTGTGTGTGTGTCTGTCGGTATATCTATCTATCTATCTATCTATCTATCTATCTATCTATCTATCTATCTATCTATCTATCTATCATCTATCTATCATCATCTCCTTTTGGATTTACATGATCTGTTTTTCTGTTTTATTGTTTCCTCCTTTTTAAAAGTGTAACCCACCCAGGGTTGTCTGGAGTCAGGTGTCCTCTGAATAATATGTATGTATGTATGTATAAATCAATCAATTAATTAATTAATTAGCAGATAAGTAGATGAGCAAGAAGAACTCAGCTATGAAGCTAGTCTTCTCTAATCTGTTGTTTTTCAGACGTGATGGACTACAACTCCCAGCATGTCTTGGAATGGTTTAGGACAGGCTAGCTAGGAACTAGGCACATTGTGGTTTGAGACACTTCCAAGGTAAGCTGGGGTAAATTTATGTAAGGCAGTTAGAATCACAGATGAAAGGAGCAGAACTGAAGACAAGGGCAGGTCCATAAGATATATTACACTTCTCATCTCTACAGTATTCACAAATATTGATCTCGAAATGTAGAAAATAAGTGACCCAAACTGAAAGCAGTAAATGTCCTTTATCCTCCTGCACATTGTCAGAGGTTTTCACATAGCTAGTTTAGTTTCTCTAATAGTTATATAGCATACAACCCCTGTTTTGTCTATCCACAACACTTGCATTTGTATATACTTTTCAGGAGATCATATTTCATTGGTGATTCATTCGCAGACTCCTGCCTAAAGAAAGCATCGTGGCTTGCTTGAGAAGATCATTCTCCTGGAAGCAATGTTGCAATTGTCACCACTGAGCAATTTCCATGAAAACAGAATAGCGACTGATGCCTTTCTAATAAAAATATCTGCACAAAAAAGAACAGAGGAGGTAGGAAGGGCAAAAGGGCAGAGAAAGACAATGAAAAATCACCAGATGAGACACTAAGAGAAAAGTCTACTATTTTGCAACTGACACTAACTTAGAAGACACAACAATAAAAATTAAGTTTCACAACTACTGCTGAGAATCCCAGAAATTTTCATTTGATGCCTATCTCTTTTGAAAGAATGAGGGGGGAAAACTTGGCAGATTGCCACTTAGGTCTTTTCAATTCATCTTATTCTGTCTGTTGTATACTTTCCCTCCCTCCCTCCCTCCCTCCCTCCCTTCCTTCCTTCCTTCCTTCCTTCCTTCCTTCCTTCCTTCCTTCCTTCCTTCCTTCCTTCCTTCCTTCCTTCCCTTGCATGCCAATACAGCTAGTCTTTACTATTTCATTTCATTTCATTTCATTTCATTTCATTTCATTTCTCTATATCTATATCTATCTATATCTATATCTATATCTATATCTATCTATAAAATACATTCTGAAACCATGGAAGAAAACTCTTCCCCAATGCATTGCTCTTTGTATTAAAAACTCACTTCTAGTATTTAATTCCCTCCCCCCACACACACACTATTGGCATCTCTTCAGTTGTTGAGTCAAAATAAAAGTCTCTTCTTTGTGTCTCACTTTTTTTTTCCTCCAAACGTTTCACTGAATGGTATGCTGGGTTCATTGAACTTGGTTTTGGCTAGTTCTTCACCCAGAAAGAAAGATGCCTTCCACAAATATTACCATATGAAAACAGCTGCTATTGCCTTACATCCGCTCAGAGCCATTTTTCAGAATTGTAAAAGGCTTCATGAAGGATGCAGCCCTGGATTTCTCCTGCTCTTTTCCCTAACTAGGTCCCAGTTTCTGTATGATACGCCACCTTCTTCATCTGGTCTGCCTGTCTTTCCTTTCCTTCTCAAGAAGTACCATTTCTTTAACAGTTAGGGATAGCAACATGTTTTCAGGAACGTTGGTATAGTAAGAATTTGATTAGATAAAATACACAGATCACAAAAGGCTGTTAGGGTGAATGCTTGTAATGGAATGTGGGAATGACCTTGGAAGAAAGACAGCAGGAAGAGCCACAGCCAGGGGAAAGGTTGGACAAGAGGCAGCTTAGCCCGCAAAAAGAATGTGAGTGTGGCAAATGTCTCAGAAGGGACCCTCCCTAGTTTCTGGGGCTATAAAGGTGGCGGGGGAGAAATGTACTTTCACACTTGCAATATTTTGTTCATGTAACCTTACAATAAAGTAGAATTAGTCCATCTAGTCATGCTTCCTGTCTGGGTTACCTCACAAGGCTGACAATACTGGAATCTTAATTTAATAAAATTATTTCATACCCTTACCTCTAAAGCTAGCATTAATAGATAACTTTAACCTAAATATCACTTTCAGGATGATTGTTTATCTAACACTAATTTATGAAAGCCTGTGTTGGCCCTGTGCATACAGTAGCTTGTAGATCTTGGGCTAAAAAGATTGTATGCCAAAATTGTGGTGAACATTCATTAGATACTTTGGGGAGTAATTGAATGATGAAGCCTAAAGAGCCTCCAGGGTTCATCTAGTCCAACTTACCACTTAGTAGAAAAAATATGTATATAAATAAATAAATAAATAAATAATTGACATCCTTTCCGTCTCAGTTCAAATTTCTACAATAGAAATATAGTTCTCCATATCTCACAGGACTGAAGCAAGTATAAATATGGCAAGGATTGTAATGTACTCTACATATTTACAAGTTTTAACAATGTTCTCTATCTTTGAGGATTGGGCCTACCTGATTTGAAACTGCATTTTGCAGCTTACTGTTTGGTTTGGATGAAAGAGTGAGTGCTGCTGAGAAATAGAAGGCTCTTGCAGTTAGAAGGACATGACCTGAGATTTGGGTGGCATGGATATTTATTGAGCATTTTCCTGAATTTTCAATAATGTTCATGACTGAAAACTGAACACAAAAAATGTATATGTTAAGTAAAGGAGTACATTAAAATGCATATATAAAGGTCAATGCATTTCACTTTTCTTTAAAAAAACAAAAAAAGCACCTGGATCTTGAAATGAGAAAAAATGATTAATGTTGGAAAAATGAGAAATGTTTTTGCAGTGAGGCTCCACTGTTAGGCAGTACAAGAGCATGAAAGATGGGACTCTTCTTCCAGCTGAGTTCTCCAGTTCTCCCAGAGAAAAAACCACCATTGTATCGTCATGTAAGCATGCACCGTATTTGTTTGGTTGAACCCCCATAATAGCCTGTATGCTCCTACAAGAAATCATGTAGTACCCAAATCCTCTGGATTGGAGCCATTCCATGAGCTTTCTATACGTTAAAATTTGCATCTGTATGTCATGTTACACTATGTATTTAACTTTAATGGCTGAAGTATACACAGTACATTAATACATAAATAATACATTAATTAATGTATACAGGAAGTATACATTACATTTTGTAATGATCCAAAAACATGCAAATATTTTACTTGAAACCTGTACATCTCTTAGCATCTTGTTTGATGATTGTCACAGCTATGGACTCTTACTAATTCCTAAAAAGATTTATATGACTGTATTAGAAGAAAAGGGGAAATGATGATACTCAGAGCACTGGCTCTTGTTTGATTTAGGGATCTGCATATGAATAATGCAAGCACATTTTAAAGTTTTGCCAACTTATTTCAAACTCACGTCACACTTATTATACAAACATAGTTGTCTGTATGTATATTTTGCATCTGGACAAAGCTGCTATTTCCATATTCCATGCTTCCGTATATGAACTAACATCTTTCTTGCAGCAAGACCACATTCTCTGATTTGTTGCTGTGCAATTCCCACTGTTGTATCCCATGCATATTTCTCTCGCTGTCTGTGGAAAAGTGTTCACCTAACACAGCTCATACTTTGTTGCAAGAGTAGAAAAATAGCTGCCTGCTTTCTTTTGTTACTGTCTGCCTCTCTGGGGGGCAGAAAAGGCTCCCATGCTGTCCTCCAAGAGACAAAAATGAGAAAATATTAAATTGCACATTCCCAACTACTTTACCTACAATGTGAAATTTGTCTTCTTGGCTTCCCGAGAAAGACATACAGATTTGGGATAATGTAATAAACAATACAAATTCCCGTTCCCCCTTTTGTTGATCTCTGATAGGCTTTATTACCTGCACAAGGTGGACTGGTTTGTTTTATTTGGCTTTACAGTGATAGGGTACCTTATTAAACATGCAAGATTTGGTAGCAGAGAGAGAGAGAGGGAGGGAGGGAGGGAGGGAGGGAATGTTAATAATGCATTGGTAATAATTGCAGACAAAATTTCACCTCTGTAGCTGATTTGGAAGGGGGATACGAAAATGACCTGATTTGAACCCCATCCTGGAATAATTATAGTTCACAGTGGCATCGATTGACACCTGAAGTATTTTAACCTGCAAGTCCAGTATGAGCACCACTGGAGCAACAAAGGAGATATTGGGACAGTATTGCAACAATACTACTTTCACAGGAAGAACAATCATGGCATTTGCCAGACTGGTTTATTATTTTTTTTCCACTAGTATCAATTTCAGAGACTTGAGTACAGATTTGGCCTGACACATGATCTCTTTTTTAGCTAGAGTAAGCTAATGCTGTGACTGATCCAAAGTCAGGAGTGAATTTCATGCTGAACCAGGGTTGTGAATCAAGACTTTCTCAGCAAAAGTCCAACATGCTAATCACCATATCACATTTTACAAGCTCATTTGTCTATGGTTGTGCTCACCCAACGTGCTTAGGGCTGATCTGCATGACCAGTTGGCCTTTGAAATTTATGGAGGGCAGGAACACGCAAGGTCTTCAATCTATACCCAGCCTAACTGGAAGGTAGAGTTTCCCGACTTGTGCTGGCACATGGGGTGCTATCCAGCTTGCCTGCTGCACTGCATTTCATTGTATGTAAAATCCTCCACACCTTGGGCTAATGTGTACCATGGCTGGAAAACCCTCTCCTCATTGCTGGGCTGTCTGGCACAGACTGTATTTATACAACATGCATAATCTATCAGGCAAAAATCTAGCAAATGGACTGGCCCAACATGCTAAGCTGGTTTAGTGGTAACCTTGGTTAGGTGTGTTGGTTTTTGTTTTGTTTTGTCACTTAGCATGTTGTAAGACCTCAATCCATTTAGTCAGGTGATAGTTTAATATATTGCATGGGCCCAGAAAATGGGTTGATTCAGCAACCAGTTTATGGGCTTTTCTACACTGCAGCCTTCAGCTGCTTGATTCCCGTGTGTAAACTGGCTGGAAATGAAACCAGTTTAAGAATCACAGATTGGGTCCAGACTGAATCTAATCACTGAATATTCTGCACTCTTTTGCTGCTCCTTAGGAGATACATATACATACCCAACAAAAATAGAAATAGTAGAAATAGATCTCCTATATATCTTTCAAATCAGTTTTGACTCCTGGCAACTGCCTGGAAAGTCCCTGCAGTTTTCTTGGTAAGGGTTTTTGGAAGTGGTTTGCCATCGCCTGCTTCCTAGGGCTGAGAGAGAGGGACTGGCCCAAGTCACCTAGCTGGCTTTGTGGGACTAGCACTCACAGTCACTGGGGATAGATAGATAGATAGATAGATAGATAGATAGATAGATAGATAGATAGATAGATAGATAGATAGATATGGATGGATGGATGGATGGATGGATGGATGGATGGATGGATGGATGGATGGCTGGCTGGCTGGCTGGCTGGCTGGCTGGCTGGCTGGCTGAGATTTGCACTCCATTTCATAAAAGTTTTCTTGGAACAGAAAATAGGATTCTGTTTTTCTCCTAATGTTTGTTTTCAGTTGCTTTGGTTGTGCCCTACAGTTTGCTTTATCATTGTGAGGTAACCTAAGTTGCAGCTCCTGGGTTTCTTTTTCCATTTAATTTCCTCACTCCTCACTCCTCAGCCCCCAAGCCCCTTGACTGTTGTAGACTATGTTTGCATCTCTGAACTCAATTTTGTCTCTAGACTGTACTCTCTATCCATGTAGCTCTCAGGCAAAATTTTGCTTTCCTGCATATACTTCCAGGACATACGTGCATTTGCCTAGACAGCTCTTGGCCTTCTTTTGTGTTGACTGCTTGAAACTCACCCATAAACCCTTTGAAATTCAAGCTGGTGTGTGCATGCTCAGCTCAAATCAGGACACTCTCCCCTTTTCTGTGCACCCTCAATGTGCTTTAGAATAGATTTATTTATGTAATCAATGTATATACCACTGACTATATCAAAAGGTAACTTAAAGTGGTATGTGAAGTACCAGGGACTCCGGACAGGAGAAGGGAAGGATATCCCATGACACAAGCAGACATTTATTTGCCAATTATTGGCAGTGTATGGCCATTTATTTGCCAGTTATTTGCAGTGTATGCCCAACAAAGTAGCAATGGCAGTTATGCAGCCAGCGCACTACACAAAGTTAGAGTGCTTTTGGTCATACTTGTTACTGCAACTTTGGTCCTATTCTGACATTACAAAGTTTGATTAGTTTATTTCATGAGCTTGGAGATTTTTTTTTTTTTGAGCAATATTATATAAATACTTTTATCTATTTATTTTGTGTATTTATTCAGAACATACCAACAATGGCCTTCAACATTTGAAGGGACTTTGGGAGCCACATTCAAGTTTTGGGAGGGCTATATGTCCTTCCAAGAGCCAGTATGGTGAAAGTGTGAGTTCTAGTCCTCCCTTAGGCACAGAAGCTGCTTGGGCAACTTTGAGCCAGTCACCCTCTTTCAGCCGTAGACTGGGAAGTCAAAAGAGACCTATTTATTAACACTGGTATTGGACCAGTATGGTAGAGTGTGGTCCATAACCTTCAATGAAGAAGTCTTTATCCTGTAGTGGATTGATTCAGGCTGCTAATAAGAAGTCTTTCTGGAGCTTCAGGTTGTGCACCTCGGGTTTGGTATAATATAAGCATGTATGAGTCATATTTAAGTTTGCTGATTTGGATTTAGTGAATTTTCCTTAAGCACTTCAGAATTACTATGTGTTGCATAGCTTCCCTTCCTGAATTTATTATCACAGCCTTCTGCATCCTGACTTACGGGCTGAGTTTGTTCTGCTAGTATGTGATGATTGTAAGAATGGCTAATGGCAGACTGGTTTCTTATAAAGAATTAATACACTCTAAAAGCAATCCCAGATAGTTATTCATCTGGCAACACAAGTGTTGATGAGTAATACACTGGGCAGCCTTAGTTCAACTCATATTTCCACTTGGCATGTCTTTAAGGCAAATGACAATATTTTAAGCCTCCTTCCTCCCTAATATTGGACTAATAATACCTGTCTACCTGAAATTTTATTGACCTTTACAGGAATAATTATGAATTTGCTATGGACAGAATATCCTCCTCTTTGATTAAATTTAATGGGATTGAGCAGATGGATTCTGAAAAGGTTCACTCTCCGAGAATGAACTAAACTAAAAATGAACTCCATTGAATGTAAAAATGGAAGGTGGCTGAAAAAGTAGAAGAGGCTGCTTAGAAATGTAGTGGATTCTCACTTGATCAACAGGACCAGCTAAATTTCTAAAATATATGTTATTTCTCAGAGCTGAAGCCTGCTTTCAGAATATTTATGGAAATATTAATTGCTAATGAAAACACAGTGAAGAGATTTCCTAAAACATTTATGAATTGCTGTCATTATGAGTTGTGGATTTTTCTCTACCGTCACAGATTTTCAATCGTTCTTTTCTTCCCAGCTACATTCTTCCCCGTGAAGCAGTTGTTAATTTGCCTTTTATTTAACATCAAGCCCAACTTCAGCTCTTAGCCCACCTTTTCTTTTCAGATGGTGGACTGTGAACTCTTCTTTTGATTAAAACAAACAAACAAACAAACCAACAAACAAACAAAGGGGGGAGGAACAAATATCTCTCATATGTGGTAAAATGGTGGCTATTATTCTGGTAAGGGCACAAGGTAAAACGCAGTTGCATTCCTTACTCTCCCTCAAACACTGTAGGCCCACTTTGCTTATCATTTGTCAGAAAAGTATGCTGGCTGAGCTAGATTCTGAATCCCATAGAAGAGAGGAGAAGAATTGAAAAGAGATGTTAGTTAACTAGGTTTAGGACAAAAATGAGTTTAAAAATGGAACAAAAAAGCCGTTTTGTACCTAGTGTGGTTTTCTTTCCAACTTCATTGGATTTTCATTTTTTTTTAAATTCTTTTCTTGGCATTTTTAAAGAATGCTTTAAAATCTTTTTAGTTCTTTTGAATGTTTTAATCGACTTGGCATCCACTCAGACAACTCAATTACTAGCTGGATTAAAAATAAAATAACAACATTGCCACAAGTTAAATATAAAACATATAATACAATGTATGCATTGGCTAAGAACAGTTTTGTGTAAGAAAAGGAAAAAACACTACTTGTTTCCAATATTTAGCAAGGGAAATTAGCCTGACCTGGTGAAGAGGATAAAAGGGAAATGCTGTTGGATGAAAGCTGGATGAAAGTGTGATAATGCAAAAAAAATCTGGTGGAATGCTGGAAGATTGGAATAAGCCATCTCCTTAAAGAATCTTACACACATCAGTAGCATACATTCAACCTTCTGTTCTTTGCAGGAATCCAAATGAAATAAAATTAAGATCATCCAGACTTTCCTTAAATATACCCAGTGAGAGGAAGACCGTAATCTCACTGGGAAATTGGTTCTACTGTCTGTTTCTTTTTGTTAGGAAGTTCTCCCTAATATGCAGCTGGGTTCTGCCTTCTTGTAAGTTGTCCGTTACTCCATGTCCTGCCCTCAGGGATGAAAAACAGCAGCTTGTCCCTTTTCTCGGTGTGGTATGAGGAACGATCAATGAGTGATTTTTTCAGTTGGCTCCACACCAACCACGAGAGCCAGTCTGGTGTAGTGGTTAAGGCATCAGGCTAGAAATGGAGACAAAATGAGTGCTTTTCCCACCTTAGGCATGAAGCCAGCTGGGTGACCTTGGGCCAATCACTCTCTTTCAACCCTTGGAAGGAGGCAACGGCAAACCACTTCCAAAATCTTGCCAAGAAAACTTCAGGGACTTGTCCAGGCAATCGCCAGGAGTCAACACTAACTCAAGGCACACACACACACACACACACACCACCATCCATCCCACACCTAAGTAACTTGTTAATCAGAGTGTAAAAATGCTGAATAGAGAAAATCTTCTACAAGGATAATATAACATAGAGAAACTGCTATGTTTTATCTGAGGAAAGAACCTTCTTCATTTGGAGAAATGAATCTTGTATTCATCGTAGTGCCTCAAAAATTAGTTTTCAGAAGCCCCAGTCCATGTCCTAGCCCTAGTGCAGGGGTAGGCAACCTGTTTATGGTCAAAGACCATATTTAACATTTGGGGAGTGGGGAGGCTGGAGGCTGCAATGTGGGAAGAGGAAAACTGGTGGTAAAGTCCCATTTCTTCCCAGTATTTTCTTCACACTGATTTGTCGTTTCCACTTCCATGGCTCCATCTTCCCACATCTCTAGGAATCCAATACATGTAGCCATTTATAAATGTAGGTGAGAGGATAAGGTATAGATTCATCTTTTCTGTTTTATTTTACTTTTCAATCAGATCTATCAAGCTTACCCATTTCAGTGTCTGTAGGTTGGAGGAACCCTTGTCCAGAGGCCTTCACTATGTATTCTTCTTGGAATAAGCCCATTCTTTTGTCCCTGTCATTGATGCTCATTCCATTCCCCTTCCCTTGGGTCTAGGGATGCAAGCATATTCATCCTGCATTTTTAAGTTATTTGATTTGTGAAGGTTGGAATACAATTATCCTTTGATTTTCACACTCCACTGAATTTTCTCTTATTTCTCTAATTGCTAACCCTAAAAAGTATCAAAGTGGTTATAAAAAACACTTTAGGTTAACTGTGTAAAAATTGTACATTTTATGATTAGATTTATATAAAATGTATTTTGTTGTAAAATGCAAATGATACTGCCTTCTGCTAAAAAAAAAAAAAGACATATATGAAAATTAAACTTAGGGTAGGTTTTTTTGTTTTTTGTTTTTTAACATTTAAAGACTGATGCCAGAAATATAGAAGGAAAAGAAGGAAAAGAAAGAAGCTACAGTGAAAGTAGAATGACTGCAGAAAAAGGAAATATGAATCATAGAAAAAAATTAGGAAATGGATTACTCTCTTAACATGAAGAATAAGAAGTGTACTTCAGGAAAGAGATATGTAAGTTGCTTTGAACAAGGGGAAAAATTACTGAATGCCATGGAAATGTGCAGAGGTATGCTTCGGAAAATGGAAGCTCGGTGAAATCATGAGGTGAAAGATACTGCAGATGAGGAAAAATGCCTATAAAAGAATATGCTGCATAAAATGAGGATGAGAAAAATATATTACATAGGGGAGAGAAAAGAACAGTTAAAATTAAAAGAGGCAGAGGAAAACGCTGACCAGTTTTGATGGGAATACAAATTGTTTTGGTAGAAAGTGAAAACAGTTGAACAAGGAACATCTGGCAGAATGAATGGAATTAAAAATAAATGTAATGTAGATTGAAAATGAAATGAGGAAATGGTGGCCTGAGTATTTCGTTAATCTGTATAGGTATGTGAGTGGTATATCAAAGAGTGGAATTGAGATGAACACCATAAATATAGTGTCTAAGGAAGAACTGATGAAAAGGAAACAGTATATGTTGAAAAAAAAGTAAGGTACAGGTGTAGATGAAGTATCTGCAGAAATATTAAATTATGGGTGTGGTTTGCATAAGGAGGGGTTGTGCAATTGTTTAATGTATGTGTAAAGACTGCTTCTGTGCCTGATGATTGGAGGTACATTGTTATAGTCCCACTAGAGAAAAGGAAGGATAGCAAGTGTCAGGGGAAAAACCACGTTAAACACGGGAGGCAGACACACCATAAAACAAGTCACTTCAAAGTTCTAAAAGCTTTATTAAATGTTAGTTCAACAAGCAAGTAATGTTCAACCAATAGCATACAAGGTACCTACTTAGATTCACATTGCAATGTCGTGACCATTTTAATCGAGCCGTCAGGTAAACAGCTTGACCAAAATGGTCCCGACCCCCTCAGATGCAATCCTTTTTATCCTTTAAAACCACAAACCACAGACATGACTCCTAGGTTTAGCAACTGATTCGTAACGTCCTTGGTGCTAATTTTACCATACCTTCCTCTTCTATTCCCATCAGCAAGTTGCTTAGTCTTGCATTTGACTTTTCCTGTCATTGCCCTACAGGTCACAAGAAGCTAACCTGGCTTTATCAAATGCAATCAAAATTAACATTAAAACATATAGAAGGCTACTAAAATTTTCCTCTCACACAAGGATGAAGGCAAACACTACAGAGGATTGGATTGTTAGGTGTGCCTGAGAAAGCGTTTGGCAGAATTCTGGCTGAAAAAGTACAAGAGATGATCTCAACCCAAATTTGGGAAGTGCAGCACAGCTTTTTGCTGGGCAGACTAAGTTTTTGCTTTATAGCTGGTCATTGAAAAATGTATGAATAAGAAGAAAGTTTATTGTATGTTCTTTGATATAGGCAAAGCATATAATAAAATGAATAGGTTTGAATTATATAATGTTTTGATGAATATAGATGCAAATGTCGGTTGCTGAATGCAATAAGAGCAGCGTAGGCTAGAAATAAAGCTTGCATAAGAATAAATGGAAAGCTTGTTGAACGTTTCAACTGGGAATAAACCAAAGATAGGTCATGACCCCTTGATTGCAAGTGGTACATTTATGGCACGTGTGGTGATGTTAAAGGTGGGTGGATTGTGGATATGAATGTGTGCGTACCTTGTATCAGATGATTCCATGGTGTTGGAGGAGAATTCAAGTGATATGCAATGCATGGTCAATTGAAAGATGTAACAAGGAGTACGACACTGAAAAATGTTACTGTAGCTTGTTTGGCAAGAAAAATGGATTGAACGATTTCAACTTATCCATAAATGGCAAAAACAGCAGGTGGATGAATTTGTGTATTTACTAAAAACAGAAAAATAGATGGAGAAATGTTAAGATTTGCAAATGCTGGTAGAAAGGTAGCGAGTAGTGTGTGGTCTGTTGTGAGGAATGAATGTTCAAAGAAGCTAAAATGGCTAGGCGTAAGAGCATCTTTTTGCCTACTTTGTTATGTGGTAATGAAAGTGGGTATGTCAGAAAAGGTATAAAAATAAGTTGAACGAGGAAAGGATAACTTAAAAAGCATATGTGGTAAAACCAGAAGAGAGGACCAAGAATGAATGGGCGATTGATGAATAGATGGATGGATGTGGATTGAATACAAAAGTGAATGACAGTAAGAAAGAAGGGTGTTCAGAGCGGATGAATGATGATTGAATCAAATGAGAGTACATTGAGAGAAACAGAAAGACCCAGAAAATTGTTGTTGGATGGAGTTGATGAGTCCCTCAAAAACAGAGAGGGAGGGAGCTAAAGAACAAGAGGCAATGTATGAAGTGGTGTGTGGATATGGTTGAAGCAACAATGGCTTGCAGGAAAAGAGAACGATGAAGAGGTCTAGTGAAAGATGTTGGTATATGCTAGGCTTAATTGCATTCTTTTTTTCTGATCTCTCTTTAATTACTTTTGTTTACTATTTCTTACTCTTTTTATCTGTTTTGTGTAGAAAAGGGAATAGCATGTTGAATTTGCATGTGTGTATGTATTTATATCTGCTCTCTGAAGATACCTCTTCATAACAGTTATATGCAGTAAATGATGATTGCTAGAATTGTAGGGTTGTGGTCACTGTGGAGTCACAGAAAAGCAACTAAGCACCCCCCCCTCAGAAAAAAAGGCTGTAATTGTCTCATTAAGACTGGTTCCTGCTTACTGCAGATGCCATCTCCACACTCCACATCAGCCAAGATCTTCCTCACTGTATGTAGCAGAATTGAATAATCAACACATTGTGATGGATTAGAATAGCCCAGGGTGGCCCCAGGCAAGCAGCTTTTCTCAGGATAATTTGCTTCTTTTTGTATTACTTTCAGAGAGCACTTCCCCAGATCTCACACTGTATTTCTTTTTAACTAGACTCAAGAAAATTTATTGCTGAAGTAGGAAAAAAGTTATTTATATATAAAAAAAAATAATTAAAAAAAAACCAAGGCAAAGATGGCTGGGAGGGAGAGAGGAGAGAGAAGGAAGAGATCTTTTTTGTAATACAAGATCATCTTAGAGTATAATAATATATCTTGCAAAACCATGAGACCTATAGCAAGCTTACTGTTGATCAATTTTCCACACAGTTTGCTATAGTTCATAAATCAAGGGGACTATATTTTTTTTCTCTAAGGATAAGTTAGCCTGCTGGATTTTATAAGAGATTAGCATAAGGCAAAATGAATTCTTTTAAATATATATGTATACAGAAAGTATGTCATAAGTGTGAATAAATCATGTGAGTATGTAATTATGTAAATATATATTATTTCTTGGCTGGCCATTTGGAAAAATGTATGAGAAGTGGGAAAGTTCACACCCTAAAGATAGTTGTGCAAAGATAGCCTGTGAACTCTACCCCAGTGTATGCCTCCCTGATTAAATGAGTAAGAAATTCTCATCTCCCAATCTTCCTTTTTGTCTGTGCCTTAACTTGCTCTGAATTAACATGTTGGGTTCTGTTGTGCAGCAGGTTTCACATCCTGAGTCTACCAAAAGAATGTCCCATATTTCAGATTCTCTTTTCTTTTCTCTTTTTCCTGCTGCTGAGGTTGGGTCACCTTTCTCATGCCTTGACACTTTGAAGGTCCTCTGTGCTGTTGAATGGGTGGTTCTCTAAGACTCAAGGGTATAACCCTGCTGTCCATAGGCAAAGGACAAAATATGATCCTCCTGCCAGACATAGTACACAATGGACTAGGCCTTGATAAGGGGATGAGACCCTCTGCTCCTTCAGTCAGAGTAGGCATCCCTTCAAGTCTGAAATGCTTTCTATATCATGTGGAGCTCTTCCCTTTGTGATGCCTCAATAGATTTTATGGAATTGGGAGATAGAAGGGAAACAAACTAGGGAAGTAGGATCATGTAAAACTTCCTAAGTTGACATTTGTAATGGGATTTAAGAATAACCTTGAGGAACAGGAGGAAGAGCCTCAACCAAGCAAGGGTCAAATAAAAGAAACTTGAGTCAAAAGCTGAAATGTAATTTGAGAAAACATCTCAGATTTGACCTTCCCTAGTTTTCTTAAAGATAAAGGCAGGGAGTGGGGAGGCACATTCAGACTTGCAAGATTCTGTTATTGTAACCGTACAATAAAAGTAGTATTAGCATTCATAACTTTGGTTTCCTAGTCTGGTCTACCTCAAAGGGCTGACATCAATTTTGCAAGTCTGAATGTACCTCCCACCTTCCTGCCTTTATCTTTAAGAAAACTAGGGAGGGTCAAATCTGAGATGATTTCTCAAATTACATTTCTGCTTTAGACTCATGTTTCTTTTATCTAACCCTTGTCTTGGTTGCGGCTCTTCCTCCTGTTCCTCAAGGTTATTCTTACAGTCCATTGCAACACTACATAATGACTTATGAGTGAATTTATGCTTATGCATTCTGTTAAAAATCCTTTAGAGTCTTTTCTAAATGTTCCAAATGTTTATTTTTAATATTATATAGGTAGGCAACAGCCCCAAAAGGATCATGAGTAGATTGCCGTTACCCATCAATTTGAGGTAGCGTATAATTTTTGGCAGCAGTATACCTGGCAGTAAGATCAAGGGACTCCTCTACTAGTAGCTCCTGTAAGAACACAACCATGGACTGGTGGTTTTAATCCAACTGGTGTTATTCAGTGCTAGTAAAAAGAAAGCCTATGCTGAGGGTTTCAGTTGAACTGGATGGTACAGTCCAGAGTGACAGAAGTGGAACCGGTAGAGCTTGAGCTGGGGAAGATGTTTTAAACATTCATGTTTTTGAATTACTAGAATTGCTGGCATGATTATGAACAACCTTCTGGCAATTCTAATGGAGAGTTCCTCTTTCATGTACCTTCCATTCTTAAAACATTAGACAAGACAGAGAAATTATTATCTACAGATTCTTCTCCAACATGCTAGATAACCTCACCTCTGAGATTGCTTTGTATATTATGCCTTTATGTTTGATGGGAATGTTTTTGTTTTTGGGTGCCTGAAGAAAATATACCTGACAGTTCAAAAGACTAAAGCAGAGCTTTCAGCTGAACAATGCACTAAGCAGGTAGATTAGTCTACTCACGGGGGTGGGGGGTGGGGGAGGTTGAATATTTGACAGTAAGTCATCTTGTCTGATTGCTTGAATCTGAGCACTTTTATAGTTAAAATGATGCCGGAAAAAAGAAGAGGAGGAATCTTGAGATTCATTACCATCTTTCAAGATTGTCCTGGGGGCACATACACTCATTACTGTGGCATCAACCAAGTGAAGGATTCCTTAAAAATATTGTTCAATCTATTTAGAATCCCTCGAGCTGATGGTTTTACATTTTTGTGGCTTGAGACACTAACGGTAGCAATTAGTTCACGTTGTCTTATATTTTATGGTTCCTCCCTTCCCTTTGCAGTCCTGGACTACTGATGAATTAACTTCCCCATGACTGCACCATAATCATAATGAGCTTTTGAAAATCATGAATGAAAATAGAAGCACATGCAATCACTGACTATGACTAATAAAGATAAATCAGACTCACTATCAACCATTTTTTTTGTAATGTTTGACCCTTTATGTAGAGGCAAATTACTATCCTTGTGCCTTTGATCATTACATAGTTTTCTCCAATTGAGACCTTTCATACAGACAAAACTAGCTGAAGAACTATCCAAGGAATAAAAGATGCATTACTGCATTATTCTTTTCTTAATGCTGAATTGGAAACTCCCTCCAAAGAGACATGAAAGGACAGCAAAATGGTCTAACATACAACATGTAACTGAAACAATGCTAATTAATTAAAATAGCTATGTCAATCCAGTCAATTCTGATACAACATTCCTGAAGCTATTGTTAAATCTCAGTTGACTAATTTGAGCACACACATGTAAATGTGGACATTGCATATAGCCACTATCTTTTTCCCTCCTACTCTTAGTAGCATTTTCGTACTACCATGCAAATATTACCACTGCTGCCCCTCAAGCTTTGTTCCAGCCTCCCATTGAGTCAACCAGTTATTCCTCCAGTTATCTCATTCATCTCTGTTCTTTCCCTTGCTTTTTGCACCAAGGAATGCCTCCCCCACCCCCACCCCTATCCACACTGTCAGGGTTCTGCAAATCCATTCCTTGGAGCAACTGGAGAGAATGTGAGAAGACACAGAGGCACCAAGGTGCTTTAGATTCAGGAGGGATGGAGGACTCTGAAGACCAGGGAGGAAGATTTTCCAATTGGAAACCAGCTGCTTTGCAATTCCAGAAGAAATGGTTCAAAATTGTCTTTGCAACATTTTCTTTGGAGCAGCAGCAGAATTGGAAGTTAATCATTTCAGGGCAGAAGATCTCTGGAAGCCCCACATTAGCCTTTGCAAGTGGAAGGGGCTACTGTCAGTTTGATGAAGTCTCTCATGTACCATTTGTTCTAAATCTTGAAACAGTTATAATTTGTGGGGCTTTTAATGAATAATTGCATAAATGTCCAACTAAGCACAGTTTAGATGGACTCATTAACATTCCAAGAAAGAACCCCATAAATTCAAACTGTTGTAGTAGAATAAGAATGCTACTCTAATTTGCATGTTAGTGAAGCTACAAAATATTGAGGGGTCCTGGATGGTCAAGGAATCAAAGAGCTGGAATTTGAGGGGAGTCTAAAGGAACAATATGGCTAAATAGAACATCCAACATTGCCTAATAGTTCCCCTTTCCACATTGACCAAAGTGACTTTGGAGGAGGTGTTGAAGATTCAAAGTGAGATGGACTTGAGGGTCATTAATATTCCTACCAAGACTACCTTACAGTGGGGATGAGGGCAGAGTCACAATAGATTAAGGTTCATCTAGGCAAGACCAAGGGGTAGCCTGCAAAACAAGCAAAGTCTGGCAACTTTAAGGATAATCATCTATTTATTCATAGGGGAGGAGGCTGTCATGTATCCTACAATCCATCCTAAATGTAACATCACTCTTCACTCATTGGGACATTGAATAATATTTGTACTCTAATTTCTTGGAGTCGAGGTGGCTATAATTGCAACATACATCCTTAATGCACAACTTCAGGCTAATATATTTTGTCACTTTCCCTGATATATTTGGGTCAAGGGAGATTTTACTGATTTATTCGTTCTGTTCATTTATCATGATTTTCCTGTCTCAAGAATTAAACTCACTCTTGTTCCTCACATACAGTATGTAGATTCTGAATTACTTCACTACTAATCAAAATCAGCAGACCACTTTCCTCACTTTTCCCATTACAAGCATTCTGTTCCCCAGATTGTTCTGAAAAAGAAGTGTCCCTTCTCTTCTCTGGAAAGAAAAGACAGTGTCTCATGGTATCTCCTGGTTCCTCTGATTTCTCCCTTTACGTCTTTCACCAAAGCACCTTTGCTTGGTCAAGATGATTTTGTTTGAACAGAATTACTCTGATGTATATGGGTAAGATAGGAACCATATGTGTGTCTCTGTGTGTGCATCTATGTGCAATAAGCAGGAGTTTATCATATTTAAGGAGCATAGATGTTAATGGAATGAAAGCTTGCCATCCTTTTGTGAGTAATTACATAGCTTTTACATTAGAACATTTTTAAAAAAGTAATTTGTTAATTAATCTCATTGAAAACACATTTTATATCTAGCTAATCATATTAAGAGCAGCTTAAAAACAGGCATCCATTGATCACATGTGCAGTTGATATATCCCTCTATAGTGTACATCTACCCATACACATGTACACACATAGATCTAGGCATAACAAATAAAAAATGTAACGTGTAAGTAAAAAGCAGTGAGATATACAGTGCCATAAAAAGTAGACAAGAAACAAATACGAAGACACATCACAAACTGTAATTGAAAACTGATTGCCAGTGTTAGAAAGATTCTTTAAAACCAGGGTGCTGTACTGGTTCACATCTTGTGCTTTTTAGAAGAACAATGAAATATATGGATGGGTAGGGCCAGACAGACTTCTTTGGGAGGCTCTTCCATCTTTGAGATGTTTGGTAGAACCAGCCAGTTGTCAGACAGAGCAAGCCAATTTCCTCAAGTAGCTATTGCTGAGGCCCCCAAAATGGATAGCCTTGTTTCTGGTCATTCTCTTGAAATAAACCCACCGCCAGATGGAGTTTGCTTTTGTGCATGGAATTTAATCCTGGGGGTGAGTAGAAATCTTCTCTTTTGCTGCTTTGGTGTCAAGGTTGAAAAGACCCTTTTGTTCGTTTCAACAATGGCAGCTCCTCAAATTAGCCTAGCATCAGACACCCTTAAGACCTCAGGCTTTAGGATGGCTAACTGAACACCCTTTGTGGGGAAAGGGGGTTGTTCACCTACTCTTTTGTAGGGACCACCTACTCTTTTGATTATAAAGAGATCTGTAAATCATCCAAGCATTCATTAGATAATTAGAACAAATGGCTTCAGTGACCAGTGTTCTTGGTATTCCTGGTAGTGATTCTGTTCTATCAATTCTACCTTTCTTGCAATATCAGATTCATTATATATCTATATCATCTATATCTATATCTATCTATATATAGTATTATTATAAAATACTCAGTAGTACTAAGTAGTACTACATATATATATATATATATATATATATAGAGAGAGAGAGAGAGAGAGAGAGAGAGAGAGAGAGAGAATTATTATAAAACACAAGTAATACATTCATGCATATTATTTAATTGTAAATAGAATTTACAATTCTATTTAGAATTTGAAATGAAAGGAAATACTGAGAATGGAAGAAAGAGTAAGTAATTTGGAATTGCAAAGATTGAGGGCATCCTGGAACTGATTTAGATTTGAGGTTCATCAGCTTTGTAATGTGATTCACTTACAGCCTAATTCAAAATAAAGCAGAGCAGAAAGGTCAAACTCAATGTTTGCCAGTTGCTCCCCTCCTTTTGCAAGTGGCAGATTTGGAAGGCAGGGGGCTAGGTTGGTCTAAATTCATGAGAGAATTGGTTGAACCCACCCAGAGGTCTTCCAGTAGCAGCTGCCATTTTCCTTTTCTCAAGTTTCTTGGAATACCACCATAACTGTGTAAATCCAACCAAAGAGATACATTGGAATGCATAAATTGTTCAAGGAATGGGGTCTTTCCCCCAGCTTACGTAATTGCTTTGGAAGGTGCTCCCAGCTGCCTTACAGATGTGTGTGTGCACAGCCACTTTCCATGGCTGGGAAAAATGTAAAGCCAAGGGCTGTGAATGCATAATATGTGGAAATAGTTGGGAGCAGCTTCCTAAAAGATGTGGTGTTTTAACAAGTCAAAAAGAGGTGGTCATGTGCATTTGGAAGCACCCTTTTCAAAGGATTTGTAAAGCCCCAGTATTGGGTCTTCTGTCTTCTGAACAGAAAATAAGGTGGAAGGGAGGGTCCCCTGCCTGGTTGCTTCTAGACTGTTTTGAGCAGTGAGAGTGATTTCTATCGAAAAATGTCACTTTATGCATCATATCATAGCAAGAGGTGCTGCTTGTTTGTAAGGACACCCATAGCAGAGTTAAGGTTCTAATTAGCTTGCTGCGGGTAGAATGGACTTAAGCTTTGGAGCTGCGGCAAGGTACTGTATGCCACTGAACCTAACTGTGGGGCATAGCACTTTCTGGCTGGCGTAGTGCCACTGTCCTACAGACACCATCGCCTCCTAGGATACAAGACAGGAAATAAGTGATTCATTTCCTTTCCTTACTTTATAAAGCTTTATAATAAGGCTTTAGAGTATATATGGCTTATAAGGCTTTAGAGTTATTGGGTTGGGCAGCAGATGAAACAGTGTGAAACCAATCTGAATTACCCTTTAAAACTGCAATTAGCTGCTGCTTATACTGTCTTCACTGAGGATGCTTATGTAATTTAGGGAAAGCAAAGTAAAGTGGGGGTGGATATTTAATGTTTCATCCTCCAGAACTACTGCTTAGCTCAACCCAGCAGCATCCTAGCCTCTCCTTGAATTTCTATAACAGCTCTGGTTCTCAGGGCCCTTATTCTATTTCACAAGAGGGAAATTAGGCCCCCTTTACAAAAACGATAACTGCAGATTCACCAAACTCAGACCCCATCCATATTTCAGAGGATCCATCTTTTTTTCTAAGCTATGGTTCCATCATCATCTTCTTCTTCTTCATCATCATCATCATCATCCAGACTTAGTCATCCTTTCAAGCATCTGCAGGGAGTGTTCAAAAAAGGCAAGAAGGTGGTCACAACTGCAGAAGTGAAGCTCTGCACCTTTTGCACATGCATTGATGTATATATGTATGTAGGGGTGGGGCTTTGATTTCATAATCACAACTGTAATGGAGTGTGGGAATGACCTTGGGAGGCACGGTGAAGAGATGCAGCCAAGGGAACGGTCAGATAAGGGAGAACATAGCCCACAGCAGGAATGTGGGTGGGACATGTGGCTCAGAAGGGACCCTCCCTAGTTTCTTGGGCTGGAAAGGGGACAGGGAGAGAAATGTACTTTCAGACTTGCAAGATTCTGTTACTGTCACCTTACAGTAAAGTAGGATTAGCTCATCTGGCTGAGCTTCCTGTCTGGTCCACCTCACAAGGCTGACAACAACTGACATCTCAACTTGTTCGATCCCCATTCAAGCCTCTGGACACTGCTGCTTATAACTCTAAATATGGGCACTAACACATGGGCACTATCAATATCATGGTATGTCTACATGCATAAAGAGATCCACTGAAATTGGTTGGACAGTTTAGCCATAACTAGCTAATTTTGTTCAGTTTTTTATTCAGACATTCCCAACTTTACATAGGCATGTGGGGTAATTTTATTTAATTTACTTTGGGGAAAATTTAGACAAGCCTGCAAATGGCTTGATAAATGAGAATTTGAGATTGTAAAGGTTAGGATATAAGAGAAAGCCAAACTCCCTGGCTAGAGATGCTTTATCTCTTTGAGATTTTTTAAAAGTAGTATTTTAAATAAATAGAAATATTCAAATATGTTTGCATCTTTGATTCTTCTACCTTGCAAGCCCCATGTCTTAACAATTAAATGGCAGACAGAAGCAACATAATTCTCTCCAGGCTGTGAATAAATGAGCCTATTGAACTCTTCCTTCCTTCCTTCCTTCCTTCCTTCCTTCCTTCCTTCCTTCCTTCCTTCCTTCCTTCCTTCCTTCCTTCCTTCCTCCCTCCCTCCCTCCCTCCCTCCCTCCCTCCCTCTTGGTAAAAACTAACCTAAATGAAAATGTTTAAATAAATAAAATACAAATGAGAATGAGAATGCAGAGGGTTGGGATTTAAATGGTTCAAATGTGGGAGAAAGCAATACTAACAGATCTGTTTGGCTAAAATCTGAACCGTTCAGTATTTTGCAACATAATTACTAGTAAAAAGCAGGCAAACTTAGAGAAGTGCATAGAAAAAGGTACACATGTGTCTGGATTTTTGTGTGAGGATCTTTAAGATTTATTTGTATCTGTTCGCGAGCCAATAAAGAAATTAGATGAACCAGAGGAGCGAAGCTATGGTACAAGCATAAACTGAACTTGACAGATTTAGCCATTACTAGTCTAGGCATGAAAAAAAGGCTATGAAAAGGTAAAGGAAGAAAGGAAGAGGACTTCACCATTTATATTATTCAGATGATGCTGAAATGATTCCACCACTACTTATGACTCATGAAATATTTGATGCTACAAAAACCTAATGAGAATGATTGGACTGCCAGCCATAAGAACAGCTAGAAGGATTCCTTATTAGAAATAAAACAGAAAGAAGAACAGAGAAGACATTATTGAACCAGCATTTTGCTGATCTAACCTCCTTGCTAAATCAGAGCTTTACAACTAAACTGAGAAATTTGGCCATCAGGCTCAACTAAAGAAACAGCCCTGAGGTGCTGTATGATGTATCTACAAAAGAGATAGAGCTTTGATCACAGGCTTCTGGCTGTCATTTTGACTTTTTTGACCCCTTCTGCAGACATTCTCTGAAACCCCAGCCAGTTTAATATGTTTTTGCATTTCTGTAAATGAGGATTTGAGGAGAACCATTTTCAATACTTTTACACAACTGTCTCCAAAAATGTGAGGAAAGTTCTCCTTTGAGTCCAGCTCAACTCCTTGTGACTTCATGGGCACATCCGTGCATCTTTCCTGGCATGATACGGAAGCAGCGGCTACTGCCTTCTGCCAGTTTTCTGAATATTCGCTGTAGCCTGAAGCTTTTGGAATCCAGATACTTATTCAGCTCAAACCTGCAGCTTCCAAGGTCAGCCAGTATGTCGTATTTCCCTTTAAGTGGGAAAATTGCTCCTGCCTAAATGCAAAATGAAGAACAATAGCAGAATGCTATATTGGGGCTGTTATCATCTTGTGTATCCCACCATTTAAAAAAAAAAAAAGGGCGGGGGGGGAGAAAAGAAATCCATTGCCTCTTGGGGAGAGACTGAAGAATTCAGTGCAAAATGTGTTATTTGGGCTGCAGCCACTAGCAAGTGCTCTTGAATAGTTTTTCAAGGCACTGAATCCCTGAACCGCCCTCAACCCCTCCAAGTGCAGAGAGACTGCCTCTCCAGCATCTCCCATTTTAACTGTTAGGAGAGAGGAATGCAATTCATAAGGAGGGGAATAGCTTTGTTGCCTGCAGAGCAGGCAGAGGGCACAATCCACCAGCACATTTTAATGTGCCAATTCCCTGACAAGAATGGGAATAGCGTAAGAGCTCGTGCAGTTCAACCGGCCTTGTGGAAGGGAATGTCCCAACATCCACAAGATGTCAAGGAGCCGGATACTCTTCCAGAAGCAAAAACGTGACACAGTCTTCTAGCACAAGCCAAGCAAGAAAAGACATTGTTTTTAACGCTGTTATTTTGCATTAAAATAACATTCTGCTTAACACTCTATTTCTTAGTTATTTTTGTTGGTTCACCTCAGCCACACACCGGTAATGACTCTGATTTACTCTTCATAATACCTTAGTTAATGTATGATCCTTGAAACTTTCAGTCCAAAATGCAACAGTATCAGTTTCAGTATACTGTATATGACTCCTTTAGGTACTTTGAAGGTATTACCTTGTTCCTATAAAGTCTGTACATCCATAAAATCCAAGTAAAATGCTTTGCCTAAACATTATAAGCACATGGAGTGGGTGGGTGCTAAATCCCATTCATTCATATATTAAAACAAGAGCAATCTAGAATTCTAACATGCTGTAAAAACACAGTACTGCACTGGCCATATAAAAGCACATATTGAATTGTGGTGAGTTTAATCTTGAAAGGGGGACATGGGTGAAGAGAGATGAACTTTGGGTTTTTCCCCCCTCACCTTTCTCTCTCACTTCTCATTTCCTAGACATTTTGCTTTCCGTTCAGCTTGCTTCTACTGCCAGAATCCTGGATGGAAAGGGTTTAGGAACAGAGACACTGAGAAATAATCCTCAGAACTGGAGGGATCAACTTCAGCCATGGTGTACCTAATTGGTTCAGAGCGATTTCCATTCTCTCAAATTCTATGCAATTTAAGCAGTTCTGGATATAAATACATAAATCCGATACTAGTTACCCATAGAGCTCGTATGCAATTGTAAAATAACTTTGCTCAGTGTGAGCAGCTGTCCTTGGTAGAATATTTGGGAGCTAATCCACATTGCATTTGTTGTCTTGACATTATGGGATCATTCTCACATCCCCCTAACTATGGCACATTAAACATTTTTTATGCTCTGTCTTCACATTGTTGCCATTGTCTTATCATCTACCCATGGCTGAGGCTGATGAATGTCATCTTAAGTGTGAATCTGAACACCTGGCTTCTGCAGGGGCATCTGCTCCTGACCAATGCTTCCCAAAATGCTAAACCTGTGTTTAAAAAACAGGGCTGTGCTGTCTTGAGAGAGCACTGGCCCTGTGCTGTACAGAGCGTCAATTTAAACTGGGAGAGAAAAAGAGAGGGAGGGAGGGATGGGTTCTTCCAGCTGTGTGGAGCTGGTTCTGACACCACTACTCGCATTGCAAGGTTTTTGCTGCTTCTGCCAACAAGTGGGTTCATGGGACCATATTTTTTACTGCTTTTATTAGTCTGGCAGTGGCACTGGCACCATTTTGGTATGCTCAGATGCTGCCAGAGGCTCCCTGCCACCACTGCCATCTCCCTGCAGCATTAACTGAGGGTAAAGCTTGCTCATTATCGACTGCTGCCTCCCACTTCACCCCACACCCTGCCTCTGTACCTGTGACCTGTCACCCTGTGAATGACACTAGCAGCTTCTATGTGTGTTTCAGATTTGGCCTTGGCCTCACTTAGATGATAAATTCCATGGAAATCTGTGTGTTTAGCACTGGGATTATAGCAGAGGTATAGATAGGCATGGATGTAGATACTTTCTCAACCATTCATGTACTGTGATACCTTCTGTTTTATGTACTGTAGCTATGGTGAAGAGTGGGCTCTTTACATATGCCCACTCTAGAAAAGTGATGGCACTTTTTCTGGCAAAGGATAGAAGAGTGGGCAAGGGGAAGGGTGGAGGGATGAAGTGAGAACATTTTAAGGCAGCTCGTCTTTCTCGGGAGCAAAGTTTGAACTGTCTTTTGTCATCTGGAATGATTTCATAGGTATAGAGGGAAGCAGAGATAATGTTGGCAAGGGAATGCTAGAGCTGTCAACACAGAAAAGAGACTGTAAATGAAATCTGAGTCCTGGGAAAGTAGTAAGCATAAGAAAGAGACTTAAAATATCCCCACCTTGATTCTGCGGAGTATAAGGGAGGACAAAGGGAAACTCTGGCAGGCTTCCAAGATTCTGTAATTATACCCTACAACGTTTCTTAAACTTTTTTCTCTGAGGACCCCTTCCTGCTTTCCAAAATTATGGATGACCCCAAAAGAGCTTTGGTTTGTATGGGTTATATTTATCAATATTTACTGAATTATAAATAAAAATGGATGCATTTGCTGTCACTACCGCTTCTCACAATTGTTTTTAATGGGATTTTAATATTGTATCATTTCTTCAACATACGCTGACAAATAATTTTGATTTCAAGCACCCTAGAGATCTTAGGAGTACACTTGAACAAACACTGCCCTATACCTATAAAGTAGAGTTCCAATAGTCTTTGTGGAGCCTGTTTCCTGACTTGGCTTACCTTGAAGGGCTGACGTTAGCCTACACAAAGAACTTTGGTCAGGGGTGTGTGTGTGTCAAAAAAGTCACAATGGCAGCCACAACCACACAACCAAAGCCCAGCCTGTCATAACACAAAAAAGAATGGGGCTTCGATCGTGCCTTTTTTTTTTTTTTTTTACCCTTTCCCTGTGGATACTCCTGGCCCTGGTTAGTGAATAGATTAGGGAAGGAAGGAAGGAAGGAAGGAAGGAAGGAAGGAAGGAAGGAAGGAAGGAAGGAAGGAAGGAAGGAAGGAAGGAATCCTCAGCTTTCATCCTCGCAACTCATTAATAGAAGATGAAACAATTGTACAATCACATAATCAGTTACTGTGTTCAACTTCGTTTTAATGAGACGTCTCCTTCAAGTTGAGCTGAACTCCTGGTGACTTCAACGATACATCCATGTAGTTTTTCTTGCAATAATCTGGAAGTTGTTTGCCATTACCTACCTACCTTCCTTCCTTCCTTCCTTCCTTCCTTCCTTCCTTCCTTCCTTCCTTCCTTCCTTCCATCCATCCATCCATCCATCCATCCATCCATCTCTATCTATCTATCTATCTATCTATCTATCTATCTATCTATCTATCTATCTATCTATCTATCTATCTAAACTTTCCAGTCTTGCCTACAGCCCTGGGATTTCCTATGGATCTTCCATCTAAGTTCTAGATAGGTACAACCCTGTTTGCTTTATAAAGATCAAAGTCAGCTAGGTTTCTTTTGGAAAAAACAGCCATAGGATCCCACTGCAAATAGTATTATTAAATCCTAATTCCATTGATTTCAGGAGTTGGTAGCTAGAGATATCAACCTATTCCAATCGTCACAGGTTTTCCTAGACTAGAATTTGTGCCAAAGTCCTAATCTTGGGGAAGAGGAAACAATTTTGTTTTCATTCCCTTCACTTAGCTGTCATTAGCATCATAACTTCAACCCCTAAACTTTTTTTTTAATAGAGTCTCTCTTTCTCTCTCTCTTTCTTTCTCCCTATTTTCCACTTATTGTAATTAATTTTATGACCTTCTTAGAAAGGGGAGACCACTACATTTTATGCTACACTGCACTTGCAATTGAAACTTGCATATAAAAAAAGAGAGAGGGGGGAGAGATAGGAAGAGAAGAAAGGCCAGCACCAAATGTTTAGCAGGTTTTTCTTCTATCTGAAATGAGCAATCTATTTAAATCAATTATCAGCTTAAAATGAGCAGCCTGATCTAATTAGTCAGAGCCCCTGGAGGGGTTAATGAATGAAAGGGAGGTCCTGGGCAGATGTGGCATCCCCCCAGGATACCTTTCTGCT